>NW_023270854.1:22535222-22723037 GCF_011800145.1 Mirounga leonina
TTCTGGAAGTCCAGGCTCTCTGGGTGCCTGGTCGCCCACATGGCTAATGGGATGAATATTTTCTTCTACCTGAACAGATTCATGGCACATGGTTGGTAAACTGTACCAGAACCACAGCAAGCAGGGAAGCTGAAGCTTCAATACACAGATTAGACCTTAAATGTAAAAAGCCCACCAATATTACTGGTTCCCTTCTTATTCATGATAGCAACAGATTCCCAATTACTAAAAGTAATCAAAATACAAAAATTTTAAGGAAAAAAAAAAAAAGCCATTCAAAGGGTGAACATCTGTGCTAAATAGTAACTAAAGATACTAGAACTTGGTACGCTTTCCCAGTTCTTAAATTCTATATCTGAATCTTAGGGCATGGTCTTTTTCATTATTTGAGAATAGTTTTGATTCATTTGTTATGTTATCAAAACCCCTGTGATGCTGATTTCACCAAATCTAAGAAAACATTCCACATTAGATGTACCATCATTATACGTATCCCCAAGAAATAATTCTGCCAATAAAAAATATGGACCAATACTTTATCTAAAAGCAGAATTTTAAGTTTACAAAAGCTCTTTTAAACTCATTTAGACATATCCAGTTTCCATGTATCACTTTATGCATCCATCAAGAAGAAATATAAACTAATCCCTTAACTACTTCATATTCCGTATCTGACACTTATCACCTCATGACTCCTCCACAATGTGTCCTTTTCCACTCCGTGCCATGCCTTAGTGCATCACTAATGATACAACTTGTTTAAAAAAATTGATGAACTATTATCTCCAGGATTTTCTTACAGTCCCCAAATACTAAATCATTCTGCAAGTTTTGATGTTCAAAATAACCACTATAAGCCCAGTACATCACTGCTCTATTAGGGATTGCAAGATGTACCCTTATTTTATCAATGGAAAAGTATTTCTTGAATGTGTCTTAGAGTTGATGAAGTATTGAAATTCCATTTAATATTGCTGAAAGCTTACAGAGAAGCAATGCTCCTGAGTTTAAGAACCACACTTTAAAAAAATCACATTTTTATTTATGGAATGATGCCCTTTTTCAATGTAACTGAACCTCCTTATGAGATTAAAAACCCGGTTTTGTTTGTTTTGTTTTTTGGGGTTTTTTTTTTTTTTTTTTTTTGAGTCTTTTGAAACTGTCCTTTTGAGTTTTTGAGCTGGAAAAAAAAAAATCTCAAAATCCTAATCTACTTTTATCAACTCCTGCCTCTGGGATAGTCAGTGCCACAGATGATACTAATCATTTGATTTGCTTTGGAAGCACAAAGAGCTCAGCAAACCAAGCCTTTTAAAGGTATCTGACTTATTTTTTATATGCCATAAAATATTTATGTGTCAAACTCTTTTTCCACAACAGGAATCCTGGCTGAGAGCCATACTGGACCTCACCCTGAGAAGCAGCCTTTTCCAGGTAAAATGAAAATCCAGGCTGCTGCCCTGAGACATTCTTCATCCAGGTAAATTCAATAAGTACCTTGCCTATGAAGCACCTTCCATAGGCCCAGCACTCTTTTTTTAAATAAAGTTTTGTTGAAACACAGCCCCAACACTCAGTTTACTGTCATCATCCATGTCTTTTCACACCACAACAGCAGAGTTAAGTAGTAGATAGAGACATTATGGCCCAGAAGCTAAAACGTTTACATCTGGCCTTTTCAGAAAAAGTTTGCCACAGAAAGATTGTGAGAAGCTTGTGAATTATCTGAGGCAGTTCTGTAAACTTCCTGTGAGAAGCGAGGTTTGAACAAAGTGATTCCTCGGAGACCTTCTGACCTGGTGCTAAAAAGTAGAGTTTTCGGAACTATAAACTAGATGATCCCTTCCCAATACTTACTAAGCTCTGTGACCTTGGAACACGTACTCATTTTCTCTGTCATTCTTTGTCAACATGAAGATCTCTTAGCCCAGTAACTGCCATGCAGTTGATGCTTAATAAAAGCTGGAGGGAGATAGAGTTCCACAACACTATATCACAGAAACATGAAATATTACAACTGGAAGGAATACCTTACTTTCTATACCTCTTTTTTCAAAAGAGATACAGAAAGAATAATACCATATTTTCTATAGCCTTTTTTGGAAATATATAGTAGACTCATTTTAGCACTCTTGGGAGTGAGGGTTACAGATTATTAAAGACCAATAGTCCTTCCCTCAAGGAGATGATACGTTGGCTGAGGAAACAAAGCTTAAACATGTAAAATAATTAAATGAAAAATACAGAATACAGATCCATCTTAAATCTCCAGCCAAATGTCGAGAAATTATAGAACTGCCAAGCAAGAGATGCTGTATTTACTGTAAGCGTAGTACTGACTGGCGTCGTCAAGAAACACTCATCGTGAACATGGACATAGCCAGGTCCTGAAGTACATGGAATTCAGTTACAGACAGGACTTTTACAGACAGTTCAAAGTAAAAATGAACAAAATGCAGAGATGAGGACACTGAACAGACACATACAGACGGAGTTTGATGGATCAGGCTCACACATGTTACCATAAGCAAAACAAGTACAGAGGTGTAAATCTGACATGGAGATTATGCCACAGCCATGAGAAGCTTTATCATCCTGGCTAAAGTAGTTGGCAAGGCTATGGAGCAAAGTCTAAAACACAAGGCCCTATAAGCCCCATAGTCCTCTGATACTTTCTCCATCTTCCAAGTATGGATGAGACACAGACAACAATGGGTTGAGTAAGAAAACAAAAGGATGTATATAGAATGTGTATGTTCCGGGGTACCTAGGCAGCTCAGTAGGTTAAATGTCTGCTTTTGGCTCAGGTCATAATCTCAGGGTCCTGGGATCAAGCCTGGCGTCTTGCTCCCTGCTCAGTGGGGAGTCTGCTTCTCCCTCTACCCCCCCCCACTCATGTTCTCCCTAAAATAAAATTTTCTTAAAAAAAAAAAAAGAATGCATATGTTCTCTATAACCAAATACAGTTACTTTCAGTTGTAGCTATCTAAACTCAATCAACTAATTTATACTCATAGGTGGCTGAATTGTGACCTTCATACTCTGGGCACATTCTCCACATAAACCAAATTTAGTCCTTCAACAGGGGGCTAAAAGATTCAAAATGTATTCTCCAAATACAATCAGTGCTTTAAAGCCATTCATCTCTTACAAAATATATATTTCTGTTAAATATCCCCAATATTACACCATTAGTCTGGTGGTTCTCAACTGGGAAGAACTTCTCCCCTCAAGTTGGGACCAGAGATGCTGCTAAACTTACCTTACAATGCACAGGACAGCCCCCCATGAGAAAGAATTATCTGGCCCAAAATATCAATAGCACCAAGGTGGAGATACCCTGCTTAACCCTTACCAAGTTTACATGTTCAAAGAACCGCCTGCTTCAAAAAATGCAACCTCCTCCGCTCGCCCTACGCTAGATATTTTAAGAGGTCTCCAGAAAGAGATCAGATGTTTTTGCCTAGCCAAATATTTTTAAGTATCAAGATTCTTGATAAAATACGGCTTTAAAAATACAAGTAAGTTAGCTCCTAGAGGAAGGCATCTTCAGAGGGCTTCAGCCTGGCGTAGGCCCTGTGTCTAGGGCCCCGGCCCGAGGGCCCCAGGCCACCACGGAGCACAGCACCTGCAGCCGCTCAGGCTGCCGCACCCCACGCCCACCCCAGACGGCCCCTAGAAGTCGCAGGACCTCATGAAGACACAGGACACCGTCACCCTCCTCACGCTCACCTCTTCCCAGAGGAGCCTGGCAGCGGTCACGCACGCAAGATGGAGTGCCACTTTGCAGGGTCCCTGGCAGCCGAGGACCAGGACAGGCCCCTGAGCGACAGTCAGCCCCGCCCAGCTGGGCGTGATGACCTCCAAACTGCGCACGTGTGACTCCCGCACAGGAATTAAGCGGGAGGCTTGGAACAAGTGGCTGCGAGTAGGCACCTGCACGGTCTCACCGCGTGCGAGTGTTGCGTGGGGCTAACCGGCTCCAGTCGGACCAGTTCCGTTCAGAGGTGACAGCTGCCCAGGGTGGGGGGCCTAGCAGAGGACAGTGAACTCCCTGAGGTCACACACTTGCCCTGGGTGGTGTCCAGATCTTTGTAGAGGACCTGCAAGTCCCTAAGACCTTCGGCATCATCTTTGGTATTTCATGGCTCCTCAGCCACGTGGCCCCTGAAGTCTACAGTCAGATAAATCCAAGGTTGTTTAATTCAGAAGCTCAGTAGCATTAGGCTTCCAGATAAGCTTCCGATTTGGGCTGGCGGGGCGGGGCGGGGGCGGGCCCCCTTCAGTCACGCGGCCAATTGAAAATGACCCGCCAACCAAATAGTGACATCCCAATCCTTGGAATATTGCCTTATATGGTAATAAAAGTCTTTGTGGATATGACTAAGTATCTTGACATGGGGAGATTAACTTGGGCTATCCAGGTGGGTCCTTAATGGAATCGCATGAATCCTTGTAAGAGGAGGGCAAAGGGAGATTTGACAACACAGAGGATGTGAAGGCGGAGCAGAGAAAGACTAACATCTGACCTTGAAGATTGGAATGATAGTTATTTTAAGCCTCCAAATTTGGGGTTGTCACAGCAGACACAGGACACCAATACAGTAACAAAATTGATAACTGGATCTGAAGCAGCCATTACCTTCTCATACAAACATTATAGAAAAGAAAAACCTCTTCTTGTACATCAATAACCCTCTTCTTTAAAGAAAAACTAGAAAAGAAAATCTTTCCCAGAAGCCTTCACTGAATTTTCTTCCAGTCTCTAGGGCCTGAGTTAGGTCACATGCTTCCAGCTGAGTCAATCACAAGAAAATGAAAACAAACATGATTAGCTTAGCTCAATCATGGTCCATCCTCTGGAGCCTAAAAAGCGCTTCCTGAGTGCATCATTAACTTGTTCAAAATAAAACTGTGGACAAGGGAGAAGGGTCTATAGCTGTTAAGTAGGCAACTAACCATGTCTGTCTTTTTGGTGTTCAGCATGTGCCCCCAGCATCTTCCTTCACCCTGCCTACCAGATGTGGCCACATCAATTGTGGCAATGCTGGGCTGTTGACTGCTCATGGGAGCCCTGTTGTGTTTGCAGAGGCTCCCCACCACCACCATGGGAGGCTCTGCAACATGTCAATGCTCCTCCCTCAGCTCCTCCATCCCAACCACAGGAAAGGCCCGCCCCTTTCACACACAGAGACCACTGTAGACTTCATAGTCAAGAAATAAAGTTCTCCTAATCTTGAGGAAGCTGGGATTTGAGAGGAGGATGATTTATCACAAGAGAGGTGAGTGGGAAATAAGATCAATACCTTATTTGGGTTCACTTTTACTTATATCTGTTTTCTACAGATCTTGATTTTCACTAAAATTATTTTAGCAGCAGTGGTGGCCCAATCAGTAGCAAACTGATTGCCAAAGCTCCTCGTGTCCAGCAGAGTTGAAGATTGCATCTCTCTACCCCCCCCCTTGAAGCCTCTTCATCATTCTCTTTCAAATTCTCACCCACAGCAATAGCACAGCATTAATAAAAGCTTAACAGAGTGTTCTCACTTCTTGGCTTTGGTCTTTGACTGAGGGTGATCAGGTCTCTAGGCTAGAGGCCAGTGCAGTGTAACTCTGTTCTCCCAGACTGTCCCCCCCCCCCCCGTTGCACTAGAAGGGCACAGAGAAGACAGTACTATCAAAAATAAAGTGCCCATCAGATTGCAAAAGCGATCTGCCTTTCTAAGGTTACTATGACTTGGTAGTAAGAGGAAAAGAGACTTGTTTACAAAGTGATCGATTATGGGCAAGAGACTAATACCCTGTCAACATCTGTAGCGTACCCATTTATTAATGTCCATCATAATAGCAGAGGACCTTGGTATGTGTTAAAAATAGTCCTGAAAATGGACCTTCTGTGCTTAGGAGTCTCTTTCTAGCATCACTATAATAATTAATGTCTCTTGACAGATTTGTCATTCGCTCACTCTCTGAGCACATTCTGAGCACCTCCTATGTTCAAGGTGCTATGGGCAGACACTGGGATACGGATAGTCTCCAGGCAGAGCCTGGAGAATTCTCTAGGAGTTCAAAATCCACAGCAGTGCTTCCTTGGTTTTTACTTTGAAATTCATGCATGCTACGTGCTTCTGTAGTACTTTGTTTGCATATCCCTGAGAATATTATGTCATGGAATAATTTCAGTAATTTCTTTTAGAAAAACAAGACTATTGGATTTTTTTTAAAAAAATGTTTTGCCAAGCTTCACCCCCACCCCACCCCCACCCCATCCTCACAGTGATTCTGCTGAGCCCTGAGTGAACTGGGCATGCTTCTGGAGAATCTGTGGTCCAAATGAATACATTAAAGCTATGGTGCAATGAAGTAACTTTCCCCAAGTTACCATGCTCATTGGTCTCCAGAGCATGGAAAATCTAGCTGGGTACTCCTTCCATGAGGTTATGAAGAACAATGTGCTTCTGGAGATCCACCATGCTTATTGTAAACACTTGGCCTTCTAATCACTTTGTTGTTGTTTTGCTTTATAAGACATTTAGTCAACAAACTAGAATATACGGTGTCCATGAGGTAATTCTTTTTAGCTTATTTGATTCCTGGAGAAAATTGTGCTAACAGTTGAATTGTCTAGAGAAGTTTTTTGTTTGTTTTATCAGTCAGAGATCCAGAAAGTCCAAACCCAACTAGACAAATGCACAACAGCTCAGCAAAAGCAGTTTTAACGGGTGCCTTCAGTAAGTTCTTAGGGAACTTTCCATTCCTCTTAAACTGGAAAAGCATGTGCTATAGCAAAAACAGCAAAACCTCTGGCAAAACAGACAATCTTAGGGTAGTATGCTTCATTTCCATCTTTTGATTGCTTCGCAAAAAATCCCAGCTACAGTTGAGCCCACTGATCAAAGGCCATTTGTAGATCCCTGTCAACCTCAAGTTTGAAAGATCAGTGAAGACAGTTTATGTACAGGAATCTTCTTTGCTTGAACCACTTGCCGACTGGTCAACTGGGCAATCCAGTTGCCATCTAGATTTTTTCCCCTCTCAAGATGCAATCTAAAGCCCAAGAACAAGATGCAATCTAAAGCCTAAGAACTGAATTATTCCGTGGGCATGCCGCTACAGCATGTTTAGCATCCCTTTTTATTTAGCTACTTTGATGCAAGAATAAGAATTCTGGCCTAATCCTTTCCTTCCTCCTCCTACCTCCTGCATCATCAAGGCTGGTCCAACATGTAACAGGATGCACAAGCTTTTATTTATGTAACTCCTTAAAATTTATAAAACCATTCTATACATCTGTGATTCTCACATGTTAGCAACTTTCAGAATCACCTGGAAGACTGCTAAAGCACAGATCATTGGCCTTAACCCCCAGAGTTTCTAATTTAGTTGGCCTAGGGTGGATCCTGAGAGTTTGCATTTCTAACAGGATTCCAGGAGATCCTGGATTCTGGAGACCATGCTTTGAAAAGCCCTAATGTATCGTCTCAAGACTATCTTAAGGAAGCAGGCAATGACCTACTAGCAATTACAGGATGCCATGAATGCTCCCCCTCGCATTGTGTTCTTTAGCTGAAGTCATTCCTTTGGGTTTAAACAGCAAGAGTCCTATCAAAGTGAAAATAGATGAATAGCTCTAGTAGCCATCATCACCATTGTCATTTTATCTCAGATGTTTTTCCTTTAGCTTAGCTGGCGATAAGCAGAATTTTTCTTAAAAGCCAGATAGTAAATATTTTTGGTTCTATGGGACATGCAGTCTCTGTTACAACTAGTCTACTCTGCCTTTGCAGACCAAAAATAGCCACAGACATTGGGTGAAAAAAATAGATTTGGCTATATTCTAATAAACCTCTAGGTTGCCAGGGCATAGTTTGTCCAACCCTTGGGTTAACTGGCTCACACTCAGGGGCTTTAAGGAAGACAAAAGAGGTAGGGCCTGAATCCTTTTTTTTTTTTTTTTTTTCTAAATAGAAGGGGCTTAAATAGGACCTAGAAAGGAAGGTGGTCCGTGGGCCACCAATAAACTTTGAAAGATGAGAATAGAGTCCCTCAGGGAGGGATTGTGGAGAAGGAGGGTGGTTCTGAAAGCAAGCATCCTTCTCTGACTTTAATTCCAGTGACCATCAAGCTCACACCTACAGTAGGAAGCTGCATGTTCTGCTTCAGATCTGTTTAGGTACAAGTCAAAAGGGAAAGGAAGCCACAAGGCCCAGTGCAGTATATAGCCCCAGGTAATAGGAAGGAGGGGTCACTGTGGATAAGAGAACTCAATCACTCAATCATGTGGCCACCAGGGCAGCAAGAGAAAGATGAGCCTGAAGCAAAACAATTAGCAATATTCTGGTATCACTTCACTCCAACACAGGCACTTACAAGCAAATAACAGATAAGAAAAATAAGCAGAACAAATACTCTTTGAAATACTAAAAAGCCCTAAAGGATGTTTTACTTGGAGAGATAAAGAAACAAACAAAAGAAAGCAATTATTTGAGAACAGAAAACCACACAGAGAATCAACTCAGCCTTTTTTGGAGAAAGTATTCCAGCCCCCAAAATGGTACAGAAGAGCAGAGCCCGTGAAGAATCATGAAGAGTCTGAGCCTCCAGCACCACAAATAAGCATCCTGCCCATGGCTTCCCCATCAGTGAAGGAAGTCTACTGTTCTCCAAGGAAACCCATGCTGACCCACAGCCTCATAGATTTAAATCTGGACTTCCAAATGTCTCATAACCTTCACTTGGTGGAGGGTTCAAAGTCCTGATGGATTCAGGTGACAGACTCACAATGAATGTCATCAAATAGGGTCACTCAGCTCTGTGTGTCCAAGGCCATGTTCTTACTGGAGTCTCTGCTGCCTCCAAAGCCTTCAGTCCTTCCACCATCCCACATGGCCTGGGCATGGAGGCACACCTTGTAATACTTAATACAATGTTTTAGCTTCATTATAGATTTCCATTTTTTACTCAGTTAACTGACCTGAAGAGAATTATAATATTTGTAATATAATCTAAGCTGTCATTTATTGAATGTGCCACAGAGAGAATTTCAATTTTCTTTCAGATTAGTATTTGTCCACTGAATATTTAATGGAAAAGTGAAATTATTTTCTCCTCTCTTGATTACAAAAAGTTCAAATGGTGCTGTGAGAAATTTAGAAAGGCATTTGTGTTGTTAAAATGTCCTCTCCCTGCCAAAATACTTAGATGGATATTACCCCAAAACCAAAAATGAATTCTTGACACCCTAATGTTTTCTTGGGATGGAAAAACACGTTTCAGGTATATGAAATTCTAAGTAGGGGTTTGGGAGTCAATCCCTTAGGTAAAGAAATTCAGAGAACCGAATGACAGGTTTGAGGGGAAAAAACATTGGTCAGGCTCACTCAAATCTTGGAGGGCCCCTCATTTTAAAGTCGTCTAAATCTGTTATGCAACTTTTAGAGGTTTTATTTGGAATTCTCTAGTTCTAAGCACAGCTAAAGTTAATGACACCAATGACCTCAAGTTCAATTGACCTAAGTCCAATTTTTATGCATGCATACCTATACATTAGGGAGATCTATAAAGAAATAAAGAGATAGATATATGCATGTGAGCTACATATCATATGTAAGATACATATGTAATAATTATATCAATACAAATACAGAACATGGTATGACCTCCAGATGTTACATTGACCTAATTTAAAAATCCTAATTTGAAAAAATGTAGAACAAATTCTTATATTAATTGTATGTTCATCTTTCCCTCAATTATTTAACTGCAACTCACCTGCTACTGTTTGAAACAATATTAATGACAGGACATTTGCCCCCCACACAGTATCCATAGCTAGGTCCTTGAGACTTAGTGATGAGAAAGAAAACCTAAGTTTGCTTTTAGCTACCATAAAATAAGACTATGAAAAGCCCTGTGATGCTCTGTTATGGGAAGAGTAGGAACTGGAGGAAGAAGGACCTAAATGTTCCCCAGCTTGTCAAGGTTCAAAAAATTTAAAAAGTTAAGCAAAAGAAGTCTCCTCTACCAGAAGATTATTTTTACCTTTCTGAAAATACTTTGTTGATGAGGTACCTAGTGGTTGTATGGCACCTTAGCAGTCCAAAAGTCAGAGACCTCTGGGTGCTGGTGTGGATTTAATGATCTCATCTGATGCATGTTCCACAGGGTGACAGGTACTCCCTGGCTCACTTCTGAACAGACTTTGGCAGGCATGGTCAGCTGGTCTGTGGTCCTGCTCATCTGTAAACACACTCGTGAGCAAAAAAGAGCACTCAGCCCTCAGAATGTGGGGGTTTTCCCAGCTTTATTGAAGTATAATTGACAAAGTTGTTAATATTTAAGGTGTACAACATAATGATTTGATATATATGTTGTGAAATCACCACAATCGAGTTAATAAATCCATCTCACACAGTCACCGTGTGTGTGCGCGTGCATGCGCACGAGCGCCCATGCCAAAAGATCAACTTCAAAGAAGTCCTATATTACATGTTACCAGATTTCAAAATGTTATATGGGACTAACGGTCTATGTTCAGATCACAACAGGAAAACTGTTGCTAGGGAAGGAATGATCTATAGGATGCCATGCTGGTGCACGCACGCGCGCACGCGCACACACACACAAATCCATTCTTTATGTGATTTCATGCAGGTACAGAAAAACAAATATTCAAGTCAGATTGAGGATAAGTGGTTTGACAGAAGTTCATAGAAAAAAAAAATTGCTGTTTTGACTATGAGCCCAAAACAAATTTTGACTTTTTTCCCTTAAAGCAAATGTCATTTTTTTAAAGATTTTATTTGTCAGAGAATAAGAGATGGAGAGAGCGTGCACACAAGCAGGGGGAGAGGTAGGCAGAGGGAGAAGCAAGCAAGCTCCCCCCCCCCCAGCAAGGAGCCCGATGTGGGGCTTGATCCCAGGAGCTGGTATCATAACCTGAGCCAAAAGCAGATGCTTTACCAACTGAACCACCCAGGAACCCCACAAATGCCATTTTATATAGGATCAGAAGTATGGTCTGTAGTTTGAGGGGGGCAATGACTATAATCTGTCTCTACTCCCTCTCTCCTCAAGCATACCATCACTCAAAACCCGGCTCCTACTTTTCCCCAGGTGTCAGACTATAGATTAGTTAAATGCTTATTTAAATAATTAAAGTAAGTCTAGAAGAATGGGGGGAGTGGTCAAACCTGAAAACCATGTCATAAAATGACTAAAGCAACTAACAAAGCTCACCTTAAAAAACCCTCAGTGGGATAGGATGAATTTATTTCAATATCTGAAAAGGCCACAAAACAGACAAAACAGATTTGCTCTGCTATTATACAGTAGAATGAGGGTCCATGTGGAGGTAACTTTGGTTTAATACGTAATGAGTGACTAGAGTTATCTAGTAATAAAATAAGATTCTAATGTAGTGAGCATCATTTCACTAGAAATATTCCAAGAAAGTCTGGATAACCATTAGTCATTTATGTTATAGAAAAGATTAAAACATAGATCTCAAGACTCAAAAAAGTTCATTCTGGTTCATCTTTACTTCTTATCCTTGAATCTTATCCATAAATCCCCTAATAGGTGTTGACTCAGATGGTAAGGGTACATACCTACTGACAGAAAAAGCCTTCCTTTGGGAGGAAGATGGAGCAGATTTGTATTTCTCACAGCATGGTTTCAGGTCATCTGCCTCAATTTACGTGACTTCATTGTCAAAATAAACAGATTTCTTGCTGCCCTCCATCACCAACCTCTTGCACCAAGATGTCTGGGATGACCCAGGAGTCTACATCAGTGAATTCCTCAAATTACTCTGATACACTTTAAAGTCTGAGAAACATTGAACTAGATGAACATGAAAGTCTTTCTGCTGCCAAGAGGCTATGACAAAGAACAGTAGGGTAGATCCCCAGTTTCCCCACAAGGATTAATTCAATTCAGTGCTATAAAGATATTTTAAGTGAATAGACATCTGTAAGCTTTAGGGGCATGATAACATAAGATTTGCTTCTTTATATGGAACAGTCCACTTTTTATAACGTCCATTCCCTTGATACGATTTCCAGAGACTGTGACAAGCCAGGACACTCTCACCTTACATGAACACGTTCCCAACACCGTTTCAAATAAAACACACCAAGTATCATCATTATTGGAAAATGCAGATTTGCTTTCTTCGATCTAACAACAATTTAAAAACAAAATACTGAACACTATTTTATAGACCTTTGGAGAAACACCCAGTTAAATATACTGAGAGGATCAGGTCCATCCTGAGTCAGGGGATCTTTTCAGTCAGGATATTTAAGATCCAAAAGAATCTGAGCCCGACATCCCCTTCATCCTTACCCCCATTTCCTCAATCACAAATCTTATACACAGGTGACTTAACAGACATGAGAAACCACAAATCATATCCCATGAAAGCTGAAGTCCCCTTGCACAATCATGCAGGGATTGCGGAGTTCAGATGCTAAGGGCACTAAAGCAAGTTAGCAAGGGTTTACTGAGTCCACGCTTTATAGGCCTGGTATTGTAATTTTAGAGTTCAAAGGAAGAAAAATAGTCAATTCAAACTTTGGGGGGAAAATTAAGATTACTTAATACTCATCCCTAGAATTTTCACTGCTGGGAGACCCCCCCCCTTACCAACCAGTAATGTCCATGCCTTACATATTCTTCTTTTTAAAGCTTATTTTCTCAAAATTCTGTCCCCCTTATCCTTCACAGGAAAAATAGATGCCTAATACTCAAGTCTGCCCAGAAGAGCAGATCCAGTCTTCTGGAAACAATCTCTCCCCTATCTTTAACATGGGATTCAAATATAGGGGTATCACCATGGATTTACTGACCGTGTACTGGGGTTACCACCAACGGATAAAGGCCAGCTTTCTCATCCAATATGGGGCAACTTAAGGTAGTGTAAGGATTTTTAAATTTGGACCAAGAGATTCACTTTTAGTCTCTGTGGAGGCAAAGGTGAGAGTTACAGGACATTAGCGCTACTAGAAGCCATGTATCCAGCCCTGTGGAGGAAGTTAGTTTGCAGAGAGAAGTAAAGAGAAGAAAAGAAGAGCTGATGTCTTCTAGACCCTGTAACCAGTTGTGGTGAGGCTTGCTATACGTTCATCCTTCTAACACTGTGGTTGAGAAAAGAAAATCCAGTAGGTTCCTTTCTGTGTCCCAGTCTGAACCATTTTTTCTTTCTTTCAACCAAAATGGGTTATACTAACCAAAAGAGAATGTAAACAAATCTAGTATATAAACAAATCTAGTAACTTGAGTCTTATTGGACACAGATCCTGATTCCCCCATTCCCCATACATTTGGTTGTCCTTTCCTGAAGGTTGATGGAGAATCCTGTCAATGTGTAGATCCATTCATAACGTATGCGCAGAAACTAAGTCCTGTCACTAAGGGAATATTCTTGGTGGAAATCATTAGCACTTGAAAAATGCTTTTTGTTTTTAAATGTAGGTCAGAATAAAGGATTTTTGGAAAGAGTCAGAAAATAAGAAGGGGTTAAGAACTAATGGTCTGGTCAATGTTTTCTGTTGTAACTCACAGATGTATATTCAAAGCCCTGTGATAGGGTGAAATCTTATAAAATCCCAATTCTCTTAGTCTCTGTGCCCACGTTAAAAATCCATATCCTATTAAGATGTTTTCCTTACTAGGGGAAGAACATCTTTAATCTTAACAAAAAACAATACCTAGAAAATTCACAACAGAAATGGAACACAGTATCAGTATGTGTCCGTAGACAAAATAACAGTGTGTATTTATATGAGTGTGGGCACAAAGGGATGGCCAAGGGGAGAAGGGAGGTAAAGACAACACAAGGCTAGGAAGAATAAGAGGGGGAGAGAAGAAAGAGAAATTGGAAAACTTTCAGAATGCAAATTAATGGTTAGAAGATACTTTATAGCTACCTGATGTTTATTGACACCCTGGAGGCTTATTTAATGCAAGATCTTTCTGATCTGGATTTAAATAAGCACCAAACTAAATTAGCAGAAGAAAAACTATGGATGGCTTGAAGGCGAATAGCAATGGAATGGAATATAAACCTAAAGCTAACATTAACCAAATAGATGAAAGGAGTTGGTCTTGAGAAAAAAATAAAAGTCAAATAAGACTCAAGTTTCTTTCTTTTAGTCATCCATCCATCCATCCATCCAGAGAGAAGCAAAGAGAAGAAGAAGAGCTGGTGTCTCTGTCAGGGATGCTTCAGACACTGGGCTCACACAGAGAATATAGACATGGATCAGACAGTCCCTGCCTATAACAACCACCCCCTTTAAGGAAAAGGAAGAGGTGAACAAAACTGACTCACTATCCAAGTTAGTTTGAGTGTCAAGAGTGACCTAAGGCATTCTAGGGATCCAGAGCAGGGAGAAACAATTTCCTGCTAAGAACTTCATGGGGAAGGTAGCATAGGAATGGGACCTTACAGGATGAGTTCACTTTCAAAGCCACTCATTCAAAATTAGGGGACCCCAGAGGATCAAATAAAAAGCCATCTGTACAGTTTCAATGGTTCCTAATACTCTGAGGAGTGCCATAATTGACTTGTTTCCCTTCCATTTCCAGCTCTGAAGTCATGGAGGTTTCAAAGGATTTTTGCCTGATTTCTTTTCCACCCCCCTCATTCTAAGTTTCTTCAGAAGATGGATTATAAAATGTGCTTTTAAAATTTGCTTTGATAGCAAGAGGGATCATTTCTGTACCACTTGTGACCATTGAGTCTCAGACATTACATCCAGAATCCAAATTTCCTGAATCATTCTCCCAGGTGCCACACTCTCACAAAAACACTATCCAG
Organism: Mirounga leonina; assembly: GCF_011800145.1. Lineage (NCBI taxonomy): Eukaryota > Metazoa > Chordata > Mammalia > Carnivora > Phocidae > Mirounga > Mirounga leonina. The sequence goes on from NW_023270854.1 coordinate 22,550,047, forward strand.
ATGGCATTCTGACCAGAAGAGGCTCAAGAACACAACAAAGCCCCTCATGTTCTTCAGAACTGTTAAAATCTGGCCAACAGGAAGATACCCTTCCCACCACACTCCACTCATGTCTGTTCCCCCTGGGCAGGGGGGTGTTCCAGGGCAGCTGAAATGCAGGGTAGAGGCAGAGAGGCCCCCCCAAAGATGCCAAATGGATTTTTTTAATGAATAAATAGAGAATTCCTTAAACCCAGTCAAAAATATTTGTTGAAAATGGGTATTTGCCCTTAGGCTGAAGAAGGTAAGAGGCAGTTCTTTCCATCCCTTAATACAAGGTCTTTCCACCACAAAATTAAATCCCCAGTAGAAGCAGTGAAGAGATAACATAAATGGAAGAGTAATATGTGTTTTTTTTCTTTTTTTTTTTTTTTTTAAGGGAGACGAACCATGAGAGACTATGGACTCTGAGAAACAGAGTTCTAGAGGGGCGTGGAGGGGGAGGATGGGTTAGCCTGGTGATGGGTATTAAAGAGGGCACATACTGAATGGAGCACTGGGTGTTATATGCAAACAACTAATCATGGAACACTACATCAAAAATTAATGATGTAATGTACAGTGATTAACATAATAAAAAAATTTAAAAAATACAACAAGGACAAGAGAAAAAAATCATAGGAACACAAGTCTTTAGGCATCAAAGCGGCATCAGTCTGGTCATATGCGACCCTAGAAACTTGAAGCCCATGTGAGAAAAGAACTCATGGGAGAAAGAAATAGGAATTCAAGATTTCTATACCTAACCAAGTTACCATTCACCTACCAGAGTAAAATAAATTTATTTAAGGATAAGCAGAAACTCAGAGTATCTTACCCAAGTACCCCTCATTAGGAAAGTACTTGAGGCGGGGAGAGACTGCTAAAACAACAAATGATCCAGAAGAGATTTCAAGGTTGAGGAGAGATTAACAGTAGAGGACACAATGGTAAAGAATACTGAATAGATTGATAGGATTACATCTACAGGGGTACAGGATGAGCCTTATAGTGATCTAGGAACGTGTGAGTAGGACTCTCAGAGACAACTATCTAAAAGGTTTTACTATAGTTTCACAGCTCTGAGTTCATAGTGTGCTTGTACTAACAAGCATTGATTGAGAAAACAGAGGGAAATGAGAACCGTGTTAGTGGCTGAATGGACCTCACTGTACCGTTCTCTTTGGTCAAGTCTACATTGTACCAAATAGGGTCAAAGAAGTCCATCCAAGGGGACCAATTTATCCTGACTTTCCTGATATTAGCCCTGAAAATGTGAGGAATTGTCCTGGATGGACAGATCCTCCATGCCTCAGGAATCCACGCCGTCCAGATAAACCAGAAGGTTGGTCACCCTAAGTGCATAAACTCAGATGAAGCAGTCCTCAACAAATATCCAGAACAACCTATATGCAGAATGACTATGTCTGGAGTAAGATAACAGAAGTACTTAAAGGTCTAAAGCAGATCGCAGTTGGGGCAGGTAAGGTCAGAGAGATTCTCCCACCAAGGACATTTGTCAACATCTGGAGACTTTTCAGTTGTCACAACTAGAGGATGGATGCTACTGGCATCTAGTAGCTAGAAGCTAGGTATTCTGCTAGACACAAAACAGCCTTCACAATAAAGAATTATTGGGCCCAAAATACCAGTGGTGTCCAAGTTGAGAAACCTAGGTCTTAAAGACAAAAACCAAGCATAAAAGTTGTAACATTAAATGGAAAGATAGTCAATTACCTTATGAAACTGTCAGATTGGATTAAAAGTAGACCCTGCTACAGGCTACTTGGTAGAAACATCCATAAAGTCAAGCGATAAAGTTTTATGTAAAGAAATGGACAAAGGGATATCAGTCTAGTGCAAACAATATGATGGAAAAAACAAAACAAAAAAGGCAAAATAGCAAGCAACTTGGTTCCACAGATTAAAAACCTTGAACAAGATAAGTCAATATGAATAATGAAAGTTACAACTTTAAAGACCAAATAGTCTTGAACAAAAAAATTAGAAAAATGGGAAAAATTTGATAAAGCGTATAACTGTAGTGAGCAACTTAAAACTCTGCAGATTAGTTAATTCTAGTTCTAAATATTTAAAAGAAAAATAGAAATTAAATACAAGAGAGGCTTAAATCTTTGAGAGAACATAGTTTTTAGTAAGTTCTCAAAAGAAGTATTAAAGTATTGTCCACAAAGAAAACATTAAAATTTATAGATTTTTTTAGGCCATATTCTCTGGTCATAAGGCAATAAAAGGAAAAAAGTATAAGTGACAAAAATATCTTAACTCCTAGAAATTTTTTTTAGAGGACCCATATAGCTCTGGATAAAATTAAAAGAGACATTGTAATTTTTCTCTAAAGCAATTAATTCAAAAGAAAGTATATCATACCAAAACTTACAGGCTACAATAAAACCTATGTAGAAGAAAACATATAATCTTGAAATTCTCCATAATTAAAAACAAAACTAGAACTAAGATCCTGTCTTAAATTTAGGGAGAGAGGGAGTAGTGAGCTCAAAAAAAAAAAAAAAAAACTAAAAGCTGAAATTTATAAATTAGAAAACAAATTAGAAAGAATAGATGCAAACCTACATATTTCAAGACCTGATACACTAGAAAAAGCCTTTTGTATTCCTGATCATGAAAAAAGGAGTAAAAATAAAGACGTCTAGACCCAACACTGAGGTTTCAGGCAGAGATACAGGGGAGAGAAATTCTACTTGAAACTCTGGTGTTGTATGTAAGTGATGAATCACTACATTCTACACCGGAAACTAATAGTGTATGTTAACTAGCTGGAATTTAAATAACTTGAGAAAAAAAAAAAAAAAAAACTCTGAGGAGCAAATTTTGGAGTCCTAGAGAAAATGGATTATTTCTATGTCAAATACAGACTACTAAAATTTAGTTAGAACAAGAAGAAGGTATCAATAATCATAGAAAAGATTAGAAAATTAGGAATCTAACCTTTAGGAAATCAAAATCTGTTCTACATAGAAAAAAATGGAGGTCTCTCTAATTCAGTTTTGAATCAGAAAAACTATTATCAAGTCAAAAAGATAGCATAAGAAAACTATGCACAAGTCTTATGAATAAAAATTCTGAACACAACTTCATAAAACAGTCTGACAGTATATGATACACAGTACATTATGAAGAAGCTGAATTTATTCCAGGGATGCAATAGTGTTTCAGTATTAGGAAATGTATTAACATAACCCACATCAAAAATAAAAGTAGAAAAAATAATTCTATCTATGGATTCTGAAAAAACATTTTATAAAATTCAAGTTTTATAAAATTAAGTTTTATAAAACTTAATCTTTATTAAGTAGAATGTGATTTTAAATGAATGACATAAGTTCATCAAAAACCAACCACCAATAGCACATGCAACAAAACCAAATTATTTCAATTACAAATTAGTAACTGGAAAGAAATCCATAATCACTCTTACTATTTAAGATTTACTTGGTAGTTTCAGTAAATGCAATAAGGTGAAAAAATTAACATATGAACATTGTAAGATAAAACAAAATTTGTGTGATTTTATAGCTAGAAAACTCATGAGATGCTAGTAAAAAAAAAAATTTAGGGGCGCCTGGGTGGCTCAGTTGGTTAAGCAACTGCCTTCGGCTCAGGTCATGATCCTGGAGTCCCTGGATCGAGTCCCGCATCAGGCTCCCTGCTCGGCGGGGAGTCTGCTTCTCCCTCTGACTCTCCCCCCTCTCATGTGCTCTCTCTCTCTCATTCTCTCTGTCTCAAATAAATAAATCTTAAAAAAAAAAAATTTAAACTTCATCATGCAAAAAAAGAGTTTGGTAGGATGGATGGATGCCAGGCAAATATATAAAAATCAGTAGCTTTTCTATATTTTAGCAGTAAGTAACCATAAAAGTAAAAACAAAGCCAGTAAATACTCAGGAACAGATTTTAAAAGAAAGGCATAGAACTTGTAGGAGTAAAACTAAAGAATATGAAAAGTAAAAGAATATTAAAATAAATAAGACCTGGCATAACATGTTTATATATGGAAGTTTCAACATAACAAATGTAATTTCTCCCAAAATCAGCTTGCAGTTAATTCAATTCTAATTAGGAAAAAAAATATGAAAGGTCAAGTGTGTGCAAATAGAGAAGATACGAAAAATAAGCATGAAGGCTAACCTGCTTTTCCAGATTAAAAAATTAAACAATTAGATATTCAAACAGAATAGTTGTCTTCATTCAGAACAAAAATGGACCCCATCTTAAAATTTTATATGGATTAGAGCCTTAAGTTTAAAAACTATGTAACAAACATTGTGAAAGAAAAATAAAGAAGGCTATTGTACAATGAAGGGTTGAGGGAGACTTTAAGACTGAAAACAGAGAAACTGATATTTTAAAATATTGAAGAACTGGGGTGCCTGGGTGGCACAGTTGGTTAAGCGACCCACTCTTGGTTTTGACTCAGGTCATGATCTTAGGGTCATGAGATCAAGTCCGTGTCAGGCTCAGCACTCAGCGCTGACTGAGTCTGCTTGACATTCTCTCTCCCTCTCCTCCTTCTGCTTTGCTCTCTAAAGTAAGTAAATAAATCCTTAAAATACTGAAGAATTTTTGGAAAATTCAAAGTTAAAATGTGTACATCAAGAATTCTTATAAATTGCCAAGAAAATATGTAATTAGAGAGGAAAAAAGCTATAAGTAAATGATATAAATGGGCAATTTGTAGAAAAAAATGGAAATGGCCAACAAATATACAAAAAGTTTCTTGTAGTAATGAAAATTTAAACACAAAATAATGAGTTATCATTTACCATCAGACTAGTTTAAAGGTTTTGTAGCATCGATATTTGTAGGAATACTGGGAAAAGGGATTCTCATAAATTGTATATAGAACTTTAATTACTAGGACTCTTTGGAAAACAATGTAATAACATTGGTTAAAATTTAATAAAGCTTTAACCCAGCACTTCTGAATTCTTCCTGAAAACCTTATGCAAAATTGTTATGAATGAACAAAAACTAGAAATAAATTGTCACTAGAGGAATGGCTGAATAATATATGGCACATTCACATCATAAAATATTATGTAGTCATTTCAGAAAATGAATTAAAGCCACCAGATGAGAGATCTTGAGGTACTGAGCAAGAACACACAGAAGAAATGTTCCTTGTATTAATTCCCAACAAAGTCTAAAAAAAGAAAAGAAAAAAGCCCAGTATTTTTTATGGGCTCATTATATGAATAGAGAAAAAATACAAGAGGACACACATCAGATTGTTCTGTGGGATACTGGAAAATGAAGGGCACATTGATATTTATAGATTGGGAAAAGGGACAAAATTGAAAAATAAAGGTGACAAAAAATAAGATTACGCTTACAAACTTATGTGAACAAAACCAAATTGAAAACTAAATTTAATTTTTTAAGTGAACTCCTGCTACCATTTCACACTAAGACAACTAGTAATCAAGAAATACAGAATGACTCTATTCAACAAATGATGAGGAAGGTTACTTTAGATCAGACCAAAAACTCCATTCTGTCATGATGAGTCTTTTTCTAAAAAAAAAATTTTATTTATGAGAGAGAGAGAGAGAGAGAGAGAGAGAATGAGCACGGGGCGGGGGGGGGGGGCAGAGGAAGAGGAACAAGCAGACTCCCCACTGAGCAGGAGGCTGATTTGGGGCTCCATCCCAGGACTCCGGGATCATGACCTAAGCCGAAGGCAGGCACTTAACCAACTGAGCCACCCAGGTGCCTTGTCATGATGAATCTTGATAATGACAAAATCTTTGGCTTTTTCAAATGTCAACCTCAAGAATTGGATCTCTATGCCTCTTAACAGATAACCTAGTCCTGGACAATATCTGGTTCAGTCTTCTCATTTGTCAGATGAGAAAACGAAGGTCCAGGAGGTTTTAAGTACTTTTCCCTAGTTACAGAATTCAACAGTGCAGCAACGGACCTAAAAGCTACTCTTTTCTCCAGAATTTCCTCCAATACTCAGCCTTGTTCCCTGTTATTCTTTTTTTTTTTTTTTTAGATTTTATTTATTTATTTGACAGAGAGAGAGAGAGCTAGAGAGGGAACACAAGCAGGGGGAGTGGGAGAGGGAAAAGCAGGCTTCCCGCCGAGCAGGGAGCCCGATGCGGGGCTCGGTCCCAGGACCCTGGAATCATGACCTGAGCCGAAGGCAGGCGCCTAACGACTGAGCCACCCAGGCGCCCCTGTTCCCTGTTATTCTAACAAGGTCCCTGCCATCCAGGATTTGGAAGAGTTCTTTCAGGACTATACCAACATAGAGAAAAAAAAAAATGGAATCAAAGTAGAAAGACCTTGCCCACCTAGATTGAGGCATTTTCTTGTTTCTTAACAAGAATTGTGTAAATTTATTGGGAATTCTTGTACCAGACTCTGTGGATCATAGGGTCTACCAGAGCTCTGCCGTTGATACATACAGGTCATATCCCATCCCAATCTTTACATACCCACCTGATACCCTGACACATGAGCTTTTGTTCAAATGCTCATGCCCCAATCCCAAAGCCAATTCTCTAACTTGGAGTCAGCATTATGCACACATCCAGCAATTGTTTACTACTTCTACATGAGTCACAAAAAACTGAAAATACTTTAAGTCACCCTCTCACCCCTTGATAATGAAAGAGATCCAGTTGTCACAGTTAACTAGTTTACCTAATGAATATTAATGAAACCCTGTCACAAATTCAAGCCCTGCAACTAAGGGTCACAATTTTTTGTTTCCCCTAAAAGATGCTAAAACTTCCACCTTAGTTATCTTGACTGTGTACCTTCTTTACCAAAAATACCAGGCAGGAGACCATGGATCTCTTGTTGCCAAGCAAGTACCTCTCCTAGAGAAACAAAGTAGGTGGAAAGTGTAACTATTGCATGCCAAAGAGATCACTTTCCTATTTTCAGCTACATAGTAGAGACACGTAACATCCAGATCGCCCAAGCAGGGTAGCTCCGTCTAATTCCATCAACAAGTATGGACCCCTTATGCCAAGTAGAGGTACTGGTGAGGGCCCATAGGAGTATTACAACTCTGCCGCCCTGGAAAAGTTATTTGACTTCCCTAGGACTTTGTTTCATCTATAAAATAGGTTTGGGCTCTAATGAAGCAGTTTGCAAAGTGGTTAGCCTAGTGCCTAGCGCATAGAGGCACTTGGACCATTAGCATTTATGGAAAGTCTTTATGTTGTTCAACCCTACTGATAAGCATGTGGAGCTCAAATAAAAAAAGGACACAATCACATATGAAACGGACTTAATTGCTGAACTTATGTGGTACACATTCTGACTTCTATTGAACACTAGAAAGGAGGGAGGTGAAGAACTACAGGGATCAGTTTCTCTGATCCTATAAGGAAGAGGTAGACTGTGATGATCTTAACCTTTTAAGTGTGGGTCAAGTTTAGGAAATAGAAGAATGAGAACTATTTTTCTTCAGAAATTTCAAGAAAATAATTTTCGCAGCTGAATGGTCCAGAGCAGTGGTTGTTAAACTAAGTGAGAATCACCTACGTGGCTTGTTAAAGCACAGATTGCCAGCCCCTCTCCCACTTTCACACTCGGTAGGTCTGGGCCGGGGCCCAAGGACTTGAATTTCTAAAAGTCCTCAGGTGCTGCTGTCGCCCCCGCCACCACTACTGGTCTAAAAACCACACTTCAAGAACCACTGCTCTCAATTATTTGCCTCAATTTCCCAATTTGCTTTGCTCATAAAGACCTGAGTGGGCGGGGCAGGGGGGGTGGGGAGAATGGATACTATATAGAGTGAGTCCTAAGCAAAGAGCATTTTTCACAGGCCTCCTCAAACTTTGCCATCATCGTTTACCATATTCTGTGGCCTTCAAAGCTAAGTCAATGGGGAGCTTTCTAAGATTAAAAACACTCTCTTGAAAAGGTGGTAAGGGAGACAAATGTGATTAATCTCCTTTTATTTAGGGCTTTGTAGAAAAATGACTCTGGTGTTTTGCTATAGATTTTGACATGTAGCCAGAGTTTGGCTCTGAGAGAGAGAGCAACATCCCTGCTCCAGGAGGTATCAGAAGCCGCAATTAACATTCAGACAGGCCCACCCAGATTCCACCAGTAGCCCAGATTCTCGTCCCCCCAGGAATATTGATCTGAAGAATCAATTTTGCTTATAAATTAAAGGGGGTGAAAAGATCATTAAAGCATATGAGATTTGGTTTAAGTGCAGAACAATTACGCTATGTGAAGAGATTATGATAGTTGAAAATCATTTAGAAATTTTTTATTTGGACTTGGGGAAATCTTAGTAACCAAGAGGTGACACATCATAAAAGATTATGCAAGCTTTTCCAAATATGGGCTGCATGTTCAGGAAATATTACGATACAATATGGACTCTTTGTAATACTTATGTGACCAAATGTCCATTGGTTTAAAAGCCAACACCCTGTTGAAAGCAGATCACTCCAAATAAAAAGTGGTCAGATGCTTTAGAGCTGTGTACCTCTTTACCAGTCTCTTGCTTCATTTTCCCCACTCACCCACATTGGCTGCTTCCTATAAAGCTCATGAGATGATCAGCTATCACTGTCCATAATAAAAAGAATGTCAATACCCAAATAAGTAATATTGTCTCTGGAAGCCTCCAAATTCCAGCCTTTAGGGCTCCAGAGGCTATAGGCATCAGGAATTAGGGCACTCCTCTCCACTCTATGCCCCATTTGTAATTTGTACCTACTTTGTTTTTCCAAGAGCATCTTAGCAACTCTCTTGAACCATATTAGTTTGTCTCCACTGCTATAACCCAACACCATGGACTGGGTGGCTTAAACAGAAATCTGTTTTCTTACAGTTCTGGGGGGTAGGAGTCTAAGATCAAGGTATTAGCAGGTTTGTTTTCTTCTTAGACTTCTATCCTTTGCTTGTACATGGCTGTCTTATCTTGATATATGCACACATGGTCTTTTCTCTCTAGGTGTACCCCTGGCACCCCTTCCACTTATGAGAATACCAGCAATATTGGCTTAGGAACTCACACTAATGGCCTCATTTTAACTTAATTATTCCATTAAGGACTTAGTCGTTACATTTTAAGATACTGGGGATTGGAACATGAGAATTTGAATTGGGCGGGGGGACCGGGAGGAACACAATTCAGCCCATAATATAAACAGCTTCCTTTTTTAAAATTTTTTTATTATGTTATGTTAATCACCATACATCATTAGTTTTTGATGTAGTGTTTCATGATTCATTGTTTGTGTATAACACCCAGTTCTCCATTCAATATGTGCCCTCTTTAATACCCATCACCAGGCTAACCCATCCCCCCACCCCCAACCCCTCTAGAACGCTCAGTTTGTTTCTCTGGGTCCATAGTCTCTCATGGTTCATCTCCCCCTCTGATTCCCCCCCTTCATTTTTCCCTTCCCACTATTTTTTTTAACATATAATGTATTTGTTTCAGGGGTACAGGTCTGTGATTCAACAGTCTTAGACAATTCACAGCGCTCACCATAGCACATAACCTCCCCAATGTCTATCATCCAGCCACCCCATCCCTCCCACCCCCAACCACTCCAGCAACCCTCAGTTTGTTTCCTGAGATTAAGAATTCCTCATCTCAGTGAGGTCATATGATATTGACTTATTTTGCTCAGCGTAACAGCTTCCTTCTTTAATGCTTAATCCCATAGGAGACCGAAGCCTGTCTGAGGGATCCAGTCTGAGGGACTAAGTCTCTACACCTTTATCTTCCCTTCCTTCCACTAAAACGCTTACCCTGTCACAAAACGGAAGTGAATATAGAAAAGAAATTGATGTTGGTGTAGGTATGTACTGGGGATAAGGACATTTTATCAACCAAGAATGAACTGTTAATGCTGACTTAAGTTCGATACTAGCACTTGGAGATAAAAGTCTCCCTGTCAAGTCATGTAATCCAAACTTCTTTTACAGAGAAAAAAAAAAAAAAAATGCCCAGATTGATTAGGCGACTTTCTCAAGATCTTAATGATAGTGATAAATCTGACTCTCCCAATTCTAATACTCTTCTTCCCCACCACACATTGCTGCTTTCTAGAAGGTTCCTTGAGTACCATTCATGGGAGAAACCTATCTTATCTACTTGCAGTGCTCAGCACCATCACAGACAGGATTCAAGGTATGCAGTTTCTGAGGAGACCACTTATCAAAAACCTCCCATGTTCCTCCTACAAAATGCCTCGATGGGGCCAGCCATTCAGAAAAATGAAGGGAATCCCTTACCACACACTTATAGGCTCCAAGTACCCGGATGATACAGAGAAGAATTGTGAAGTGCATTCTAAAAACAAGTAACAGCGGCTCAGAAGTTTGCCAGTTAGAACGCAGTTAATTCTCCATCTTGTGGGCAACCTTGCCTATTAATTCACTTTATCCAATCAGGAAAAAATATATGTTGTTTTATCTGAAGGGTCTAGAAATCTGAGGCAGAGAAATTATTTTTAACCCAAAGCCTCAGGTAATTGCCTCAATTGTCCAATTATGTCAATCTTTTTAAAAGACCTTAAAGTCTCAGACATTCCCCAATTGGCAGCCCATTAGTGAGGTCTGTGTCACACAGCCTTTCACTATGGCAGCAGCAACCCCCAACCCCCGCTCCTGTCAATCAACTGCCCTTTCCTTTCCTCAGAACACTGTGTATAGAATGACTGTTTCAAGCTACTCATCCAAGAATTGGAAGACCCAGAATGATGACAATGAAATTGTTAGTTTGGGCGGCTAACACCATATTCCTCAGATACAGAGCCTAACACAAATTATGCATACATATATACATATGCATACATTATAGGCTGTAGAGCTATTGAGACAAGTTTTCTAAATTAATGGCATCAGGGAGGACAAAATTGGTCTTATAGAGGTTTCTGTTCAGAAGCTATCAAAATGTTCTATCAACTAATCAAAACCATTTCAAAGATGCCTACTAGCACAGAACTATGTAAACTTAGTAACTCTGAAATCCTTCTGAATGACATTAGACATGTGATTTAGCTATGGTTGCCCCTTCTCCCCACCAGTTAGCAATGCCTCCTCCTCTCCTTTGGTCAAGAGCTATTCTTCTGCATTCATTTATTTGTCTAGTATGTACTGAATATGCACCAGGTATGTTTCTAATCAGTTGGGACATGGCACATTAGCTCAAAACACCCGCTTCTGAAAGGTCTTGGAGACTTTGCTATGCCTGCAGCCTCAAGCTAAAAGAGCTTTGATGTGCAAGTGGTTGTGATTTACTCCATAGGACCTCACTGCCCTGCCTACAACTAATTAAACCAGAGAGAGCTTTGCAATTGTCTGGTATGAGACAGGGATACTCAATATTAGACAATAATGTGTAAACCCAGTAAAAGGGACTTTTAACGTAAGAGACACATGTATTTAAAAAAAAAAAAAAAGTAAAACTAGAGACACAAAGATACTAATCAGAAGCCACAAGACATTGGAAACCACAACCTAATGGAAGCTTTGATGAAGCCAAAGCCATTATATAATGCTGCTAGAAGAGAGTAAAGAGGAGGCAGGTAAGAAAGAAAAGTGAAGATGGAGCCGAGTCACAAACAAGGCAATCCAAAGAAATTATTAAATTCAAAACAGCAGCTACTGACCATTCAGAGTTATTGTAACCTAAATGCTAAAGGACATTCTAAGTGTCCAAAAGGACTATAGACACAATCACTTTTTGTCCTCCATTATTCCCTTGGTATTCTTATAACCCTAAGGAAATCTGAGTGTGCCTCTTTTAACTAGAGGGCAGGACCTGTCTGGTGGTCAATGGGAGGAAAAGAAACACCAAAAATTATAATACTGGACATAAGTAAGTGCTATAGGATCCTAAAGGAGCAACTTAAACCAGGGATTCTTTCTTGGGCTGAGTCTTAAAGTAGGAACCAGAGACCTGGAACAGGGACATTTAAGGCAAAAATTGGGTGTGAAGCTACAACAACATGAAAGTCTGTTAAGTTCAGGAAACTGGGCTTTGTCCGAGCTGGAGTGAATGCTGAACATGTGGGTACACCCGGAGAGGAGGTTGGAGATAGTTAGGGGCTCACAGTAAGATGACCGAAAGGGCTTGTTTTTATCCAAAACCCATGGGAAGTTATTGAAGGACTTTAAATGAAGGAAAGAGACCATCAGATTTACATTTGAGAAAGTTCTGCCTGGATTCTGAAGATGAACTTAAGTGTGGCCAGAATGGAAACAGGACATCTAGCTGGAAGATAAAGGCTGATCTGGTGAGTTGCTTCACAGTGGGAAAGAGAGAGGAGGGGATACATATCGGGGAAATATATTAAAGAGGAAGCAGGATTTGCAAAATTTGGTGACGTAGTGAATAGATGTGAGGGAGAGTGTGCTAAAGTGACCCCAGGAGGTTCCAGCTTGACCTCTGAAAGGATGGTTGTACAAATCATAGAGACTAACAGGAGAATAGAGTGAGTGCCTATGAGTGAGGAAGAGGAGGAGCTCAGGCTTGAAGATGGTCACTTCAATATATCTGTGGGACAATTAGTCAGAAATGTCAAGTAGACATACCTGAGTTAGGAGCTCAGCAAAAAGATGTAGGCTTGTGGAACCATCATATAGAAAGGAATCAATGCTAGGCATTTAAGTATAATGATTGTAAGACTGCATAGAAAAATGGAAGAGGCCAACTATGGAGGGTGGGGCCCAGGATAACACCATGCTCTGGAGGGCAAAAGGCAGAACCTGAACAGAGCAAGTGGGGTCAACATGAACCCTTCTGCCATTCTTCCTTTATTATTCCAAGCCACATAGACTCCTTTCTAAATTGCCATAGTAGGGACCTTACCTTATTTAGTAAGATCAACTATGTGTTATTCTCCCATTGTTTCATGTATGAAAATCTCACATCTGCTCTATGTAGACACTCCCTCATGCATCATGTAGGTGATCTTTTAGGTGGGTGATAGTGAAGGAAAAAAACTTTCCATTTAAAGCCTAAAAACCTGAATGATTCTCCAATTCTGCCCCAACAAGATATACAACCTTGAGAAAAATGTGAAAGTCAGGTATCATTTAATTGAAACTATTCTAGGAGTTGGCATAAGGCAAAGTATTTTATGTACCTCTTAATATTTTTGACAAATCTCTAAGGGCTACATCTTCCTGCTACAGAGATTATAGTAAAGTGAGGTGCAAAGAGGTTAAGTAATTTGTCACAAGTTAGCAACAGAAGACACTTTTAAACCAAAATTTGTTTTAAACCCAAGGTCCTGTTCCTTCCTTTGTTCAGTCATTCTTTTTGGTCAGATTGCTGTACTTCCTCTACTCTCAGCATCCTCATCAGTAAAATAGAGATAAAAATGCCTATTGTCTTTTTGAAAGGGTTATAAAGGTTGAACAAGCTACTTTACAGGGTGATACATTGATTATGAAGTGTTATGGCAAAGAACTAATGCACATCAAATAGCCCTGTGCTTCTCTCCATTTCCCAACCCCTATTCAATTAGGTAGGAAAAAGTAGTTGCAGAAAGTGACATGCATCACTTCTGAGCGCAGGCAGTAAAAATTTCATGATATTCTCAGTGTCTCTCTTACTGTGCTACAGAGACTAAGGAAGCTACATGTTCAGAAGGTGCAGATGCAAGATAGTAGACCCACCATCAGGCTGGATCCTGAGAGATCATATGGAGAATTTTCTGCCGTGTGAAAAATGGCATCAGTGTAGAAATTAACTTTTGTTCTGTTAAGCAACTAAGATCTGGGAGTGATCGCTTATTTCAGCACCCACCTGGTTTATCTTGACTGACATAAATGCCATGATGTTATGGAAAATCGTTGGTACATGTCAACATTCAATATATGGAGAGTGAGACAAAACATAATCAAGAGTATGGATGTGCAGCTAGAATACATGGATTCGAATTCAAGTCCTGCCATCCATTAGCTTTATCCCCTTGGCAAGTAATTTCATGTCTTTGTGCCTCAGGTTCCTCGTCTGTCCAATGGGTAGGATAATATTACTTCATAGGGGCTTGAGGGGAACTAGTTAACACACATAGAGCATTTAGAACAAGGCACATGGAAACATTCAGAGAACGTTAGCAGTTTTTAGTCCATACTGAATTGACTGCTATTCCGGTGAAGCCATTTTTGGTTGACCTTCTGTGTTTAAGAGAAAATTGTCACATGTACATCCTCCAGCAAAAATCATGAAGGAACTCTTCCTATTTTTATAGGAAAAAAGAAAGGGAATAGGTGATTCAGAGAGCAGAGGGAAGGTGTTCTTCACCTCTTGACAATGGTTTTCTCTTTTTTCTCAACCCTGGGGAGGGTTGCACCTTTGTTTCCTTTGGGTGTAGAGAAAGGCACCCAATGTAGATCTATCTCCCCAATGGAGGCACAGGGCCTATTTTTGTACCACCCACAAGCAAAAATTTTTTTTTTTTACATTTCTCAAAGGCTATTAAAACACAACACAAAACACCATGAAACCTAATTTTTAATCCTATATATCCTAAATAATTATCCTATAGCCCTTTACAGAAGGAATTTGATCTCAGTGTATTGTGAAGACCCCAATCCCATTTTCCCAGCTCAGTCATCCTAGGGGAACAGAGGAAAAATCTCAGGTGGCACTCTATCACTTCTCCAGTTCACAATCATCTTCGCTCCCCGTTATCCACCATGCTAATGAAATCCACAGGCATGAAAGAAAAATCCTCTTAAAGGTCTGCCTAAGAGTAAAGCAGAAGAGGCAGTCTCATCTTTTTAGAGGGAGAATAAGATGTTTACTGAACTTTTTATACATGAAGACTATCTTTTTTAGTACTGATTAGCCAATCCACCTCTTTCTTCTCATCTGTTTACAAAGTCAGGGTCCCCTGAAGGCAAGTACCCAAATTAGCAGACCCTGGTGATAGCCCTGCCTCTATTTTTCTGATTCTTTTCAACTTATTCTTTATTAAACTGAGGCTTTAAACTACTGAATCAGTGTCCTTTTCCCCAGGTCCCCAATCTTTTCCCCAGAAATGCATTTCCTTTCTTTCCCCAGGAATAGATTGTCAAAAGCAGTGGACAATGAACAAGGTTTCAATAATGTCTGGTTCACAGTAATGACAGAGAACTAAGGCAAGCTTCCCTTCCTCCCCTCGCCATCTTGACATTTAAAAAACATAATGAATGACAACATTATTAAAAAACAGCAAGTCATCAAGATTTTAACAAAGGCAATAATTAAACCACATTGACCCTTGGGTTAAATTTTGCCTGACAGTTAAAGGCCATCTGGAAAGGCAGAGGAACGCTAAGTTATTAGCTATCCCAGTTTAAGTCATCCCACCCTCATTTCTTTCCCACCAAGAAAATCTGTTTCCCTAACTCTGGACCTCATCCCAATCATTCTCCCCTTATTTACACCCTTCCCTCTGCAAGAAAGGACTGGTTTTCCTTCACTGTTGAACCCTTCCTTTCTTTACTCTTTACTGATACTCAATTAAGACTTTCCAGCCTGGGTCTGAATGATAGTTCCCAACGAAGTATTCTGACTCTATAAGATACCATATTCGTTGTTATTGACATGGACATCTGGAAACCTTCCAATGATGCTTAGGAACCTACAAAGAATGAGACCTTTGAATTATCTATTGAGTAGTGTTTTGAAACTGCCATTTATGAGATTACATCACTTCTTGGGTTCTTGGGGTGCTCTTACTTTGAATTGTTCTCTTTCCCAGAGTATCTTTTCGCCTCACACTTTGTTCAAGATTCAGCTTAAAATTCTCATCCCCTGTGGAGTGTTGCCCAACTTTTAAAGGAGAGCCCTCTCATTCCTATAAACCCTGTAGTATCTGTTGGCTCACTTGCAAGTCATACCAATTATATTCTAAATATATCTTACATTGTCACCTTGTATTATTTGAATTTCATCATTTGTATTTGGTTTCTCAGATCAATAAACTCTAAGAGCCATGTCTTAGGTCTTCCATATTCCCTACAGCTGTGTTCTTGCTTCTTATTAAGCAAACTTGACTGCTTAATAAGAACACAAGCTAGCAAAGTTAGGAGCTTGTGAGTTCTTTTAATTACATTAACTGCGATTCTTAAAAGTCATTGAACATTAAAATCACTTGAGAAACTTTTTAAAAATTTAGTTGAAAAGGTTGTGCCCATACCCACCCGTTAACTCCAAATGTCTGGAAATGGGAGCCAGACATCAGTATTTTTTTTTTTTTAAGATTTTATTTATTTGACAGAGAATGAGAGAGAGAGCACATGAGAGGGGGGAGGATCAGAGGGAGAAGCAGACTCCCTGCCGAGCAGGGAGCCCGATGTGGGACTCGATCCAGGGACTCCAGGATCATGACCTGAGCTGAAGGCAGTCACTCAACCAACTGAGCCACCCAGGTGCCCCCAGACATCAGTATTTCTTAAAGATCCCAGGCAATGTCAATGTGCAGTAAAGAGTATTATGCTAAGGGAAATAAGTCAGAGAAAGACAAGTACCATATGATTTCCACTCATAGGCGGAATGTAAGAAACAAAACAAATGAGCAAAGGAGAAAAAGAGGCAAAGCAAGAAACTCTTAATAGAGAACTGATGGATACCAGAGGGGAGGGACATAGGGGATGAATAAAATAGGTGATGGGGAGTAAGGAGTGCACTTGTGATGAGCCCTGGATGTTGTATGGAAGTGCAGAATCACTATATTGTACACCCAAAACTAGTATTACACTGTATGTCAACTACACTGGAATTTAAATAAAAACTTAAGGAAAAAAAAGCTTGGGAACAAGTAGATGAACCTCAACAACCAGAGCTAAGGAACACTGACCATGCGCTAGAAGTTGCATTTGGCGGTACATACATAGTGGTAAACAAAGCAGAGCTAGGCTCGTGCATTCACAGAACACAGTCTGGTGAGTCTAATAAACCTGCTGCCCTGTCTTTCACTAGCACCCTTTCAGTGTGTCAATGTCATAATTGACTATTTTAGGATCATTTGCATTTACTGACAATTTTTAAGTCAGTGTGATCATGTACTTTCTCCTTTTGTTATAAATGCTCTCCCGGCAAGCATGGGCTCTGATTTTCTTTGCAACATCCTCAAAGAATACCAGACAGCATTATAACACCCACAGTAAAAAATAAAGATAAATAGGAGAATGATGATTATGATTATGATTGTGATGGTGATAAAAGTGGTGATTAAGAAATAAAAAGCTGCCAAATAGAAAAATTCTTTAAATTTTAGTGTCTAATTGGATCTGGGTAAAAGAGGGAAAGAACTAACCAAAGGTTGTGAATTCTTTTTGAATTCCCCATAGAAATAGATTCTCGGGGTTTGCATTAAACCTTGAATTAAAGCAATCAGTATAATTTTATAAGCCTTATTTACGGTCCTTAAGGGGGAAATGAATTAGATGGATAAATGCTGAATTGGGATGTTGAAAGGTTTTTTGCTTTATTGATGCTATGATGCAAGCCTACTAATCGGAAGGTTGTCCTACAGTGAATCCGTTGGAAAGAAAACCTAAATTGTATTAGCCCAAATTATCAGATTTTTCTGATCTTGGGCCCTTAATCACCAGATTCTTTGATTAATTCACCCTCAGCTCATTTTTAAACTTCTCATTATTTTCCATGACAATGTTCTCAAACCCCATTTCAAATGCTCTTCGCTCCAGAAGGGAGGCTGCGAGAACCGGAGGAAGAATCTGGTGCCAGATCATTTTGCTAATGGAAGATAATTATTGTGATTATCTCATCCTTGCTTAAAAGCGGTAATGGGAGCAAAGCAGCTTCTCTGACAGGGTGAAGTTTCAACCAAAATATGTTGACTCTCTTTGTGGAAAAACTTGTCATATTCCTGAGGAAAGATCTAGCTAATTCCTAGAAGAAGACTACGTAGAGTCACAGAAAGAGGACTTGGCTGGGTCACTATCATCCCTGGTTTCAAACTCTGGTCTGACTACCAGGGTGCTATGAACTTCATCCAATCTTGAAAGCTCTATGGGTTTTAGTTTCCTCCCTATAGGAGAACAGGTATTGGGAAGGGGGAAAAAAAATGGCAATATGGGCATTATTTGAAAAACACTTCATAAGTATATAGTGATTATTCATAAAATTAAATTATACATGATGCAAATTTTATAAATTTAAGAGATGATTATCCAAGGTCTTATTCTGGAGCAAATATTCCAATTTCTATTTATCCAATCAGGATAACTATTTCTATATGCAGTGGGTAAGAGTCACAGCTCTGTTCTTTCCCATAGGCAACCTTGGCCAAGTTACTGAATTTCTTGTCGCTTCAGTTTTATCATCTTTAAAGTGGGAAAATGTTGGAATTCTTTTTGTGAAGGTAGCATAAGTTTGATTCCAATACCTGACAAATACAACTGCTCATGCTTTCAAACAATAAAAAGTCCCCACCCAAAACAAAACCAACCCAATAGAAAAACCCAAAATGCAAAAGCAAAAACAAAGAACAATCCTGATCAACTATTTTTACATAGGATTACTGATACATAGGAGAAATTAAAATATTAATTCTAAAGTACGTAAGTGTAAAACAATGACCATATTTTATAAAATAAATGTGATACAAGCCAGGAAAAAAAAAATCACAAAAAAAAATGGTATGAATGGGTTCAACCAATTTTATCCAAAAATAAAAGCTTTTTAAAGTTAAAAAGAACTTACTGCTGACTCAGAAAGATAGGTAAATTGAACAATTTCAGTATTAGAATAGGAATTCAAAAATTGTCTGAAATTTATAGTATATAAAGGCAATTTTAAGTCCATGAAAAAGACACTAACTGTATGATGTTACAACACTTACCTAGTTTTCAAGGGGAGCTGAGATTAGAACTTCAGCTGGATTCCAACCTTACTCCTTATATGAACACACCTAGAAGTTTTTCCAGATAAATCAGAGATGCAAATATATGAAATCTCCTTTGGTATTTTTTATAGTTTTGGTCAAGGGGAGACTTTGTTTTTAAATCATTAGACACTTCATGACATCTGTTTTAAAGTATTTTAGAAATGCATGAAAGATGTAACAAATCTGAGAAACATTTCTCTTTTGGGGGGGTTTTATTTAAATTCAGGTTAACATAAAGTGTATTATTAATTTTGGGGTAGAGTTTAATGTTTCATCAGTTGCATATAACACCCAGTGCTCATTACATCAAGTTACCTCTTAATTGGCCATCACCCATTATCCCAGCCTCCCACCCACCACCCCTCCAGCAACCCTGTTTGTTCTCTACAGTTAATAGGTTTGTCTCCTTCTGTTTTTATCCTATTTTTCTTTCCCTTACCCTAACACATGACAGCAAAGAGCCTAATGGTTCATGTAGGAAGAGCTTACATAAACCAGGAAAATAAAGGTGAATAACTGAGTAGAAACAAAACACAGTATGTAAGGAGGTACTTCACAAAAATAAATACAATTGGCCAATATATCTAAAAATGTTCACCCAAAATTTTGATTAAAATGTTTTCTACCTGTGTGGTTGGTACAGATACAAGGTTTAATGACACTGAGTATTGACCAGATTGTGAGACATAAGCCACAGAGGGAAATAGGATGGCCAAGAAGTAGTTCTTGCATGTCAGTGGAAATGTAAATTAGTACAACCTTTTAGGAGAATACTCCAGTCCCATTTATCAGCACTAACAATCTGTATATTATTTTAAGGTTTTATTTATTTGGGAGAGAGCGAGCGAGCGAGCATGAGAGGAGGGAGGGTCAGAGGGAGAAGCAGACGCCCTGCTGAGCTGGGAGCCCGATGTGGGACTCATTCCCAGGACTCCAGGATCATGACCTGAGCCGAAGGCAGTCGCTTAACCAACTGAGCCACCCAGGCGCCCCATGTATATTCTTCATCCAGCAATTCTAGCCATTTATGTTCATGGTATTGAGAAGCACATAGAGGAAACTAAGTTAGCTCTCAGGAGTTGGTGGGGAATGGAGAATAAATAGTTGGGACAATTTAACTTCCAAACTTACAATGCTCTGTGTCATTTGACTCTAGGTTGTGTCCATTGTGTGCAAATATAACTATTCCACATTAAAAAAATCATTAATGAAAGACAAGAGCATATGCTTTAAAGAATGGTTATAAAGATTAGTGATAATATATGTAATATGCCCAGAACATTGTATGGCATAAAGTACTCAAAAAGAAAAGGCCTTTTATTAATATAGATTTTATGAAAAAAATATTCTAGCTCTTTTTTTGCTACTCCTCTCTCCCTATCTTCCTTAGGTGACCTTTTAGCAAAATCATTAGATGTCCTCATTTCCCTTATCTAAGCAATAGGACCCCATCGAATTTGGGAAATGAACAGAATTATGGGGGGGGGGGAGGAGGGAAGACCGTAAACAAGGCAACAACTTAAAAAGAAATAGAATTACTGAATAGATAATACCAGTGTTAGAAGCAACTCAGAATCTTCTAGTTCAATTTTTTTGTTCTATTAATAGATAAAATGGGTTTTAAATCAAAACAATCCGTGGCGGGGGCGGGGGAAGAGTTAGTTGCTCAAGGACCCAGTTTTTAAGGCCAGGTAGAACCAGAACATACATCAATGAAATAGTCTTACAAGCGGCTGCAGGGGATGGGAGGTGGTTAAGATTTTTGAAAAATAGAGCGGACTATTCATTGTGGGGAAGCAGGGGCAAAAGAAATGTATAGCCCCGGCAAGTACTATACGCTAGTTATGAAATGATAACGGTCACTAAGATCAATCTGGGGAGCCCAAAAGTACCACCTATTGTGAGGTGGGAACAAATAAAGATGGGGGCTAATCTAATGCTTCAGAGATTTGGCTATGCTGCTTCTGCTTTTCTTTAGAAAAGGGTAAAGTTACTAAAATAAGACCTAATTCTTTCTCAACTCCCCATTTACATCAGAATTTCTAAGCCACTTAACTGGAAAAGGGCTGATCTTTCTACCTCAGTCCTGTCTTGAGGATCAAACAGTTTATTAAAGTGCTTTCCAAAAATCCAAGGATTATTCAGTTAAGGTACTATCCCTGGTTAATGTTCTTTTCCAGTGATGTGTTGGCTTTACGAGGCAACCTTGTTTTTGTTTTTTGGGTTGTTTTTTTTTTAAGATTTTATTTGAGAAAGCGAGAGATCCCAGGACTCTCGGATCATTACCAAGCTGAAGGCAGACGCTTAACCTACTGAGCCACCCTGGCACCACTAGGCAACCTTGTTTAAATAGCCCACAAAGAATCATCATAAAAGCTTTCATAAAAGGTAGATCTACAGAACACACAAAACCACATGAAGACTTTACCTAATGTGCTGAGGATAATACCCCAAGGAGGCAGGCTGGGAAGGGATTTCAGTAAATGCTCTGACCCTATAGACAGCCTGGGTGTTCTCACTTGGCTGGCTATCTAGGTGACTTCCCAGGCTTGAGCCCTCAGTTTTTAGTGTTCTTCTAAAAATGGTAATAAAAGATGCTCCCCCCACACAGACAACATGGCCTCTCTTGAAGCCCCAAAATAGAGGCAAAAAACTGTTGCAATAAAGTCACCTCCACAAATCTTTGTTTGCACCTGAGGAACCACCTAAATGCATTAGCCTAGAATTAACAAGATCGAGCTTGGGTTTTCATTTATCGTGCATTTTTATAGTATGCATTCATTTTGTGCTTACCACAGATATCGTAGGGACTGATCACACTAGTATCTTCCTAATTAGGAATATGAGGTTTTTGGGTTTTTTTTTTTTTAACTTCTTAATTGAAGATCTAGGGATATAGAAGCCTACTTCCTCGGGCCTCAATTGTATGGAAAAGTTCAATTCAATTCTGACTTCTGACACTTGGTAGACAATTGCTTTGGTTGAATTGTTGCCTTTGTCTTTTTTTTTTTTTCCAATATCCTGAAAGTTTTAGACTTTTAGCATAATCCCCCACATTATGAAATTATGTTTTGTTTTTTTTTTTAAGATTTTGAGAGAGAGAAAGAGAGAGCGCATGAGAGGGGGGAGGGTCAGAGGGAGAAGCAGACTCCCCGCCGAGCAGGGAGCCCGATGCGGGACTCGATCCAGGGACTCCAGGATCATGACCTGAGCCGAAGACAGTCGCTCAACCAACTGAGCCACCCAGGCGCCCTATGCCTTATCTATTTTCATCTAATTTTGCTCAGTACTTGGTGGACTCTAAATATGGAAAGTTTGCTCTGGAAAAGTTTAGTTTCTTTGATAATTTTCTTCCAGTTTCCCTCTTCTCCGAAGTTCTAGTAGTTATAGGTCTGAATGATCCTATATTCTTCTCACCATTTCTCTCCTTAAATACCTTTGTGTCATTGTTAATGTCACTCTGCTTGGTAAAGAGACATTCAATTTTTTTGTTTTTAAAAGATTTTATTTACTGAGACAGAATGAGAGAGAGCATGAGAGGGAGGAGGGTCAAAGGGAGAAGCAGACTCCCTGCCGAGCAGGGAGCCTGATGCGGGACTCGATCCCGGGACTCCAGGATCATGACCTGAGCCGAAGGCAGTCGCTTAACCAACTGAGCCACCCAGGCACCCGAGACATTCAACTTTTATCTTATCTATTTATCATCCCTGCTACAATGTAAGTTTTTTCCCCTGAAAGTAACTTATTAATGGCATCTTGTCTGGAGAACATAGATGTTAGGGCTTTGAAAATGTTCATACTATTTTGTTCTTCTGTGCTTGTTTTAGGTATGTCCACCATGTGTGATGTTGGTTTTGATAAAAACATGACTGATGACCCTTAGCTATCCTTTCATAGGAAAGAATTACACATTATTTTCTCTTGTATTAGTCAAAGCCACATGAAGAATAGTTCAATTACTACAGGAAGGTAATCAGCCCAGCTGCAGTGAAGAAAGGGATTTGAGAATTTCAAGGTTCCTAACACTACCTTCTACATCATCTTCTGTTCATCAACATGCTACCCCACCCTTAGATGTGAGATATTCCCAGCAGAGTTTAGGTGTCTACTCTCCTGAGAGCAAACCTCTATAGGGAAGTCTTCTCAAATGAGAAGAGGGACAGATGGGATTTAAGGATCTAAAGTGATCTTTCAGACTTCCAGCCAACCTTATTCTCAAACTTATTTTCAGATACACCTGATGGCACCAACTGCTATGTATCTCTTAGGGGTCAGCAGGACAAATGCATCTGCTCAGCTTCTCCCAGTACTGCACACATTCCTCTAAGACCTTCTAAGTCATTTACCACGTGCCCATATACAGTCTGCTTCCACAAGTTTGATGCTTTTGACCTTTTTCATGTATTTGGCCTTTAGGATTTCAATTGTTCTCAGTTTTATTATTCTTTAGTTGTTTTAGTAAGATTCTCAGAAGGCATAGAGCTAAAATGCTTATGCATGACCCATCATATTTAATCAGGACTGGAGAAATCTTGAAGGCAGTAAAAGGGTGAGGGTAAGATAGAGCCACCAGAGAATCGTGATCTCTAAACATCTTCTAGAATGCTCATTAAGCAATCACCTTTTTATAATACCTCAGAACATTAGTTGTTTTGCCATACCCATGCAAAGGAAAAAAAAAAAAAAGCCAAATTCTAGGTTTAAGGCACCAGCACCTTGAAGGAGATCATAATCAAATGAAGGTCATAAATTATGGCTTGTTGAGGTTTCCAGATCCTCTGAGAGGAAGTTAAAGAAAACAGTGCCTCTTAGCTAATAAATAAAAGGTACTGTTAAAATGACTAAGTTTAAAATGCCATAAGAAATTACATCAAGATATAAATATTTTCTCCCTAATGGCTGGACAGTATGCTTTGAATAGTCTTCTTTGGGTTTTAAATTAAGGGTGACAAAAAAATGTAGGAAGTAGAGCTAGATATCCAAAAATGGGTTTTCATAATCTTCTTACCTTTAACGACAGGCAGCGTTGGAACTTTTCCTTTTTGTTGAAGAACTGAACTTTCTTCCCTATTCACACTGAGATTGAAATGTCAGAGGCATAATGCTGTGCAAGAAAGCCATTCTCATAGGAGACCCCATATTTATGATATCCCTTCTGATATGGCACACTCTGGATCCCATGGGACATCTCAATAAATTAAAACCACTGACTTCAGGAAATGAAATTTAAGTAAACATCATTAAATAGCTTTGACAGACACAAGGGAATTATTAGTGTTGTTTCTCTCTAGCTTTTCCCTGTCTAAAGCTTGGCATGCACCTTCTACATCAGTAAGAGATGAGAAAACATGGTGTATACAGAGAGATTCTGATTTTATTAAATTGCAAGGGTATTATGCATTTTGCCAAGGATTCAGGCCCTAAATCCTGAGGCTGTCCAAAGAGCTAAGCACAGCTCCAACCAATCGATGTCCACACACAGTCTTTCAGCTCCCACACAACACATTAAAGCATAAATGATGCCACCTCCTCAAGCATTGCATCCAGAACTCCAATAAATAACACCTGTCAATGAAAGTGGCTCTTAAAGGGCCATCACATCCTCTGGCTACCCATCATCAAGGCTGGGAGGAGCAGGCCCTCATCCCTCTACAAAATGTGCTTTGTGCTATTGTTATGCGATCTCTCAACAAGCACGTGAGGGAGTTGCAAAAGACATCTGTTTTGAAATGATGCAAATGGTCCCAAAAGTAAAATATTTTTATTATGACAGCTAATTTGAGGAACAGCTGAATAGGTCCTAGAATAGACCGCTAAAAATCAGAATATTTTTATCCTGTTTCTCCTTCTGAAGGAAGTCTTATCTAAGAGGGAAAATTTTAGATTCCTCCAAAATCATTGTTTCTAAGTGGAAGAACTGCTTAATAAAGGAGCTCAGAAATGGCTGCCCCTTGCTCCTAGAGCTATTCAATCCTCCCCCCCCCCCCACACACACACACCCCTCAGTCTCTCACAGACATGTAACATTAGCAGTGACATTTATGAAAATACAAATGCTGACATCCTTTTAAACGTGATTATTGTGTAGAGTGATGAGACATTCAAAAATAATTTTTTTTTTAGGGTTTTTGAGGTAGAATTGACCATTTAAAATTGTGTTTAAGGTATACAACTTGATAATTTGATGTATACATTGTGAAATAATCACCACAATCACACTAATTAATGTATCCATCGCCTCATATAATCACCTTTTTTGGGGGGTGGCATGATGAGAACGGTTAAGATTGACTCTTTTAGCAAATTTCAAGCATACAATACAGTATTGTTAACTGTAGGTAGTGCTCTACATTAGATGTCCAGAATATACTCATTTTGTGAAACTGAAACGTTGTACCCTTTAACCAACATCTTCTCATTTTCCCCTTTTCCCAGGCCCTCACAACCACCATTCTACCGTTTCCATGAGTTTCACCATTTAAAGTTCCATACACATGTGAGATCATGAAGAATTTATCTTTCTGTATCTGGCTTATTCCACTCAGAATAAGGTCTTCTAGGTTCATCCATGCTGTTGAAAAGACAGGATTTTCTTAAGATTGAATATTCCATATGTGTATTATATATTAGGTATAATTATATATAAATATTCCTTATGTGTATATATACATAGGTCTTTGGACAGCCTCAGGATTTAGGGCCTGAATCTTTGGCAAAATTAATAACCATATATGTAATACAGAATATAAATATATATTCCATATTCATATTCTCTATTATATATACATACACGCATTTTTTTGTCCATCTGTCAATGGACACAGGTTTCAGATCTCAGTTCTTATGAATAATGCTGTAATGAGCATGGAGATGCAGAGGTCTCTTCAAGATCCTGTTTCATTTCCTTCAGGTAGAAGACCACAAGTAGAGTTGCTGGGTCATACAGTATTTTATTTTTAACTTGAGGAAACTTCATACTTTATCACAGCCGTACCAATTTACATTCCTATCAACACTACACAAAAGGTTCCCTCTTCTCCAGACCTTGCCAACATTTGTTATCTTTTGTCTTTCTGGTAATAGCCATTCTAACAGGTATAAGGTGATGATAGTTTATTGTGGTTTTGATTTGCATTTCCCTGATGATTAGTAAAGGTGAGCATCTTCCAGTATACCTGTTAGCCATTTGCAGGTCTTGCTTTTAAGAAATGTCTCTTCAGATCCTTTACCCATTTTGTAATTGGGTTATTTGGTTTCTTGCTATTGAGTTGTAGGAGGTTCTTCCATATTTGGATATTAACCCCATATCAAATAGGATTTGCAAATATTTTCTCCCATTCCGTAGGTTATCTTTCTACTGTTGATGGTTGCCTGTGTTGTGCAGAAGCTTTTTAATTTGATGCAATCCCACTTGTCTATTTTTGCTTTCATGGCCTGTGATTTTGGTGTCCTATTCAGACCCATGCCAAGAAAGTTACTATTCTCTCTTTCACTATACTCCTTATCCAGTGTTTCCCTACATTTTCACTGCTTTTCTCAATTTTTCCCCCACTTTATTCCATACCACATACTTACAAATAATATCACTAGAGGCTCATATAAGAAGGGGGATGTTTGATTACTCTGAAAGGCTAGTACAAGTACATGGAATAGCACTAAAGAATCACAATGAAAATCTAAAGAATAACCATCTTTCCTCAGGACTAACACAGATTTAAAAAATGAAGGTCTATCTTGAGACCAATGAAAATGGAAATACAACCTACTGAAAAGTATGGGATGCAGCAAAAACATTCTAAGAGGGAAATTCTTAGCAATAAATGCATACATTAAAAAACAAGAAACATCTCAAACAACCTAACTTTACACCTTAAGGAACTAGAAAAAGAACAAATTAAGCCCAAAGTTACAAGGAAGGAAATAAAGAGCAGAGTGGAAATAGAAACTAAAAAGACAACAGAAGAGATGAATAAAACTAAACTGGATTTGTATTCATTTAGAGCTGGATTTTCAAAGAGAAACAAAATTAGCAAACATTTAAGCTAGAGTCACCAAGAAAAAAGAAAACTCAAAATTAGAAAGTGAAAAGGTTACCACTGATACCACAGAAATAGAGGCTCATAAAAAAACTTTGAACAATTATACCCCAAGAATTTGGACAATCAAGAATGGCTACATTCCTAAAAAACATACAACCTACCAAAGTGGAATCATCAAGAAATATAAAATTAGAATTGACTAATTACTACTAAGGATTGAATCAGTAATCAAAAATATCCCAGCAAAAGTCCAGGACTAGATGCCTTCCCTGGTGAATAGTACTAAACATTTAAAAAAAATTATCAGTTGTTCTCCAACTGTCACTCCAAAAGAGATGGAGGGGGGAATATTTCCAAACTTATTTTATGAGCCCACCATTACCCTGATACCAAAACCAGTGCAAGAAAATTACAGGCCAATATTCCTGCTAAATATGGATGCAAAAATCTAGAACAAAATATTAGCAGGTGAATTCAGCAATTCATTAAAAATGATCATACACCATGACCAAGTTGGATTTATTCTAGGAACACAAGAATGGTTCAATGTCCACAAAAATCAATGTGATATACCACATTAACAAAATGATAAAAATCCTATGATCTCAATAGATGCAAAAAAAAAAATTGACAAAATTCAACATCCATTCATGATAAAATCTCTCAACAAAGTAGGTATAGAAGGAACATACCTCAACATAATAAAGGCCATATATGGCACACCCACAGCTACCAGACTCAATGGTGAGAGACCAAAAGCTTTTTCTCTAAAAGTGGGAACAAAAACAAGGATGCCCACACTCACCCCTTTTAATCAACATACTACTGAAAGTCTTAGCTAGACCGAGGAGACAGGAAAAATAAAAGGCACCCAAATCAGAAAGGAAGAAGTAAAATTGTCACTATTTGCAAATACTGTATACTGAAAACCATAAGAAAATGATGAAAGAAATGGAACGAATACTGTTAAAATGTTCACAATTTAACCATATATAAAATCACTGTTGTACACTTACTAATACAGTGTTGTAGGTCAATCAAATCTCAATTTTAAAAGTTAGTGGCTAAAAAAATAAAAGTTAGTGGCTGGATTAAAGAATAAAAAAACAAATATTCTAATAGTTGGGTAGTTGTCCTAAAATTTAAGTTACATTTTACTTGATGCTTTAGAGGACAACAAAGAATCAAGCAGACAGATAATGGACACAGTTAAAAGCAACCCGCAGAAGATCTATTCTGAGCTCTTAAACTTGCAGAGGAAGAGAATAAATCTCAGAAAAATTTGAGGTATAGAATTCAGTCAATGGTAGAATTGGCTCTAGTTCTTGTTTCTGGTTTGATATTATAGAACAATGTCCTATCTCACAGTGATCTCTAAGTATCATCTCCATCTACACAATAGAAGATCTAGCTATGGGTAGTTTTTATCCTCCATCTCTTGAGGGGACCCTGGACAGCATTTTTAAGAATGGTAGTTTCATATTTCTATCAATCCACCATCCCATTAAAGCCTAGTCATTGACATCTCTGAATGATACCACAAGAACCCCCATTAGAGTTAGTTTCTACTGTTGAATCTGGGGCTCAGGGATGTCAAAAAACTGGGGTGGTGGGGGTTGGGGGGGATCTTTGTTGGTCCCAGTTATAAGAGGGTTAATAATTCTAAGCATTGTATTCATACACAGCAGCATTAAAAAAAAAAAAAAACAGGAAGGGGAAAGTGACACAGGAGACTTTTTTCCTTTAACACACACAGGAAGGGAAAGCTTTTTCAGGACCTTCCAACAAACTTACTTGTACTACTTGCCATAACTTAGTTGTATACCACTAATACTTGTGGTAGAAAGGGCCTTTCCAAGATTACACGGTCAGAGAATGGGGCTTCTGCAATGGCAGAGTAAGCACCTCCAGAAATCCACTCTATAAAAGCAGCGAGGCCACAGGCTTTGTTATTGCTCCATTAAAAGCATTCCTAAACAATAGAGGTACAAGACCAGAGTGGTATTGCTACTCACTGATGTCCCAAAGTCCATCAATGGTAGAAAAGATAGAAACATACAGTTCTGCCTTCAGATTCATAAACAATTACAATATAGATTTATGAGGCTATTTTCAAAATTAAGTCATTAAATAAATCTGTTTATAGGGTTGAGGAAAAAGGTATTTCTTTAAATTCATGTTCAATCACATCACCTAGAATGTTCTATAAAATATAAATCATCTAATCATGTTGAAAGTGGAACCTTATCCTACCATATTTTAAAGGATATATTTTCACAGTGTCACTGTAGTGAATGTTAATATTTAAAGTTTACCACAGTTGTTAAAAATTAATGTTACTAGCATATTTCAAGATGAAGAAATGCCAATCTCAGAAGTGAAGAGGTTGGGGGCTCTCAAGCCCTGAAAGGCCCAGGGCCTCTGATTATCCTCTTCTGTTCAGGGATAATCTTGGTGCCATGGGAGAGAGGAATGTGGTAAAAAATCAGGCAGCTTGAGGCAAAGCATTCATAAAGATATTCTAAAAAGAGCTCAGTTACATGGCTTGGGACTTGTGCCTTCTTAAAACCTAGCTTCTCAAAGTGTGCTCTGTAGACCAGCAGCATCAGCAACTACCAGGGGTTTGTGAGAAACGTATACTCTCAGGAAGCCTGGGTAGCTCAGTCAGTTAAGCATCTGACTCTTGCTCTCTAGCTCAGGTCTTGATCTCAGGGTCATGAGCGTGGAGCCTACTTAAAACAAAACGCAGGCTCTCAGGCCCCATTGTGCAGACTTATTAAATCAAACTCTGCATTTAAGATCCATGGGTGATTCCTATGCGTGTTAATTTGAGAAGCACGGTCTTAGGGAAAGTCTAGTCCAACAACTTCCTTTTCCAGAGGAGGGAGCAGGTTTGAAGAGGCTAACTCCTTGGATGAGCACTCCGTGGTAAGAGAGTCAAGATTAATCCCAATCTGGTCTCCTCCTCAACCTACTGTTCTTTTGCTATTAAAGTTCCTAAAACTGCAGAGAGAAAGTAGAGAAGTAAGCCAACAGGACTAGCGCAGTGACTGGGAAATGTAAGGGTACAGTCAGTGAATATAGATTTAATATATCTTTTAATGAAATTCCTCTCCAAACAAGGCTTCAATTAAGTAATTACATACTTGCCAGTTGGGTTCCATTGTTTCATTCACACATTCTTTCCAAAGACACTTTTAGTGCTGTTTACCAGGAATTTGCCAAGACTCCTACCAGTACTTCTTAGCAATATTTGATGAGAATTTTTTTAAATGTTACTTTATAGGAGTGCTAAAAAGCTAGGGTTTTTAAGAAACCGAATTTATAATATAGAAGGACTTATAGGACATTTACAAATGCCTAATTTTATTAAGTGTGATTGAAACAGAAAATCCAAAGTAACATTTGCTTAAACAAGTAGAAATTTCTTTTTCATGTAAATGTTGGCACTCCAGGGCTGAACACTGAGGACGGAGTCTTTCTCTTTCGTTGCCCCGCCATACTTACCAACATGGTCTCCACATACAGTCGAGGAAGAAGAAATAGAATGTCCTCTTCCTTCCAGGACTCTTCCCAGAAGTGTGCTCCCTTCTGCCATTTACTTTCATTGATCATGACTTACATAGCTACACCCTGCTCCCAAGGGAGCCCGGACATCTAGGCTTTATTCTAAGTGGTCATATGCCCACTGTAACAAAGAAGCCACATGAGGTTTTTCCTTCTAATTAGATAAGATACAATGTGTGATGATTAATGATGAGTGCTTGTTGATTAATAGGACTTCACAGTATCTTCCTTTCCCTTTAACTGTTTGTCCAGACTCTATACTAACAATAAGAGGACCCAAGAAGGAAATCGGTAAACTTCTGCTGCTGTGAGCTCCAGAGCTCTCTTTATTGCAGAGCTGACTTCCAGAAAGCTCTCCATAAGGTCTGGCCCTCCTGAATTTCTTTGCAATGCCTCTTAATCCGTGTGTCCTTACATTTGTATCTAAAGCTGATTAAGGCAGACTGATTATTCATTAAAACTTCCTAGGTGTTTAATAATACTTTATACTATGATGGTCTCAGAACATGGCTTTTGACAGTTGGCAGTCTGGGTCTTGTCATAAAGACCCTCAGTTCCAGGTCTATTGTCTTTATAACACATTTAAGGAATCAGTTTTGATACGCTGAAGCTGAGCTTGGATAACTTTGTTTCTTTCTCAGAAATCATTGCTCAAAAGCCATGAAAGGGCTACAGTGCACTCGAAGAGGGTTGTGAACACATTGTTTAAGATGTTTACATTTATTATTTGTCTCCCTCAACAGACTAAAGCATCTGGGATTTATCTTCAAGCTAATGGAGAACTTTGGGAGAACAACTTGGAAGTACCTGGTTTAAATCCTAGGTCACAGTTCCTTTTCCAAGTAACACCAACATATCTACACTGGGAGAGGATGAATACTATAGGCAAAGGCCCCCTTCTGATGTGTGTACTATAGATTTTGTATCACTCCACCAAAAAACCCAAAAACCCCCCCAAAAATGGTTTAATAGTTCCCCTGAGGCAATAGAAAGATTTACTGCAACTTGTACCGAAACCGAAAACCTAATGATCCTTTCTGGTATAGTTGTCCAGTATTTTCACACAGGTCACGAGGAAACCACCCTTATTATTAACAAGACACTCATTTCCAATAAGCAAAGAGATATTCCTGGATGGGGAGAGAGGGAGAGCCGAGGGTGGGGGAAGGGAGAGACAGGGAAGGAGGGAAGGGCTTAGGACCATTTGAACAACTGAAGATCCATACCCATAGAAGAAAGCCAGAAGCAATATAGACATCACCTTGACATTGTTTTACATTTCATTTGATTTAAAGTAAGGGAATCTGGAACCCTTCTGACCAGTCTTCATCTTGGGGTCCTGAGATTTATACCCATTGCAGTTTAAATAATTGAAATAAAATCTGATCCAGGAAGGGATGCTTCCCTAATTTTGGCAGATCTGAAAACAGTTACAAAATGTTTTGATCAGGGAATTGGCATCATCAAAACAATGTTTTATGAAGATTCATCTCTTCTAGGTAAAGAAAAAGCCAGAAGTTGTTAACATTCCTATTACAATGTAAGATTTTAAGATATATCTGTGTCAGTAAGGCATCTTTCATGTGTAGTTCAACTCAAATACATTTAAAACACATCTTTCAAGCATTTATTGAGGTAATTTAAAGCATCTGTCTCCTGGATGGAATTTTTATCTATTTAATGACATTGGTCTTCCTAATGGATTCTGGAGTACACTTGAGTAGATAACTCTTTTGATTCCACATTTCCAGCTGCCTATTGATGCTCTTGCCATCATCCCCCAGACCTGTAGAGAACTAACCTTGTCCTTTCTCACGAAAAACAGCCTCTTGCCCTCTCAAGGTCTATAAATAGACCTCAGTGTGATCTTTGATTCTGTTTTCCCCTTTCTAGCTGCCGACATCCAACAGTCCATCTTGCTTCTGAGAGGTCTCTTACATCGATTCCTGCCTCTCTGTTCACTGCCCTAATTCAGTCTTTGGTACTTGTCAGATATGCTACCACTGCTTTCTTATAACGAGTTGTGTTCATCACGTACAGATCTTCTGAGGGATAGCCTCGAAAATGCTCCTCTTCAAAACCCTTCAGCAGTTCCAGGTTATGCAAAGTCTCTAAGGTGAAGGGATGGTTATATCTACACATCCAGATGTGTAGGTGTGTATTAACGGTACATTATTTCATAAAAATCAAGTCCTAGAAGATCGACTACGGAAACAACAACAAACCAGAGGTCTCCTAATGAAGCCAGGAGGAATAGCATGAACTCTGCCCCATCAGACTTCTACTGGGGGCTCTCACCCTCCACAAACCCCAAATCAGGTCTGTGAAACCTATTTTGAAAACCACTGGGGTTTTTATATTCTAGGATTTCCTTCTGGTTTTCACATTTTATGATTTTATTAATGCATATCATCTCTAACATGAGACTCTTCATAATTCCTATACTTTCAAGACTCAAATACAATGCCCCCACTGCTGAACCTTCTAATGTGCTGTAATCTCTCACTTATTTGTATTTTTTTAAAAAAAGATTTCACTTATTAGAGAACGAGAGAAAGCAAGCAGGGAGAAGGGGAGAGTGAGAGAATTCCAAGCAGACTCTGTGCTCAGCACAGAGCCCAACTCCGGGGCTCACTTTTACAACCCTGAGATCATGAGATGAGCCAAAATCAAGAGTTGGGTGCTTAGCCAACTGAGCCACCCAGACATCCTTCACTTATTTTTAACTCCCCAGATGACTCAAACTTATCTCATGGTGGTTTTCACCTTCTATCCTGAGACAAATGGAGAAAATCCTTTAAGCCAGGGACTTCGCTAATCCATCTGGTAGGAAAGAACTTTCAAACTAGTAAATGATTTATTTAACTAAGTAGAATGTAACCTTTGGGCATATCCTAGGAAGCATCAGATCAAGGAGGACCTGCCCTGTTCCTCTACAATTTAGAAAATATTTCAATTAAATGACTATGAGGGGATTCCAGCAGCAACAAAGAGGCCCCTAAATAAGGAAACTTTGGCCAAAAACAATGATACAAAGTTAAAAAATTCACAAAACCACCTTCACTTCTGACACCAATTCTAAGTATTGAATCCCATTGTGGTCCCCCAAAACCACAATGGGATTCAATAATTTTCTAAACAGACTCAGAACTCACTGAAAACTTTTATACTTGTAGTTATGTTTTATTATAGTATAAAGATATAGATAAAATCAGCCAAAGAACAAGACACATGGGACAAAGTCCACAAAAATTCCAAGCACAAAGTTACCAGTTGCCACCTCCAAATAGAGTCATGGATAACACTAGTTTTCCCAGCAATCATGAGTGACAACATGCATGGTGTATTACCCATTAGGAAGCTCACGGAGCCTTGGTATCTAGAGTTTTTTTTGTTTTGTTTTGTTTGTTTTTGTTTTTGTTTTTTTAAGATTTATTAGAGTGGGAGTGTGCAAGTGAGTGGGAGAGGAAAGGGAGAGAGAATCTCAAACAGACTCCCTGTGTGCAGAGCCTGAGGATGGGCTCCATCTCATGACCATGAGATCATGACCGAGCCGAAACCAAGAATTGGATGCTTAACCGACTGGGCCATCCAGGTGCTCCGGTACCTAGAGTTTTACTTGGAGCTCTATCACAGAGGCATAGTTGACTGCACGAGTGCTTGATCTCAGTTTCCAGCCCCTCTGGGAGTCAAGCTGATATTGCAAGAAACAGTCTCCACGCTAAGTAACATTGTTAGATTATCTAGTGGGACCGAAAGCCCTCACACAAAGACATTCCAAGAGTTTAAAAATGATCTTCCAGAACCCAAAGGCAAAGATCTGGGCAAGTTTAAATTCTTTGCTTCACAAATGGTAATTGGATAACCGGAAAATACAAAGGGGAGAAAGTCCTTACCCAAAAGCAACCTCTTTCACAACTCAGATTTAACTACTTAGAATGAAAGGAGAATGGTGTGTGAGATCCTGAACTGCACCTATAGTTAGAAAAATACTAGTGCAAAATAGTGCACCATCTCCCCAAAAGTGGGCATTTAGTTTCTTCCTTAGTCAATCTGAAACATTCTTTCTGGTTTTAGTCCCCTGAGAATATTCGTAGGACACAGGATTAAAGGAAAGCTGGAATCACGGATTCTAACCCAAGTATGGCTTGCTTTTTTTTTTTTTTTTTTTTTGCTTTTATCGATATATTAGTTTCTGCCTATAGAATACTGCTGTCTCTAAATCATCTTAGTGCTAATAAAATGGAATATACCTCCTCTTAAAAGGTAAGATGGTCTTTTTCTTAAGATTTTATTTATTTGACAGAGAGAGACACAGCAAGAGAGGGAACACAAGCAGGTGGAGTGGGTGAGGGAGAAGCAGGCTTCCCAAGGAGCAGGGAGCCCGATGTGGGACTCGATCCCAGGACCCTGGGATCATGACCTGAGCCGAAGGCAGACGCTTAATGACTGAACCACCCAGGTGCCCCAAGATGGTCTAAGATACTCTGCCTTGGCAGAATTTTAATAACCCAAGGTGAAAATAGTAGAGAAGACATTAGAATGTTCTGCAGGAAAAAATTTCCTTCCTAGGATACATTTCCAAGAGGCCTCTCCTTCCGCTTTGGCTACTGGCTAGGGAAGCATAGCTAGGGCACCTTTCTATGAGGGGAAGCAGTAAGCCCTATTGGCAACACCTACCCCCCAATTCTTACCCCTCACCCCAAAAAAATAAATCTCAGCTACAGTTTACTCAGTCTCTATCCTTAAGGGACTCATTCCCCAGCCCTAAGAGGGCAACCCTACATCAGAGCTCCTCCCCTTCTTCACTGGAGTCTCTCCCAATGCTCCAATACTATTCCTCTTTGTTAACCAGTGTTTAGCCCAAAAGCTCGCTTATGAAAGATCCAATTTCCCAGGGAAATAAGTATATTATTTGTTTTCAAATTCAATAACGACAACGAGTCATACTATTAACTAACACTGAATTAAAACATTAGGATTTTAAAAGCACAACCTGGCTCAGTGAGTTTAGGGTAATATCAGAGCCTAGCTCTTTTCTTATAAGAGCCTTCCAAGCCATCTGATCCAGACTTCCTGCTTAGAACCCTAATTCATACTAGTAAAACAATTTGCATACTAAAAACCGAGTAAGGATTAAGAACTCTCCTAGATGAGAATGTTTCCTTAGCTCTGCTTAGGCAACTTAATTTTACATACTTGATGAAGATCTTCAAAGTTCTCCTCTGAGAAGAACAACTGCAACTGTAATATCTCCTTGACTTTGCACATATAGCCAGTCATCTGGACCCTTGGGACTTGAAGAACCACTGGTGTTAGAATAGCTGAAGTTTAAAACAAAACCGGAGACTGAAAGGGCCATGTGATAGCCAGCACATGAAGCAACTGGGACTCTCTTGCACCATCTGAGATAGTATATACTGTTACGGCCCCTTTGGATAACTGACAGGTTCTGCTAGACAACTTATGCCTGCCCTAGGATTTAGCAATTACACTTTTAACATATAGCCAACAGGAATGCAAATGTATGTACATCAGAACACATGCACAAGAATGATCAGAGCAGCATTTTTCATAGTAGCCCCAAATTGGGGATCAGAATTGATGAACTGTGAGGTATGCACATGATGTGTTATGAGACAGCAGTGAAATGAGCAAAAATACTGCTGCATATAACACAGATGAAAGTGATTATGAATCAAAGAAGCCAGACACCTGAATGAACTAAAGAATTCCATTTCTACCAAGTTCACAAGCAGGTAAGACTAATCTGTGGTGGTTGCAGAATACCAGTTACTTTTGCTGGGATAGAAGGGCCATGGGGGAGGTCCCCAGGGTACTAATCATGATTTCTTCATCCTTGCTGTAGTTTCATGAGTGATTCACTTGTAAAAGTTCATCACACAGCACAGGTATGCTTTGTACATTTTTCTTATATTTTATATAGGTTTTTGTTCAGTAGGTCTTAAAAAGGACATGAGAACCACTAGTAAAAACTTCTGTGGCTATTCAAGAAATGGAGTCACTCGCGAGCAGCTACACAATAATACCTGGGACCTTGACAAAGTAGATCACAGGCAGTAGATGATTGGGCGGGTGGGGGGGTGGAGGAAGGGGACCCACAACAGGAATTTTCTAAGTTCCCAGGACACTCTAAATCCCGTCTTCCCCACCCACATGGAGAATACTTGACCCCTCCTACCGCTCTAGGAAAGAGGTGGGCCTCCGGACATCAGCCCTGATGAATCCTCTGAACAATCAGATCTCTTCGGAATGCCCCAGATATGCTACCCCATCTCTGACCCTCCAGCAATCTGGGGATGTTTGCACAAAAACTTGTTCCTTCCCATGTGCATTTTTAAAAATTCGTCCAGAAAGAAAGTGAGGGTTACACCATGACTTCCAGTCTTCTGCGTGGTGAGGGTAACCACTGGCCATAAATGAAATAAAGGGTCATCCTAGGGGGACACAGGAACCCCTCTGTTGCAACAGGGAACACATGGTGCAGGCACTAAAACAATGCACAGATATCCAGTTCAAGAGCCTCCCCAAATAAAGGTATCTTGGCCTTTGCTGATACCTCCAGTGACAGGAAATATCATCTCATGGGAAGAGTTTAAGTGATGCCCTGACAAGTGCCAATATGGACAGAATTACAAGGACACCTAACACTAATATGGTGCTGCCCAGGTGCCAGGAAATGTTGAAAAAGGGGGGGGGGGGTCACATGAAAGTGACAGAAAGGCTTTTTAAATTCTCCTGACAAACCTCAGGATGGGTGTTCTCTTTCACATACGCAGAAACTGCAAAGAGAGGACATACCTTGCCACAGAGAATAAGTCCAAGAGAAATAAACCCAGGCAGGGCAATCTGGCTTCAGATCCCGAATCTTCCCTACTGTAGCATACGCTCTCCAAAAGGGAAGAGGAGCAGGATGCAGGTCTCCTCGGCTATCCGAAAGTAGATCATTTCAAATTTGAAATAGAGGGGAGGGCAGACATAATCACTAGCTCATAAAACCAAATTCCCTTTCAGATTTCATTTGGTTGGTGAAAACGGTTACTAATACAGGCCCTCCAGAGAAGCGAGGTAGCATAAAGCGGACTTCCAGAGAGCGGGGGAAACCCGTATAGCTTTAGCTCTGCTCCCTGGGTCACTTGCTAGGGCCCTGGGAGCCCACAGGGATGTGCCTCCACTTACCCACTCACCACCACCCAGGCCCTGAAGCTTCTTCCTGACTTAGTTAGGGCCCACAGCTCCTTGAAGCTTGAGGGAGGCACTCCATCACTACAAAGCTCAGTCAGGGACCAAATGAGCTTGCATCTCAAGCATTAGTACTGGTTACCAGGACACTTTACACACAAACCTTTTTCTCAAGACACACCCAAAGCTGGACATTGGGGTACCTCTCACCAGCGCCCTCCGTCCACAACCAAAATCCCACTATTGAAGTCAAGGCACCATCTAGACTTCCCCCTTTCCTCAAGTTTCTCCAGGACCAGTGTTCCCAGCATGCTGCTGTCCCAATCAAACATTAATTTTGGGCATCAAAAGGAGCCTTCAGACCCTGGCACTTTTCTCTCAGAAGCCTCCTCTGGGACACTTAAATTTGGAGTCCCTCCTCTAGGACTCCAAGTAAAAACGGCAAGAAGGGCACCTCCATAGCCTCTTTGCTCACCTGGCAGCAATGTCCACATTCCAAATGTCAATGGAACTGGCCACAGGAAGCTGCCCACCTGCACAGTCTGAACCCTTAACTGGTGCCCAACTTCATGTTTACTGAGAGGCCCCCATGCACCCCAAGCTGTGATGTACTATGCTGTGTACCAAATTGTGAGATAAATCCTCAGAGGCAAAACCACCAGTATATATGAAATCAATCCACAATGATTTTCTCGGCACTGTGTGATGAATACTTGTAACACAAAATACACACCACTCATGGAATAAAAATGGAGAACACACAATTTTACTAAATGACACACTGTGGGTTAGGATCTCATGGCTTCACTTTGTTGGGAAATACTCTATCCAGAAATGAGCTGGGGTGGATAATGACCTCCCTTAGAAGAATACTTGTGGCCTCTCAGTGGCCCTTCAAGCAATCGCTAAGCCGATTGTTCTGCAAGAATGGCAGAACTCAGCAAAAGCTCCCATAGCTTTTACTGAAATCTACTTTCCTCTGGGGACCTTGGTCTACACTGGCCTGCAGTAAGCTTAGCATTAAAGGCTCAGCCCAGGGAAACCAGGCCTAAAATTTTTCAACTCTTCCTGAGACTAGATAGAGGAGTTTCATCCTGGCATACAGTATTAGTCAGCCTTCTGTCATCTGGCTGAGGCATGTTCTCTTAAGATATTTACCTGGATTAAAGATAAACTGTATCTCCAACTCCTGTCTTTTCTTAGTTGGTTCTGAACTCCAGTGGGGAAATTAGGACTGTTACTTGGCAAGCTCCCCTAAAACCTTCAATTCCACTCCACCGCCGTAAAAGCCTCAAATACAACAAGATTTCTCTAGTAGGTTTAGCAGCATTGGATCAGCAGCCCCTAACTCTCCTCCTGCTAGTATTGCTATTATTAGTGGGTTTTGCTGAAGATGCTTTGCTTTATTATTTTGCCACTTCGAGTTGCCTGTGGTTCCACTCAAAGACCATAGGTCCTTCAATTAGTGATGCTCAACAATGGCTACCCTTCCAAGGCAGCCACTTAAATCAAAAGCTCTCCAAAACAGCTGTTCATTTTGATTGGAACAGGAAAAAGAAACACCAACAGATTATCACAGCCATATCTGGCACAGCCATCAGAAAAATAACCTAGCATTGTTTTATTTTTTTCCAGATTCCCAAAGATATTTTTCTTCTGCTTAAGATCACCCAAGCCCTTCTTTGATCAGGCAGCTTACATAGGAACAAGCCAACAATACATCCCTGTCTCATCCCTCTATCACTGAGGAGGCATTAAAAATTCAACTGCCTCTTCTTAGTGAACAATTATCTCACTCATTGGCTTGATTCACTGATCTCTTAATGACAGCTTTCCTGCTGTTCCTTTGAATGTTTAAAATATGAAACAACCCTGTCTTGTCAAGCTGAAAACTGTGGCTGAGTTTTTCATAGCTGTTTCCAATAAATAATTTCAAGGGGTTTCAAATTACCCATCATCTGACAGCTCTAGGGAAGATTTTTTCATCTCCTTTAGGCACAAAAAGCCATTTCTAACCACTGCACTGTCCCACTGATTACCCTCAATGATTTTCGAAATTGGTTCCATTCTTCTGAAAGAACCTCTTACTCCATCAATATTGATGGGTGCTTTGAATGAACTCATGCTCAGGAAGAGTTATATGTGAGAGTCCTTCCATGGCAAGGAGGAGTTAGTAAATGGGTTATAAAGATTAGAATGGGATACTGCTCACATTTCTATAGTACTTTATTAAAAGATACATGGGTTGAGAAGAGCTAGGATGGGGGGGCACCTAAAGTAATTTCTAATGGCAGGAGGCACAAGTAGGATCTTCACAAAAGGGAGAGTCAAGTTGCTGAAATATTCTGATTGGGGAAGAAGTCACCAAGGCTTTCTTCCTTTAATCCCACAGAAGGATGCAAGGCCAACTCCTGGAGGGGAGTTAGAGAGGAATGCAATCCTCAGTGCCTACATAGCTGGTGGAGGAAGGCTGAGATAACAAACTCTGTAGTAAGGAAAAGGTTCTAGAGAATCTTGAGAAATAAGAGCGCTTGACTAAAGCAGAGAAGTGTAAAACTAGAAAATGCAGCCTTTTGGTATCTTTATGCCCAGAGGAACCGAGGCCAAATGCCAAGAGCTAAAAAAGGGTGGAAGAAGGTAGTGGGGGGACAAACTTGAATCCTAACTAATCCAGAATTCATTCTTACTCTTGTATAGAAATGAATCTTATTTTTTTTTAAGATTTTATTTATTTATTTGACAGAGACACAGCATAAGAGGGAACACAAGCAGGGGGAGTGGGAGAGAGAAAGCAGGCTTCCCGCAGAGCAGGGAGCCCGATGTGGGGCTTGATCCCAGGACCCTGGGATCATGACCTGAGCCGAAGGCAGACGCTTAATGACTGAGCCACCCAGGCGCCCCTAGGAATGAATCTTTTAAAAAGGTTTATTATGAAGTGAAAAATAAGAACAAGGTTGAATTAACTTTTGATGGCCCAAATTAGCAGGAAGAGATACTAATAATGCCTCTATGTACATTTCATTAAATCTTGCATTATGTCTTATTGATATTGAACTTTTTAAGATACAGTTAAGCACAGCAATATTTTAAAGTATTTTTTTTTTTTTAGGAAAATCATGCTTTTTGACAAATCTATGAGCTAAGCCCAGGAAATAAAGTGCTTCCTGGACCCAAAGAGCTCACAGGCTATTTGCAAAAAATACCCATATTACCTACCCTAATAGAGGAGATTCTTTCCCTTTGCGGATCATCACTGGGGGAGGAGGAGGAAAGGGTCCGTTTCCAGTGTTCTTGATCTCACCATCTAATTACATGAACCAGAGACCTGACAGTCCGCACACCCTCACCCCCAAATTTGGTCCCCCACCATGTCTATTGATGTGACCACCTTACATAGATTTTAAGCTGGTCTACTTGTCTGGAGCAGCCGCTGCCCCCATCACCCCAATCCCCATCACTGTCCAGGTAACTGGAGTAGCTTTGAACTGTTCTGCCCACAGGCACACTGACACTCCTCTGATCTGTCTTATGAACTGGAGCCAGAGTGACCTTTCCAAAGCACAAATTTCATTGTACCCGCCCCCAGGCTAAGAAGCCCTCTCCCCTTCATCATGCAGTCCCTTGAAGGACCATGCTCCCTTCCACAGTGCTTTTAAAATAAACAGTGCCGATCCTTCTGCCCTCATCCATTGCTCTACATCTCACCAACTCTTATTCAACCTTTAGAAGCTGACCAAATATTACATTTCTTAAATTGGTCTCACAGCAGGTGAAATTTTACATTTGTTTATGTGATTTGATTAACCACTGGCTCTCTGACCAGACAAAGCATTAAAATACATGTTCAATGGATAAATAGCCATTTAAAAAAAGGGTTGCAAAGTGAGATTCATTATAAAAAAAAAAAAAAAAAAAAAAAGGGCCAAAGACAGACTTACAGAAACAGCCTTTTGAGTTGGGTCATAAAAGGTGAATGGTTTATTAAAAGAAGAATTTGGAGCATTTGAGGCAGAAGGAGTGAAAATGCAGTGTATTTCAGGAATGTAGATCCCCTGCCATAGTGGACATGGAAGGGAGTAGAGTGACTGGAGATATGGGTGCAGAATTATGCTTGAACAATGTGATGTGAAGCAGTAAGAGGCACAGGGGACGTTTAGGACTTTACCCTGGTTGATGGGGACTTCTGAGAGTTAACCACGGAATGGAATGATCTAGGACACAGTAGGTACAAAGATTGGAAGGAGTAGATCCTGCAGGCAAGAGACCCATTAGGTGGGGCACCTGGGTGGCTCAGTCGTTAAGCATCTGCCTTCGGCTCAGGTCATGATCCCAGGGTCCTGGGATCGAGCCCCACATCGGGCTCCCTGCTCGGCGGGAAGCCTGCTTCTCCCACTCCCCCTGCTTGCGTTCCCTCTCTGTCTCTCTATCAAATAAATAAAATCTTAAAAAAAAAAAAAAGACCCATTAGGTGGCTGATAAAGACTTACACTAATATGGTAAATAAAATCTAGAGAAAGGTCCACTGTGAGGACATTTTGGAAAGTCAGTGGGTGACAGAGTAGCGGTCAGGGGTTGAAAGAGGAAAAAATAAAGTTACTGGATAGATGGTGTGGTCACCAACTGAAGTAGAGACCTTAAAAAGAATGTTAGGCATGACGGAGTTAGAGAACAAATAATTTCATGTATGTATCTGTCTGATATCCAAGTACAAATGTGCGACAGG
Organism: Mirounga leonina; assembly: GCF_011800145.1. Lineage (NCBI taxonomy): Eukaryota > Metazoa > Chordata > Mammalia > Carnivora > Phocidae > Mirounga > Mirounga leonina. The sequence continues at coordinate 22,592,484 of NW_023270854.1, forward strand.
TCACTGGACACTAGCCACCATCCTCCGGGAAGCAGCTGTGGTGTGAAGGCGGAGTGTGGAAGGTGCCCGGTCATGTACACCATGACTCCCACCCAATCCAGGAAGGGCAAATGAGCTGTTCCAGCAGATACACAGTTAATTTTGTGACACAGTATTATCGGATTTTGAAGGCACATAGGAGCTTCGTGGGAAAGAAATCTATGAACAGGTATCCGTGTAAGCTGTGAGGAGTCAAAGTGACTTATTTGCCATTTATTCCTGCATTCAGATCATCTAGCTTGGACCAAATTGTACAGAAGTGGTTATATTGTGGTAGTTAAGAGGACCGGGCTCTAGTAAATTACCCAATCCAATCCATATTCAGCAGCTTTAGACTTTGAAAAAACTAACTTCTCTCCATTCCAGTTCCTGATTTTTAAGAGGTGGACAATAGTTCCTACCTCATGGCACTGAATGAGGCAGGGTATGTTAATATTTAGGACTGTAACTGCCATGTAGTAAATGTTCTTTCAGTAATAGCTCATTTTTTTTTTTACACTTACCTACTTGTCATGTTTAAATAAAGAATGAGGGGAAGGAAGGTGTTTTATGTAAAGAAAATGGCATAAAGAATGTATGTGTGTGTGTGTGTGTGCACGCACATAGAGACAGAGGGGGGAGAGAGACTCTAAATGGAAAGAAAATGTGTTGACACTAGGAAGAAGTAAAGTAACTGGTGTGGAAGCAATGTAGCAGGGTTATTAAAGAGTACCAACTTTGAAGTCTGATTGATATGGGCTTTTTTTGATACGGGTTTTTTATTTTTTAATTTAAATATAATTGTCATATAAGTTTAAGGTGTACATGTTGATCTATTTATATATTAAAATAGGATAACCACAGTAGAAAAAAATAGAGTTCAATTCCACAAGCATGCATATATTAAGTTGCTATGTGCTGGTACTGAGCTAGGCAATGGAATGGGGATTCAAAAATAAATTTACGCTGATACCCTTAAGGAACTTGCTCACCTTCTATACTGAAGGTGGTCACTGTTTGGTGGAAACTAAGGGGACAGGGAGAACAGACAAATACTGAAGGACAAACTTCTTAATGGACAAATAAAATGAGAACTACCGGGCGCCTGGGTGGCTCAGATGGTTAAGCGTCTGCCTTCGGCTCAGGTCATGATCTCAGGGTCCTGGGATCGAGTCCCGCATCGGGCTTCCTGCTCCTTGGGAGCCTGCTTCTCTCCCTCTGCCTCTCTCTCTGGCTCTCATGAATAAATAAATAAAAAAAATCTTTAAAAAAAAAAAATGAGAACTACCAATATCCACTAGATACAAACTAGCGCCCACATCCCAACAAAGCCTGTCAGTTTATAACAGGACTCTACTTTTTCCAATTTGCATGTAATTTGGGAAACAAGGCTGCTCCTTTAGGTGCTATCATTATGGGAAGAGAGTGTGAGTTTTCAGAATCTAATCATTACCCCAGTCCAGGTAGGACTTCCTACTATTTAGCAGGCAGTTAACATTTCATATTTTAGGTTATATTTGGTAGCATAAAGATATTAAAGTTGCAGAGGTTAGGTCAAGTTGTCCAAGAACACAAAGCCACTAAGAAATCAAATAAAGGTTGGGTAGCTTAAGTTTGCATGACCGTATTCAGTGCACCTGGATAACCTTTACACAAAGGTCAGGGGGACCTTAAAGGGACAATTACCCAAGGATAATCTAAGCAGGGATGGAGAGATGGAATTCTGGCAGGTTTTCTGAAATATTTATAAGCTTTGAAATGAATAGTTTTACTAACATGGATAAGTGGATGATGTCAATGTCTTTAAGTAGCTATTATCTGGGAATTCATTTAGTCACAGAATTTGAAAATTGAAAGGACCTTGGAGGTCATGTGATTTTTACCTCCCATTCCACATAGAAGCTTCTTTTTGTAGCAATTGTCAGAATTTCAGAGCATACAGTTTCTCCAAAAACTCAAGCTCACAAAGACCTCCTAGAAATCATCTAACCCAACCCCCCTTGATTGGAATTTAAGGCCCAAAGTGTCCAAGTGACACATTTAGTGGTAATGACACCTACAGCAGGTATCTAGAGGTAGCCCAGAAAGCAGACCATTTAGATTCAAACCCTACTGCCTCAGTTTCAGATCTCAAAATTAAAAGGAAAAAAAAGCAAAAAAACCCCCTCAATTTACAGATGACTCTATCATGCATTTTTCATAGTTTAGAAAATGCTATTTGAGAGTAGGAGGTTAGATGTATGGAATCCAATTTAAAATTGCATACTAACATGTTGGTAATCAGATATCCTGGTGCTAGGAAGAACGCCTGGCTTTTGACTGGTTCAAACGTACATGAACGATAGGAAAAGTCTAACAAACCCTTGAGGGGATCAATAGCACTATTGTAACTATAGACAACATTGCTGAATAGATTCCCCAGTTAGCTTGCATAGATGCCAGAGAGGGAACATTCCTATCCCTTACTTAACTGCCTTTGGGGTGGGATAGAACTAAATATTCGGAATAAAGTTTATTGTGGAAGAACCTGCCAGTTGAAGATAATGGCCTCTCATCCTCACAAGGAGGGTATTATTCCATCCTTTCCTCAGTTTTAGGAGGGGAAGTTGAGAAAGTTACTCTAATTTATCCTTTATGCCAAATAAGTGACAGACCCTTTACCGAGATTAGTGGTTCATCTGTAATTTAGCAGTCCAGAGTCAACAAGCCTCCTGTAAAGCCTTTCAAAGTAGGATACATTAGGAAGAAAATGCAACCCTACATCCTGGATTTCAAATTACACCACCTACCTGTCTAGGTGATTCAGTGAATAGAGTTCTACATGTAAGTAGTCATGTTCTCCCCCCCCCGACCCCCAATATTGCAGGCATTCAGCGGACATTCTTCCTAGCTCTGTCTGGAGAGAAAGCTCTACAGCAATTCTTAGCCAGGAGTTGCAATGTGTTCAGTTACTCGGTGCCAAGGGACATAGCAGGTTAAGCTTTCTAATTTATAATTTCCACCAAAATTTAGTGACTCCCTGTTGACCATATACAGGATAAAGTCTGAATTGCCTTGGGATAGGCTTAGGCTAGCATTCAAAATATCCCACACTCTGGCTTGAATTTCCCATTTCGTGTTCTGCCCTGCCATTATATTCTCCAGGCCTTCTCTTCAATCTAAACTGGACTCTGTCTTCCAAACATATACCATCCTACCTCCACATTTTTCCTAAGGCCATTGTTTCCCCATCCTCAGATGCCTTTATCATTTACCCAGACTCTACACACCCTCCAAGATCCAATTTTAATTCTAGCTCATTTGTTGAGCAAATAATTGCTACTTTTATGCTAACTCCTATAGTATGGGCTAGGTATAACTAGGTATACAACAGTGCTTTAAGGTCCTATCCTAGTTGGGGTGGGGGGGGCGGTGGGAAAGAGAAGAAATAGGAAAACAAATCAACGCGCAAGAGTCATGTACAAAAGGTACTATGAAGGAAATCATGTATGCTAGAAAAAAACATTTTAGTGAAGTGATTTTTTCCTTACCATGATGGTCAGAGACCCCTCTGAAGAGTAACCATTTGAGCGAAGACTGAAGATATGAAAAGAAATCAGATGTCCCAAGAGCACCCCAGGTCAGGATTCCAGGGTCTGCAAAAGCTTTGGATGGTAAAGGAACTAGAAGCAGAAGGACAGTGGCCAGAAGCAAGGTTGGAAATCCCACAAACTTCCTAGTTGACAAAAATCTGCCTTTTCTCTGAACTCTTTCCATCTATACTACCCATTACGTTCATCGGCATAAATGGTCTATGACGGTCACTTGCTTTTAAACTTCTCTCCTTACATAGGCATTTCCAGAAGACCAATTATCCTGGCTGCCTTGGCTCCCAGTACTCATCAGAAATAAAAGCCCATGAAAGGTGTGCAAACAAGTGATTGTCGAGTGAAACACCCCAGTTCCTTAAGGGCAGGACATTCTCTGGTCTAGCATCCCAAGACAGAGCTGGTACATATGAAGCGTTTGCTCATGGAATCCCCCTTTACTCTGGGAGAGTGGATTTGCAGTCACTCTAAACCTGAGGGGAAGACTCTGCCTTTTAAATTGTAAACGCTTCTGTACTCTGTCCCTCTGTGAGGGGTCCACTGGCAGCCACATCTAAACAGAGTTCTCTCTACTCTACTTACCTGGCCTCCTAATGGGAGGTGAGCCCATGTCCAGTAAGAAACACTTATCAGTCCTAAATAACGTGTATATATTTATAACGGTTAATGTATTTACTTAGAAAACATTCAAAAATAAACTAATAATTACAATATTTAAAAATTATGAAGAGACAAACCATTTTATTTCACAGAGAAAGCAATGTGATTAAATAGGCTTCATTTACTAAGATCTCAATTAAATCTTTTGTCTGGGTCTAAATCCAGCTTATTTCACTACCTGTTTCAACTGCTCCATACCTGAAAATGCTAACTCAGAATTGTATAAATTTAGATAGACTAATCATTGGCGGTATATAGTAAATAATTCTCCCCTACTACCCATCAGCTATTCGGTTAATAGATTTCTATTTCTCTTTCTTCAGATATCAATCAGTTGCTCTGAAAACCTAACTGTTAAGTTCTACCTTTTTCTGTATTCAGACAAAGGTGTTTAAAACACTCATTCAAGGGCGCCTGGGTGGCTCAGTCATTAAGCGTCTGCCTTCGGCTCAGGTAATGATCCCAGGGTCCTGGGATGGAGCCCCGCATCGGGCTCCCTGCTCAGTGGGGAGCCTGCTTGTCCCTCTCCTGCTCCCCATGCCTGTGCACCCTGTCAAATAAATTTTTAAAAAATACAAAAAAACATTCATTCAGCTGGACTGTGGACTCCGCTGTTTAACCTATGTATAATTATGACATGATTTATAGGGGAAATCATGTAATAAGAACACTGAAACAGCCTTAAAAAAAAACTCCCTCATCCATGGGTTAGTGATAATTTTTCTGGATTTTTCTATTTTTTTTTTTTAAATGGGGGGATGTGTTAATCTAGTATTTTTTTTTTAATTTTTTTTTAAAGATTTTATTTATTTGAGACAGAATGAGAGAGAGAGAGAGCTCATGAGAGGGGGGAGGGTCAGAGGGAGAAGCAGGCTCCCCGCCGAGCAGGGAGCCCGATGCGGGACTCGATCCAGGGACTCCAGGATCATGACCTGAGCCGAAGGCCGTTGCTTAACCAACTGAGCCACCCAGGTGCCCCTAGTATTTTTTTAAAAAAAATCACCTTACCTGACAGAAAATTGGTCAATTTTTATGTATCTGCTTAGTAGCACACCATTCAATACTTTAGAAACAGCCATTCAACAGAATCTCTAAGAATAGGTGTATATTCCTAGTACTTGTAAGTCGGATAATCTAAGTACTTTGCCATAAAGTAACACAGGAAATCACTGGGATACAAAAGATTTTCATGGTAACCACACATTTCATTACATAGTATTACAAACACAACTGTATTTTAAAGCACTTGGTATTGGGGCACCTGGGTGGCTCAGTCAGTTAAGCATCTGCCTTCAGCTCAGGTCAGGAGCCTGGGGTCAAGCCTGGCATGGGGCTCCTTGCTCAGCAGGGAGCCTGATCTTCCCTCGGTCTACCACTCCTCCAGCTTGTGCTGTCTCTCAGTCCCGCTCTCTGACAAAATCTTAAAAAGAAAAAAGAAAAAAGCACTTGATATCTAAAACTATATGAGGACATCCTCCAACTTGTACACCTCAGGCTTCAGCTTGTTGATGGAAATATTTTGCCTGTAAGTTGTTCAGTTAATTAATTTCACATGCAGAGTCCTCTGTAAACCTAACCCAGAACTTAAAATTTTGTTTTTAATGCTAATTGAAGCAGCTGTTCTATCCGTGGTTACACTTGGTTTTCTGATAAAATATGGCCTAATATTGAAAATAACTCTTACAGCGGAGAATAGGTCTTCTCTAGCACATGCCTCCTGCTTTGAATCATCAAGTCCTTCACATATTTTAATATTTAAATGTAACCTAGAAAACACCATGAACATTGAAGATTAAAAAGGTGTTTCCTTCAACTACACAGCAAACTGCCCACTGTTTAAAATTTTGTCTCTTCAAATCATCAGCAAGGTTTTCTAATGTGTCACCCAAGTATTTGGTGGCAAATGGGTTTGTGATTTTTATTTTTCAATCAGCCATGCTTGCCATAACAAGAATGGGTACTTTTCCTTAGCATGGGACTTTTTGCCTTTGTTATGTAGTAAATGGTCTCAGGGCTCCCTATGTGTGTGCGCTTCAGTTTCATAAAATTTTATAATATACCAGAGTATAGGACTTTAAAGTTTGCTGTACAAAATTATAGAAGTGAATTTTCCTGGGTGTTTAATTCTCAAATAACTTGTAAGCCATTACAGCTACATACTATAATTGACCAAGAGGTCTTTTGTCCTGGTCACTTCTAAGATCTTCTCTTTGTTTTTGATGTCCTACAGTTTCCCGGTGAGATGTATAGATTAGATCTAGGGCTTTCATTAATTCTGGATCATCACTGGCATTAACTGCTTAAAATAGGCTTCACTTTCTCCTTTCAGAACTCTTATTAATAGATGTTTGACCTTGTATTCATGCCTCTTAAACCCTCTTTCACTTACCTTCCCATGGGATATAATATGTAAATTCTTCAGAGATCCTTCACTAATTAGAGTCCACTAATCCCGCTTATCTGTACTTTAAAAGTTGATGGATCTAAAAGCAGATGAAGTTCAATGATAATTTTTTTTTTCCATTTCTAAACTCTAATCTGGTTCTTGTTCAAATCTTGGGTTTTTGGTTTCCGCCCCCCGCCCAAACAATATAGCATCCTGTCCTGTGTGTTTTTGATGCCCTCCTTTTTTTTTTTTTTTTTTAAATAACTGCAGGAGATCATTCCCCCACCCACCTTACCTTTGGTAACATGCTCTTCTCTAGTTAAGAGTCCGTGGTGGATTTTTTTTGGGGGGGGGGGGGTAATTCTCTTTGTTCATTTGTTTCTTAAATTCCAAATGAGTGAAATCATAGGATATTGGTCTTTCTGACAGACTCATTTCACATAGCATTATGCTCCCTAGCTCCATCCATGTTGTTGCAAATGGCAAGATTTCATTTTTTTCTATGGCCGAATATTATCCCATTGTGGATCTATATCACGTCTTCTTTATCCATTTATTTATCAGTGGACATTTGGGCTGCTTCTATAATTTGGTAAATAATGCTACAATAAACATAAGGGTGCGTATGTCATTTTGAGTTAGTGCTTTTGTATTCTTTGGATAAATACCCAGTGCAATTACTGTATCCTAGGGTAGTTCCATTTAACTTTGAGAAAACTCCATACTGTTTTGCAGTGTCTGCACCAATTTGTATCCCCACCAATGGTGCAAGAGGGTTCCTTTTTTTCCACATCCTCGCCAACACCTGTTGTTTCTTGTATTGTTGACTTTAGCCATTCTGACAGGTGTAAGGTGATCTCATTGTAGTTTTGGACTGCATTTCCCTGATGATAATCTAGTAGGCCTATATCAAGATTTAAAAGCTTCTACATAGCAAAGGAATCAATCAACAAAACTAAAAGACAACCTACTGAATGGAAGATATTTGCAAAGGACACATCCAGTAAAGGGGTGTTATCCAAAATATATAAAGAACTTCTACAACTCAACACCCAAAAAACAAATAATCCAATTACAAAATGGGCAGAAGACACAAACATTCCTCCAAAGAGGACATACAGATGGTCAACAGACATGAAAAGAGGTCTAATATTTTTAACAAATTTAATGGTCTCTCTGGTAACTATTAAATGAAGTGTTTTATTGGGGGAGGGGACAAGCTACAGCCACCTGTTTGTTGCTTTTACTGATTCTAGCTCATGAAAGGCTGTTCCCTTTTGTGGCTCAAAATTCTAGATTATGGTCTTATTCAGTGAGGATTTATCTGTGGAATTATGAAGCCTCGATTGAGGTTTCATCCCTCCTAAGAGGTTTTGTACTTTCTCCACTAGTTATTCAAGCAGCTTTCTAGTAAAGGACTTTTTAATGTTAGTGTCTTGGCTAATACATATATTGGAAGGCCCCTAGACCACACAGGACATAGAAATTTGAACCTCAAACTTGCAGGATATCTAGAAACTCTTCTTCTCAAGGCCCTAGAAAGATGGGCAAAAATCCTTGACCTCTCCTTTTGATAGGCAGCTTTTCCTAGTCTGCTACCATTTTGTACTAAAAGTAACCAGGATTTCTTGGAGAAAGGCTAATTCCAGAGCTGGGACGAGATAAATTTAAGAGGAGTCTGCAACATCTTAAGCTACAATAAAGTAAGGAAGTGCTCAAAGAATAAGGAGGATAGGTAAGGTTGGGGGGGTGGGGAGACACTGTTTGGTTCACATAGTTTTAAGGGATTCATACTGGCCAAATATGGGACAATTTGAGCTACAAAATGATAGTTATAGGCTATAATCTATTTAAAAAATCCACAAGTTCATACTGTTCTAAGAGTTCTTATAGAATGCCAACATAGAAGGAATTATTCAGTTAAAAATTCATAAAGGAATGCTAAAAAATGTTGAAGTTTGAGGACCAGGATATTTGAAAGCATCTCACAGTAGCTCTCCAAAAATTCCTATTTAAATACCAAAAGCAAGATAGTAACTTTCTAGTGGAGAAGCTAGACAGACACCATCTTCACCAAAAGATCAAATTAACATCACCAGTAATAGGACAAATCAACAGCAAATGCCTCTGAACTGTGATGCATGGAGACCTTCATTTTCCCACTTCTGTAGTATTCCTGCCCCAAAAGCATACCTGAATCCAATTATGTAGAAATAGACAAATCCAAACGGAGGTATATTCTACAAGATTACTGGCCTGTACTCAAAAATGTCAAAGTAAAAGTAAGGCTGAAAAACAGTTTTAAAGGATACAAGAGACAGGGCAACTAAATGTAATGGGACTCTGGATTGAATCCTGGAGCAGGGAATGTGGATTATCCATGTTCAATTTTCCTGATTCTGATCATTGTAATAGGGTTATTTAAGAGCATTTCCCTGTCCTTCCATAATGCATAGTGACATACTTAGGGATAACAGCACAAGGTCTCCAACTTATTTCAAATGGTTCAGGAAAAAAATGTACACACATACATGGAATGATAAAGTAAATTTACATTTTAAGAAAAAAGGTAAATAATTGGTGAATCTGGGTAAAGGGTACACAAGAAATCCTTGTGCTCTTCTTGCAACTTCTTTGAAGAATCTAAATTGAAATTTACAAAAAACCGGATGATCGCATAATCTACATACCCAGTGTATGTCAAATGTATTATATTTCATATAGTAAAAGCCAACTAAGGAGTAAGGATGTACTTCTGACCCTCTGCGCTCCTCCCTTATGCTCTTGTGACCCACAACCCACAACTATCCTCCCTACTATTAAATGGGGGCACCAGTTTCAACCTCTATGCTAACATTCACAAAGCTTAGTTTCTTGAGGTAAAAAACAAAAAAAACCCACCTAAACTGAAGTCTTAATATTTTCTTCCTATAGCCCAACATAGTTTGAAGTTCAACACAAAAAATCCACTTGGGAGATCACTATTCTAAAATTATAAATTACAGGGAACGCTTTTTGCTTACTAAGTGTTGGACCCTATTCCAAGTGTTTCATATACAATTTCTTAAATAATTCAGTGAGGTAGGGGATAGGACTTCAATGGGAAAACAGAGGCCAAGAGATTAGGTAACTTACAAATTGGTGAACTAGTAAGTGCTAGAAACAGAAGTTGAACTGAAGTAGCTGAAAGTATGGACTCCAAAGCAGAGCTGCCATACATAATACCTTGTTCTTTCAAATATTCTGTTCCGTGCAAATACATGTGCCATTCAGCTTCGGATCCTTAGCTCTTAGCACACTATGTGACAACGGGCTCAACAGATACTCGAGCTGACCTCACTAGCACTCACTTCTGTTCTAGGATCTTGCATTGTCATTTACAATTATGGTACATGATACAACTGGGTCTCCATTTTTGCAGAGGAGAACCCTGAACCAGATAAGTATTCCTAAGATTGTTTCTACAGAATAAATTTGTCATTCTGCAGCCTTCAGTTTGGACCTTTGCACCCATCTTTGGTCAAGGAATGCTAGTTGCCTATGAAGTATTGCCAGGAGATAGCTCACGTTCCCTGTATTGGGTAGAAAGTCATGGTTTAGAGGACCATCAGCAAGCCCACTCAAATCACACATTATTTGTAAAGCTGTTTTTATAATATTAGATATGTATCTGTACACAGTGTCCTTGAAGGGATATTTCACATTGTTAGGTTTACTTTCAATATTTGAAAGTCCTGATTGGACTTCAGACATATTTCATTGATTACGGTGGAAATTTCTCCCTAATGTTATTTCAAACTCTGGCAGTTAAATACAGATAGATACCTTTCTAGACAAGAATCTGTTTATTATCCTTAATATTTAGATGTGCTAAGAAAATCTATTCTCTAACAGCTAGATATTCATGATCGTGATCATCAATATGGATGAGAAAACCAATGAATTTCCTCAAGTAAAATCTGAGAAGTTCAGCACTTCATTCCGAGGGGAAGACAGGTGGGGGGGGAGGGGGGGAAAGAGAAGCACATGTGGAAATAAGAGCCTCCATCCTTCTACAGTTTCTGGGGGTTTTTTTTCCTTATTTTTTACCATATGTGTGCATTTTTAAACTAGAAAATCTAGAACATAATTATATTAAGAATCGGATTTGGTCAGGGAAATATAGTAATTCTTTTATTCTAAAAGACTTTGCTGTTGCAGTGCATTTACTGAGGAGTATTGCTCCTGGAAATGCTTAAAATGAAACAAAATAAACAACTGCTAGTCATCCTGTCCAAAGTGGAAGAGATAAAGCCTGTCCTGAGGAACCATACAATTGAATACAACATGCTGGAAATCTATTCCTATGCATACATTTCCTTCCGAAGTGATTGGAGGTATGTGTCACTCCCAGAACTAGGGCTCAGGGAGGTGGAAATACCATTCTGACCAGAGGAAGGTACATACACACAAAGAAACGTATAGACCTGATTAAAGACTAATAAAACATAGACTTAATGCTAAAGGTTGAAATTTGAAGGAAATTTTATTCTAAGGCCTAGAAATCCATCTGAAGCAAGCAGCAGGATAGGATTCACAGAAGGACTCCACCAAGCTACTGATGGAGGGTGTCCACCCAAGCTGTTCCAGGCAGGTCCCTGGCTAGCATGAGGAAGAGTCAACAGCAGGTGCTGGTGACTTGTTCCTAGAGTCTAACCTAGGGGCAGGGAACACCATCCTGGAGGAATAGACACTTAAGGCAGGAACGCCTTTGCCGGGAAGAAGGTATAATGCAGTTACTGAATAACGAGGGAAAGGTGAGAGGCTGAAGCCCTGTTGCATGGAACTAGGAGGTCACCAGCACAATGTGATGAGCGGTAAGGCAGGGTGAGGCAAGTTACTGGCTCCTTCAACTTTAGCCAACTAAAGATAGGACTGGGGAGTGGGGAGCTGACTTACTGGGTTGATAGGAACTCAGCTATGAGGGACTACAGGGCCAAAGAGCCCAGCAATTGAACTGAAAGCCAGGTCTGAAGGACATTAATGGGCCAAGCTACAGGGCGATGGCAGTTCTTCCTTTTTTCTCCCGCTTACTTCCCTCTCTAGTCCAGAATTTATTCCAATTATAACCCTCATTACTCAATATTGAGGTCTATTTCATGTTACTCTTACCCAGCAGATAAGCTTTGTGAGAATTTGGCCAATGTCTATTGTGGCAACTGTTGAATCTCAAACATCAGTGAATAAGTGATGGAATCTCCGCCTGGCTAAACACACAGGACTCTCTCACAGTAATAAGGAACATCTAAAAGCCCCCTGGTTGAGACTGAATGGTTCAGAAAGAAGACCCTGCCCGTTGCTGGTACTCTGAACTAATGCCTGGTCTCTTTGCTTGGATCCCTGAACCTGATACCTCAGTTGCTGGGTACTGATGTCTGGCCTTTGAACCCCAGCAGACCATTTGTGGCTTGTTTGAAACTCTGAGCGTAGCTTGTTCAAAGCTCCTGTGGATTGCCCCAACCCTCCATTTGCCCTTGACATACCCCTGTCAGACAGAGATGTACTTACAGATTCACTCTGATCTAGACATGCCCCTATTTCAGTCCTTCCAAAGCAGCTCTATCTCAGCCACTGGTTTTGGGCATTATCTCTGGTCCAGCTAGGTCTATTCAGTCCTTGCCTACCATTCTAGCCCAGCATCCACCAGGACCTTAACACGGCAGCCTGCTAGTCAACAGAGAGTGATCAAGGCTGTCATTAAGAATTTCCTCACTGGGGCGCCTGGGTGGCTCAGCCATTAAGCGTCTGCCTTCGGCTCAGGTCATGATCCCAGGGTTCTGGGATCGAGCCCCACATCGGGCTTCCCTGCTCTGCGGAGAGCCTGCTTCTCCCTCTCCCACTCCCCCTGCTTGTGTTCCTGCTCCTGCGAACTCTGTCAAATAAATAAAATCTTAAAAAAAAAAAAAAAACAACTTCCTCACTACTGTTAAAACACTTTGTTCTTCTAGGTATCAAAATAAGAAGTACCAGAACTCCTAAACTATAAAGCAATTGCACGGAGAGCATAGATGTACATATATCCACATGGATATATAAAAACAAAATGTTAATAGTTTCCACACAGTTTTATAATTGCATTGAGCCAAATGACTAATGTGGTGTGGTCAAATGTTTAGCAGCCATTCCCAGCAATTTGAAGGTTAGATATTCCACCCTGCCAGACTTTAAGGCAACTTTATGATTAAATCCTGGGGCTATCCATTGGCAATATAACTACACAATCCTTTGATACACATTTCCCCTTAGTGATGGGGATGCCCCGAGTAGTTTCATGGGGGAGGGGTTCAAGGTGCAGGAGACATTATCCAGTGCCAGGGAAAACAGAGCATAAAGGACAGCTTGCAAGCATTATTTCTACAATGCTTTAGAGAAAGACTGTTGGCAGAAAAACCACCATTTAAGGTAGATCTGCCTAGTGTATGCATTAAACAGAGTTCAGTGTGTTGCATGATCACCCCTGCTCAGTCTCAATCATCTTAAAGGAAAAGACAACCCTGAAACTGAGATCACTCCAACATGGACAAGATTATATTGCTCCTTCTCAGACACATGAAAACAATGTTAGAGCTCTCCTAAGAGGCCACAATCACAGAGCAGAGAGTCAGTGTAAGTGTGCAAATTGCTCTGCCATATACTTAAGGTGTCAGGAGAGTACAGGTCTTCATTTGGTAAAATCGAATTAAATCCGACTCAACTCTCAGCCTGCCTCATATCATCACCGGCTCCAGGATCATTAACCCTTCCCTAAAAGAGGTCTTCCAGCCTACAACTGCGGTGGTAACTATTGCCGCTATAGCCCCGAGATGCACCATCGGCCCCAGGTTTTACCATCTGTCCAGCACTGTTGTTCCATCCAAAGCAGAATCTCACTCACCCAGTTGCTGCCAAAGTCACGGTTGTCCATTTGGAGCTGCGCAGCCTCACAAATTGTTTGACTTTCTCCACGGAGAGTCCTCTGGTCAGGTTCTTAAGGCAACAGTACTTAAGGCTCTTCCAGGTACCCATGCTGGTTGCCAGCCCCACCTCGGAGGTATAGCCTTCCAGGGGCTCAGGAGCCTGTCCTCTCACACCTAGCCCACAATCTCCTAACCTTAACTATGGGGCAACAGCTGCTGTTCAGCCTGAAGCACATGGCCTCCATTTCTCCTCCTCCTGAGACCATCCAGTCTAATTGCACCAGAGGACTTTTCATGGGGGGGGGGGGTCATGGAACTTGAGCTCTAAGCAGCTCTGGTCAGATCTTCTTGCTTGAATCAGAATCACTTCCCCCTTCAGTTTTAATGCCACACTCCCTTGGTTTTCCTGCTTTGTGGGAAATGCTTTCTCCGTCTGCATTGCCAAGTCTCTAAGAGTTCAGACTACTTCCATAAACACTTAAACACTTGCTATATTACATTTGCTCAGAGTGCTTTGCAGAGATCACCTCATTGATGCCTCCAGTCTTTTTAGATTTCTTCCCTATTTTCCAGATTTCTAGATTATCTCGCTCAATCTCATGGCCTCAAATACCATCGACTCACAGACTCCCTATTTAGGTCTCTGGTCCCAGTGTTTCTTTGGAATTCCAAATTTGTTTACTATACCCCCTACTCAACATTTCCACGTGCACCTCTGACAGGAATCTCCAGCTTGTCTCCATAATTAATTTCTTCCCCTGCCCAGCTATGCCACTTCCCACTACCACCAAGCCTCCTACAGGACAAATAGCAAGTCCATTCATACTAAGATGCTCAGGCCAAAAATTTGCAGTCCTATTTGATGCCTTGCTCTCCCTAAACCCACATCTAATTTGTTGTCCTATCTTTTCGGTTCTATCTGTGGTCAGAAGGGGACTCTGACCACTTCTCTTCACCTCTGACATCCTGGTCTAAACCAACACCAGCTCTCATCTGGATAAATGGAAGAGTCTTCCAGGAGGACACTCTCCTTCCACTCTTGCCTTGCCATGGTCTATTTCCCCACACAGTAGCCAGAGACGTCAAAAATCTTCCACTAGCTTATCATCCTATAACAATATATCCAAAGTCCATTCTGTAGCTCGAAGGCTGTAGTAGCTCCCTGGCCTACTTCTTTGCCGCTCTCCTGACTCCCTTTGACCACCCAGCTTTCCCAAGCAAGCCTTTGCTCATACTCTTCCATCTGCTTGGAATGTTCCTTCCTGAGGCCTTTGTGTGGTTCACTCCTTGATTTCATTCAGGCCTCTGCTCATTACTTCCTCCGAGGGCCTCTTTGATACTAAGACAGCAGTTCCCTTTACTCTCTCCTGCCACCCTTCATTCTACTTACTTTAGCCCTTCACTATTACCTTGACTTTCTCTTCCTTATGCTTATCCCACTCATGTTTTTATCCTACTTCATGTATTTGTTAGGATTCAGATGGAGTCTCCCAATGGATTAGAAGATATCGTCTTACTCCTGGTTTTATCCTCAGTGCTTAAAAACCCAGTACCCATAATTTTTTAATGGGTAAGTTTTTCCCATTAATTCCCCCTTTTGGCTTAAGCCAGTTAGCATTACTGCCCCCAGAAAACAAAAGATTCAACCTAAAAAAAAAGAATGTTTGTTGTCAGTTACTTAACCCAATGAAGAGATAATCCTTACCGGATTATAACTCTAGTAACACAGGGACCAGGTTGGCAAATCTCCTCTAAAACTCTTACTGAACTGGCAACAGACACATTGAACAAAGTTTCAAGTTATTTTGAAAGAATGGAATGACCTAAGTGATTTTAAATTCAGAACTCTCACCCCAATAGTTGATCACTATTTTTCAACCTGAGATTCCAGCTTTTCCAACATCTCTACTGTAGGCTTTATAATTACAAAAGGGATAAGGAGACAGAATGGTTCACCATTAGTTAAAATTAGCCACTTTATCATACTGCGATTCTCTAGGAAAGCAGATTGTGAACAGACTTTCATTTATTTAATGCCTTGGATTTGATATCCCAGTGTGCCCAAAACTTACCTGGGTATAGCACTGAAAGTCCCATATCTCAGGAAAACTCCCGGCCCAACTAGAAGGGCTAGTAATCCTACAAGAATTACTTTTAGGATTTGGGCCTGAGCAACAGGGTACATAGTAGCCATTTACCAAAACAGAAACAACATAGAAAGGGAATAGACAAGGGATGGAATCTTTTTCAACATGCCAACTAGGCAGCCAAGGGGTAGATGGCTAAAGAAGCCCAAACTTAAAGGCCAGAGTTATAAGTTTTATTTATTTTTTTAAAGATTTTATTTATTTATTTGAGAGAGAGAATGAGATAGAGCATGAGAGGGGGGAGGGTCAGAGGGAGAAGCAGACTCCCTGCTGAGCAGAGAGCCCGATGTGGGACTCGATCCCGGGACTCCAGGATCATGACCTGAGCCGAAGGCAGTCGCTTAACCAACTGAGCCACCCAGGCGCCCATAAGTTTTAGACCCGTTATCTTACCAATAGCATTTTAGAGTCACAGAACTGAAGGAGATCACCTAGGGAGTGAGCATGAGAAAGTATCTACCAACATCTCTGGGGACTTTTGCTAGAAGAGAAGCTCTCAGAATTAGCTGCCTGAGCACACTCATTGAACACCTGTCCTGTGTCCTGACAGGTATACAAGGAAATAGCCCTCAGGTGGTAGAAGAAGCCATTTTGTAAGATGTGGCAAAAAGGCTTTTTTTTCTTTTAAGGAATAGAATATCCAAAGCCAGCATCCCCAACGTTTTTTCATCCAATCAGGCCACACAATTCTCTAAACAAAAATCAATGATTTCTGGCTCAACATGGTCTCTGACTAGAAGATTCCAACACAAACTCGATCAACCAAAAATATCCATTAAGGCAGTTTTGATAGAGACGGCAAAGTGAAAACAGGTTCTTACTTCTGTTCCCTTGTGAATTCTTACTGAAACTACAGGATGGGTTTTGTTCCAGACTTACAGACCAAAAGGAAGAAAACAGAAGAAAAAAACAGCAGCATAATATTTTTACACCGACATATAAATAGAAAAGAGCCAACTTACTCACCACACCTCAGCGTGCCAGATCCCAAAGCAGTTGTAAGGAAAGCGCAGACGCCACCCCATTTATACCATAGACGTTAAAACGTGATCCTCTTAATTAAGTATTGGTGGTACCTGGTGCCTCCTACATTTGAGGACAAGTTTTTGTGTGGAAATAGGTGGTTAGTAAGAGCTACAAAGAGGAGCATTCATTGAGTTTGTTCAAAAAGCTGTTAGTGCCCCAATCCCATCCTATTCTCCATGCAGCTGGATGCCTTTCTCTCTCCAGTCCTGGCAGAAGAGGGAAGATTTATTCTCTAAAGATGACAAAACAGACGTTCTTCACACCAGGGAAAGTCAGGCTTAATTAAGGGGAGGAGTACTGACAGCAGGTGAATTAGATGAATATTTACATTCAGAATGCCAAGTCCACTTCAAGTGCAGACGGACCCCTGTAAAACTCTTACATGGACACATAGGTGTAACACAGGTATCTTCATAACTTTGGATTAGACAATGGTTTCTTAAATATAATAGCAAACACAAAAGCAATCAAAGAAAAAAACAGATACATTGGATTTAAAATACGAGGAATATAACAAACAGTGTAGAGGGTCATAGGGGAAGGGAGAGGAAACTGAAGGGGGAAGTCATCAGAGAGGGAGACAAACCATGAGAGACTCTTAACTCTAGGAAACAAACTGAGAGTTGCTGGAGGGGAGCTGGGTGAGGGGATGGGGTAATTGGGTGATGGGCATTAAGAAGGGCACGTGATGTGATGAGCACTGGATGTTAGATGCAACTGATGAATTATTGAACACTACATCTGAAACTAATGATGTACTATATGTTGGCTAATTGAATCTAAATAAAAATAAATTAAAAAAAACATTGGGCTCCAAAGGACACTATCAAGAAAGTGAAAAGACAACCCACAGAGTGGAGAAAATATTGGCACAGCATATATCCGATAAGGGTCTAGTATGAAGAATATATAAAGAACTATTACAAGTCAACAACAGAAAGACAACCCAACTAAAATGGGCAAAGGATTTGAATACACATTTCTTCAAAGAAGATATATAAATAGGCAATAACTACAGGAAAACATGCTCAACACCATTAGTCAATAGGGAAGTTTAATCAAAACCACAATGAGATACCCACTAAGTTGGCTACAATAAAAAAAAGAGACAAGAGTTGGTGAAAATGTGAAAAAATTGGAACCCTCAAACATTGCTGGTGGGAATATAAAATATAAAAAGCTGCTTTGGCAAACAGCTTGGTATTTATTCAAAATATTAAGCATGAAATTACCATATAATCCAGTTCTAGGTATATAGCCAAGAGAAATGAACAACTATGTCCACGCAAAAACTTGTCTTCAAATGTTCATAGCAACATTATTCATAATAACCTAAAATTGGAAGCAACCCAAAAGTATCAACTGATGAGTGGATAAATAGAATGTGTATATCCACACAATGGAATGTTACTCAACTATAAAAAGAATAATGTTGATACATTCTACAATATGCATGAACCTTTAGAACATTATACTCAGTAAAAGAGGCCACAAAAACTACATATTATTGATTCCATGATAAAAAATGTCCAGAATAGATCAATCTATAGAGACAGTAATTACAATAGTGGTTGTCAGGAGCTGGGGAAAGGGGGGACATAGAGTATAAGTTTAATGGGTATGGGGTTTCTTTGGAAGATGATAAAAATGTTCTGGAATTTGATAGCCCTGAATATACAACTTTGCAATATAATAATAAAAACCACTGCACTTTAAAAGAATGAACTGAGCTATGTCTCAATAAAGCGAGTACTTTTTTGAAGAAGATAAAATTTTAAAAGAATTTTGATCAAAAAATACCCCCAAAACACTAACCTATTTGGTGAAGGTAGATGAAGTAAAATTGTTAAACTTCTCACAGATTAGTATTTTCCTTTTGATTTTGACATCTGGGGAGATAAAAAGAACTTTTGTAAACAATAAAGACAATAAGATAAAAGACCTCCCCCCAAAAAAGGACAGTGTAGAAAAATACAGAAAACTTGTTCCAAAAGTAGGAAAAGTTAAATTTAAAAAAGAGAGAGAGAAAAGTACCTCTTTATCTTCACCTATTTCGCCCTACCCCCCTTCAGTTATGAAATAAATAAGTCAAAGGGATGAAACTTAAGCATAGGAAATTATAATCAACAATAATGCAATAGCTCTGCATGGTGACAGATGGTTACCACACTTATCATGGTGAGCATTTCATAATGTAGATTATTGCTGAATCACTATGTCGTACACCTGAAACTAATATAATATTGTATGCCAGCTATACTTCAATTAAGAAAATGAAGAGAAAAACAAATATACCAGTGATCCCAATATAGCTAAATTCGTTCAATTCCCACACTACAGGCAAATATTCTCAAATCGGGTAAAGCTAAAACCCAACTATATGTTGTTTATTATTATAGAAACCTATATTCAAGTAGGAATGAAGTGAATTTTACTGAAGAGCAGGGGATTTTAAAATCTTTCGTCTCCCTCTTGGTGTCTTATTGAGAAATCTTCATTCCTAGAGTCATCCCAGCTTAACAGTGACTGTTCTTTGTTGTTCATTCTAGACCTCCTGATGGGAAATTAATGTTCCTCACGGCAGACACTGTTGACTGCTTAAACAACAACTATTCCTTCTCCTCTTCTGATAACCCACCTCTGATTTTGTCAAGGTATCAACCAGCCCAGTGCTCAGAGGAGGCCAAGCAACTAACTTACCCCATCCCCCAACCCCTGCCCCAAGGAGAGGACTCCTGATTACTCTAAGCTAATGAGTGCTACCTGTTCCCTTTGCCAGTACCTGATTTAGGAAAAGACAATTGACATATTTCTGGACAAAGACTTGAGTGAAAATCTGCTAGGGACATTCTGGGAACATTTTCCTTTGTAAAAATAGGTTTTCTGCCCCTTGAATAATATTGCATAAGATAGGATGCACCTGGAGTTGCTAGAACACTCCTGCAAACATAGCCAAAGGAGGAGGGTATAGAGGACATGTGAAGATTAGGTAGAGCAGGAAGATAAGGAAATTCTGGGTCCTTGATGATTTTGGACCATAGACTTAACCCCTAGGAGAGCCATGGTTTGGGAGTTAAAAGATAATACATCTTTTTGTTATTATTCAATCACATTTTTAAAAACCTTCCAGACAAAATCGTCTTAGCCCACTCATTCTTCACTTGATATATAAATACCCATAACTTAGGATAGTTTTATCCTAACGTAGACGTAGGGAGGATCCACATGGAATTGAATTATTTGGGAGTTCAAAAATGTTTGAAATGCTTGAAATAATCTGTCTAATTAGTGGAATATAGAACATGGGCAATCAAAATAAGAAAGCAATCCTCCAAAGGCAAGCCTCAGAGTTTCCTCTAGGTCTTTATTCATTAGTGACTTCAGTTGTTTATTGCAGATTTTAGGTATTTATGATCATGGATTTGACCTTGGGGATGGGGATTAGGAGGAGATTTAGAAAAAAGTGGAGGGGTGCCTGGGTGGCTCAGTGGGTTAAGCATTTGACTTCAGCTCAGGTCTTTATCCTGGGGTCCTGGGTGATATCGAGTGCCATGGCAAGGAGCCCCAGCAGCGCTGGGTTCCATGCTCAGCAAGGAGTCTGCTTCTCTCTCTCCCTCTATACCTGCCCCCCCCACACACACACACACCACTCGTGCTCTCTAATAAATAAAATCTTTTTTTTAAAAAAAGTGGAAATATTGAGCAGGTGAATTCATCTATAACATCTTGGGAATTGTCTTTTTTTTTATGTCTTGAAATTAAGTAGAGTCAATCCCCATATTTTCTCAAAACATCTTGAAGCCAGTAAAATCCTCTAATATTCTATGACCAGACTCTTCTCCAATTTCCTTTTACATGCTGGGACCCTCATGTATCATGAGTACGGTGTAGTTAAATTATATGATAATTAAAAAAAGGTCAACAAAAACAAATTCAGTGACATGCAAATAAAGACACACACACAGCAAATGCATACTCTTAAATTACTTCTGGTTTGAAGAAAGAATCTAAACTACAGTTGCAAACTGTTAGAAAACCATGATATTGAGAATGCAACATACCAAAACTTAAGTGATCTGTCAAAAGCTGCCTTAAGCAAAAAAAAAATGTCCACAGCCCAAATACTTCCACTATTATTTTTAAAAGAATAAAATCTACTCTAGAAACTAGAAATATTACAATAAAATATATCTAATAAAAATAGAAATGAGGGAATTATAATAGGAAAAAATCAATGAAATATTAAAAGGATGAAAAGTATAATTTCTTTTTTAGAAATCCAAGATCTTGGGGCAACCCTCTTGGGGCCCCCTCCCTCTTTGGGAGCTTTGTACCCTATCATTCAATAAACTTAAAAAAAAATAAGTAATTAAAAAAATAAAAATCCAAGAACTTGATCCTTTAAAAATACATAACAGGGAAACTTTTGCCAGGGATTGATCAGGAATTAAGTGAAAGTATAAATACATAGCACAAGAAATGATGCAAATTTTCTAGAAAAATATGAGCAAACAAAATTTACTTAACAGAGAAATTGAGTAGAGCAAGAACTATAGAAGAAATAAATTGTTTTCAATGAATTATTTCAATAAAGATTAGTCCCAGACAGTTGTCTTGGTAAGTTGGGTCATATATTTAAGGATGAGATGATTCTATTTCAATTCCTTCTCAATTTAGTTTGCAAACAAGGCATAACCTTTGCATAAAAATGTTAGAAAGCAAAGCAAAATTAAAACCACAGGCTAATTTTACCTAAACTCTAAAACTCAAGCTTTAATAGAAACGATTCTCTGAATCCCAAGATTCAATAAGCCATATTTTAACCATTTTCTTAGCTGCAGCTTAACAGGGATGGACACATTTCCAGCCCAGAACCCATGTGACTCAACCAATTTCACATTCCAGGAGCTGACACTTGCCACACTCCACTTCCATTTACCAAGAGCAAGACTCATTTGATTGTAAGTGACTTCTCACTTCCTTGAGCAGAAAGGGAAATTATGGACTCATGCAATGGCAAAGTCCTAGGATATGGTGGCTGCAGGAATGGCTCAATCCAGGTATGCAAGAAATGGCAACAGGCTGGGTCACTGCATGAGGTTATTAGGGTGTGCACTGCACGGATATATTCAGCCCACACTCCATTCTCAAAATCATGCCCTCTGGCATGAACTGCATCCACTCAGAGAGAGGGACCTCTTTTCCTTTGCACAAAGGTGTTTGTTGGTTCACAAATGTGGGAGTTCCCCAGGTGAAATCTGAAATTGGCCCCATACACAGAGGGCAAGGAGAGACTGAAGAAAGAGGCAGGCCACTGCCAGATGGGTGGATAGGTGGCAGTTTCCACAAACAAGGGAACTTACACATAAGCCTTGTCTCCAGCAGCCACAAGACGAGAAGTTTTCGGTGCCTGCCAGGGTCTTAAAATTCGATGTAGAGGCCTTAACTGGGTTCAGTCACGTATACCATTTAGACGCTCTCACCACAACATTGCTCTTTCAAGGCTGTGTCCTTGAAAGGGTTCCCGCTGTGGGAACAGTGGGTAGAACTCACATTTCAAGGACAGGGGAGGGTGGTGAATAGCCTCCAACTGCCTGGGTCCGGCTCTCAGGTCAACAGGAGGTCATGTCCTCTCCGTGACCTCCTCCAAAAGGGTTTATTTGCCAAGCTTCACTCATTTAAAGGAGACACCTTTTTCTCATTATCAAAAATTCTCCACTTAGGCAGGCAAAGACCACACTTACAGCATTCAGTCTGCCTCTCCCCACCTTCCATTTTGCTAAGCTCTCTGGTGGCTTTATGCACAAACAGGCTGTCCATGTACTTACCAAGATGATCCTGACAGCCCTAAGCTTGCTTCGACGTGGTGCCTGAAATCTATAAAAGCCAATGTACTCTTTTCCAGATAATTCTATTTTAAATATCCCTGGGTGCATTCTCATTGGCGAAGCAACTCTTGAATCACATAGACTCAAAGCTGGAAAAAGCTATGAAAACATATAACGCTATCACCAAAGAGGAGGTGAAGGATAGTAGGCAAACTAATATTACAGATACCGTTCCCTTATTTTTATTAATCATCAAAGCCATTATCTTCTTACTTGACATTTGCAAGCCACTTCACTGGCTAGGTTTTCTTCCCAGTGTTAATGGAAAGATCAAAGGAGAGATGTCCTGCAAAACAGCAGTATGTAACCAGGCTGTGAACAGATACAAAAGATTGTTGAGGCTTCGAACTTCCTAGGCACACATATTATCTTGATTCTCAGCATTGCCAGGCATGAAAAGATACATTGTATTCTGGCATTTTGGTCGGCTTAATATTTTTTCACATTCAAAGATATAAGGCAGCCGGCTTCTCCTTCTAGATCATCGAAGACTCTGCCAAGAGAACTTCATTTATTGAATTAAAATTTGTGGGGTTTTGTGCTTATCCAGCAAAACTTGTTTTTCTATTTCAAACTGTTAAGTCAGACTTCTTTCTGAGTATGAAAATGTCCAGATCTGTGCTCAGTTCATAGGACAAAGAAGAGTGCTGTATCAATAGAACAGTGTTGGGGGAACTTCTTGGTTTCCTCTGTCCCTGGTGAGCAGTGAGTCACTTGCAAATTCTGTGCTTCCCTCACTTCCTTGGTGAAATGGACAAAACTCTGTACCTGAGGTCTGCTGTAAGACTGAAATAGGCCAATAAATGACACGAGTTCAAAGTTGCAAGGGGCCAAGATATGAAGCAAATGACGTGCTTTTCTACAAATACATAAAGATACATCAGCAGTACAGAAGAAAGAGACTGAAGGGAGCTCATTATAGAAAGCAAGCAAAGAAATATTTCTCTTAATGTTGGACATGCTAAGAAACTACATAATGTCCCAGTGACTTTCCATCAGACTCATGCAGAATTGGCAAAATCTGTGTGACATAAGTCAATTACAATTGACTCGCTGGATCTGATTAACTCCCAAACTCAGCACAGTCTAGGCGGTCAAGCAGCCCGGCCCTACTGCAGAGTTTCACGGGGCTCCCGGAGTGTGCCCTCCGCCAGGATCGACTCCCATGTCACCCACTCTCCCACAGATGGCGTTCACACTTTTCATTGTGTATACTGCCATCTGATAGGCACTGTTCATAAACCTTGCACCGTTTCGTTCTCACAGCTGCCTGTAGGTAGAGTAACGGCACTTTAAAAACAAGAAAAATGAGACTCAGAGCAAATATTTTGCCCTATATCATTCAACTTGTGTCAGAGCCAGAACTTAGATCCTCTGACTGTATTTCTCCTATTCTTGCAGCCCACAAAGGAGGGGCGTATTTGTTCCTTGATTATAGCATTTACCAGAACTATCTTCTTTTTTCCAGCTTTATTGAGGTGTAATTGGCAATCCTGTGAAAGACTATTTTCTTATCAGTGTTTTCTATTAATGGAGGAGAGAGAGGTCTTCCTGAAAGGTAGGCCAAGTCATGTTGGTCTCCAGGGTACCTCCCCCGGCATTCATAAGCGTGCCTGGGAGATTTCTGGCATCCTGCATGTGTTCAGTTATGTTAAAATGGTAAATGGTAAACACAGCAGTTTATCAACCCCATCGCCTGGTTACGTGAGAGAGTGAGAACAGGTACCCCGACCGCACTAAACATTTGCCGAACTGAGACTTTCTCAGAAATCTTGCAAGTTGGTTTTCCGAACAATAAGTTTCAAAGTTAGTATCCTCCCCTCTGCTCTTTCTCTTTCCTACTCCAACTCTCAGCCCCATTCCACTGCCTGTATTTTTCCATTAACAGCAAACCTGCCATGGAGCAGTCTGCTTATATTGAAGAAATGTCTCTGCTTTTAACATCTTGACTTCAGCACAGATTTTCTTTCTCAGAGCTGTCTCTTCCCAGTTTCTCTGGGCTATCTTTGCCTCATTTTGTATCCCAGTAATTGTCTCAGTAAAAGAACATCCCCCAGATCTGCAAATACATCACACTACATTTGCTTCTATTTATGTAGGTCTTTTCCACATGAAGGGTAGAGGCACAGTTATTTATGTCTACATATATATGTGTATATATAATGGATTTTTTTCACACAAATCTCCCTGGCTTTCCATCTCTTCAATGGAGCTTTAAAACCTCCAGGCAGATTGTATCAACGCTTCATCAGACTTCCATTGTCCAGGCAACAGACAATACTCTGAATGGATCCAAAGGAAAATCACTACCTGCTGATAGCCAGGGTAGATGTCACTTACCAGATGTCTGGCTTTCATTGTTGCTAACTTGTTTAATTTCTGCACCCAGCAATGAAAGTGTTTTGATCCTTCAAAGCAGAATGTGCACTGTACCAATTGATTCCAAATGGCCTCTTTTTAGATTGGATTTTTATTTTATTTGGGTGAACGATTCTCTTTCATTTAAACCTGTATTTATGTGGAAAATTCAAATAATGCATTCCGCTTTGCATTTCAAAAAAAGAATCTACGTGTTTATGAAATCACTTTTGAGTTGCTATTACAGTGATTTGTCTCTGGGATACACAACATGTAATTGGGTCAACACTGTTAATGAGCGACTAGTGTTATTGTTAATGAGCTACTAGTGATAGATTCAATGCTTCGTCCCCAGCAGGTGGTAAATACAATATGTTAAGATAGATAATTATGTTAATGTTTCAACTATCCACAGACCAAGCAAGTCATTAAAAACATAAAAGTAAGAGCTTAAAAAGGACAAACACACAAAGTGGACTCTACATTTACCCAAAAGGCATGAGTCTCCCCTGCACAGAAATTTCATTATGTATCTCAGTGTCCAGTTCTATTAATTCATAGTTTGTCAAAATGGCGAGAAAAGACGACTCATCTCAACTGGCTTTGCACATTGTCAA
Organism: Mirounga leonina; assembly: GCF_011800145.1. NCBI lineage: Eukaryota > Metazoa > Chordata > Mammalia > Carnivora > Phocidae > Mirounga > Mirounga leonina. The sequence goes on from NW_023270854.1 coordinate 22,618,106, forward strand.
CTTGGACAAATAATAAACTTCAATACTTGGGGCTCGAGATGCTTAATTCTGTAGGATAGACATCATTCAGGTGGAATGATGAATCATTCAGGTGCCATTCCACATTGAGAAAGTCACTGTGTGGAACACTTAAAATAACAAATAGACAATCTGATTCCTGTCTACAAGAAGCATACAAAACCTTTAGAGAGGCAAGATGTATATAGGTGAGATAGTTGGCAAGACACAAGATCAAATATGTAGTAGAGACCTTATGAAACCAGTGAGAAAGAAAAAGTGGCAGGAGAAGTTGGGAAAGGTTTTGGGGAGAAGCAAGTTTGTATCAGAGATGCTCTGGCCTATTTTAGAAGGCCTAACTAACAGTCGTTTAACAGTGAAGACATTTAAATCTTTCACATAGAAAGTTGGAAGTTAGAACATTCCAGCACTGAAACAGCAACTCAAAGTTGTCATCAAAGACCCAAAATGCTGTCTTTTCCTCTCTTCCTTTTACAAAACATCCGTAATATATAACATATGGTCACCAGATGGCTGCTACAGCTCTGGCCATCACATCCTCATCCACAGGCATCCCTGTGGGGGATGAGAGTGGGAAAGAGGGAAACTTTTCTAAGTTGTTTTTAGAAAGGAAGAGAAAAATATGCCCACAAATCCCCAACAGATTTCCCCTCACATCTTATTGACCAGAACTGCTGTTATGCTCAGCCTTGGAAGCATCCGTTAGATAAGGGGAACGGACATCATGATTGCCATGAAAGGCTTAGATTGGCCATGGGCTATTGAGCTGCACCAGGAAGATCCTGGGTCCATAGGCAACAGAACTAAACCAAGTGGGTTTTGCATAGTACCTTTTGGCTAGTAGCAATTTTTGTCACTTAGTGTTTGCTTTAGCCCTCAGGAGATAATTTTGAAATAGTTCAGAATACCAAGTGTTACATCCAAGATAAATTCACTTGGATGGCTCAATTCCACCAGTGAATCATAGAACTTTGACTTTTCCAACATCATTGGCTCCATACCGAAATGTTCATCAGAATTACCAGGAGAGCTTTCCAAAAACAGCTGTCGCCAGACCTTACACCAAGGCCTTCTGAACCAAACCTCCAAAAGTTAGGGCCCATGAAAATTGCCCAAAGTATTGTTAGAGCCATAAAGGTTAATAGGTTGCTGGTTGAAGCAGTTAGTTTTTGCTAGGCTATGCCATAGTAACAACCCCAAATCCTAAGTGGATTACAACTACAAGGGTTTATTGCCCACTTACGTTACATGTCAGTTACGGGTTGACTATGGTTCTCTGGCTTTGTTCTATACATCTTCCCCATCCTGAGGATCAAGTCCAGTGTTTCTCAACATTTTCTAAATTTATTCATGTGCTGTGTGTATATCTGTGTTCTCTATAGAAAAAGGGTAAGCCTATTTGTCCCCCAAGAATCAATTTTACCCCATTGGGGGTGCTACCAACCCTACTGAGAGTGAATAACCTAAACTGAAGAAATTACCCCCCACATGTTGTCAGGGAGCACATTGATGGGCAAACCATAGAGGTTCTGTTTGGACACGCCTCATGTCATGTCTGCTCACATGACTACTGGCCAAATCAAGTCACGGGGCCATCTTAGATGGTAATGGGGCGACAAGGTACTTTCCTCCTCCTAGGAGGTAATGGACATTACATGACAAGTTACAGGGGAAACAGAAAATAATTAGGAACAACAATTCAATCTAACACCCTGGGTCCTCAGGTGGAGAAGCAGAAACAGAATAGAAATTATTATTCCCATGCCCCTAATCATAACTATCATCTAGCCATCTGCAAGTAAGATGCTACATATCAGATGGCATCAACAAACATATAATCGGGGGTGCCTGCGTGGCTCAGTTAAGTATCCGGCTCTTGATTTTGGCTCAGGTCATCATCTCAGGGCCGTAAGATCAAGCCCCCACATCGGGCTCTATGCTGGGCATGGAGCCTGCTTAAGATTCTCTCTCTCATTCTCCCTCTGCCCCTCTCCCCCTACCCAGACCACCCCCCTGCCCCACATGCACTTTTTCTTTCTCTCTCTCCCTCTCTAAAAACAAGAAAACAAAGAAAAAACCATATAATCAGGACAGAGTTAGGCAACTAACATGCTAACATGGTTACAATTTTTTAGTTTGGGGGAAAAATTAAATTAAAAGTGTTAATATCAAGGACATAAAAAATAGTAGTTACAGCTTAGGCTTATATGATATAATTGGTTCAAGAAAGAGTAGAATGTTAGAACTAAAGAATACCATAAAATTTGAGGGAAAGTTATAGTATAAAAGGAGGTGCCATTTTATTCACTTGTGAATACTGTTATACACTAGCTATGTGCTAATCCCTAAATTCATGATTAAAAGGAGAAAACAGAATTATCAGCATGACACTTGACTTCAATATGAGGAAAATGGTTTTTTTTTAAAAAAAAATTTTCAAAATGATGAAGTTGTTTCCAATGATTTCCATGTATCAATCATTTTTTACCCCTAAGACATCAGAGGAATAACATAATGTCTGCTCCCTTCATTATTTTGTTTTCTATTAATGACACCATGCAATGAAATGTACAGAGTTTTTCACTTGTTTACTTTGATTGATTGATCTTTTTATAGCTTGCTTTCAATCATGGACTGCCTCAAACACTGTTGTCTATAAAAGACTTGAAAAAACAGATAAATATCCAGGTTTTTAAACCCTGACTTAGTGCTTCTAATGTATTGCATTTTGCAAAGTCACAGTGTCTCCTGTTAGACATTCATGGTCTCTGATAAAGAAACACCCCAAGTCAGGAGAAAATATACCAGGACAAGCGGACAGGTCCTTCCCTAGTCCCAGAGCCACTATAGTTGCATTACAACTGTTTTCTTTCTCTTCAAATTTCAGACTTCGGGGCGCCTGGGTGGCTCAGTTGGTTAAGTGACTGCCTTTGGCTCAGGTCATGATCCTGGAGTCCCGGGATCGAGTCCTGCATCAGGCTACCTGCTCAGCAGGGAGTCTGCTTCTCCCTCTCCCGCTCCCCCCTCTTGTGCTCTTTCTCTCTCTCACTCTCTCTCTCAAATAAATAAAATCTTAAAAAAATAAATAAATAAATAATAAAAAAATAAAAATTTCAGACTTCCTCACTGAAGCAAAAGGGGAGTGTGTGAATCAGTTTCTTTGTGGACAATATCTACATGGCACAAGAAATGCTTTTTTAATTAAAATTAAAATTTTAACATTAGCACAAATTTTAGCAAACATTTCCTAAATGCCTTGATAACTTAGGTCAACTGTTGCTTTCTCTGAGCATTAGAAAGTGGAGTGCGGGAAGTATCTTGAGATGCAAAAAATATTTACCAAACACCCATTCATTCCAGTAACCAGTAAGGAAATTTATCAATCCTATTTTCTTTCTTTGAAATATATCTTGAATTTGGAGCATGTCTTTCTATTCTCACTCCTCTCACCCTATTCTAGGCCACCACCATCTGCTTGGAAAACAAAAACCTACCAGCAAACAGTCTTCTGTCTCCATTCTCTGCTTACTTCACTCCAATCTCTACGCAGTAGCCAGAGGGATCTTCCAAAAATGTACGTCTGTTCAGGTCAGTGCTTCTCTGCCATCTCCCCCAAATACTTCAGGTTCCAGTAATCTCAGGCCAGAGGACAAGTCATTAACATGACCCCCGGGATCTTGGTGATTTGTCCTCTGCTTACCTTTATAGTACTGTCTTCCCACACTCAGATCCCAGAGCTCACCATATTAGTCCGCACCTCTGGGCCTTAGTCGACTATCCCCTTAAGTAGATTGTTCTCTCTTCCCCATCCCTTCCCACTGGTAAAACCCTGTTCCTGTGACCTTTTGGGTCTCTGCTTGGATGTTCCTTCTCCTTAGTTCTTCTCATACCACCCCTTTAAGACCAAAACAGGGGCTGCTCTTGTCTGCTCTCAACATGCACTAACTTCCTACAACATAGCTCTTACCCACTGAATCATCACTGCCTGTATCCTAATTCATGTGTCTGCACACATGCGCCCCTGTTATGTTGGGAACTTAATGCAGACAGGAACCACATCTGTGCTGTTTCACTAGTTTGACTTCAGAACAAACAAAGCTCTGACTTAGCATCAGATACCTACCTGTATTTGCCTCCCAGGTTTGGAATTTGCTCTCTCATCATAGGCTATTTACTTGACCTTCCTGGAACTCAGTTTCTTTGTTCAGAAAATGGGCATAATAATATCTACTCACAGACATACCATGTTTTATGTGAAAGCACACAGCTTAGCTCAGGCTGTTAATAACAAAATACTACAGACTGTGTGGGTTAAACAACATTTCATACTCACATTTCTGGAGTCTGGGTAGTCCAAGATCAAGGTGCTGACGTATTCAGTTCCTGGTGAGAGCTCTCTTCCCGACCCGCAGACTGTTGCCTTCTCACTGAGTCCTCACAGGGCAGAGAGAGATCTGATCACTCCCCTTCTTAACAAAAGCACTCATCCCATCATGAGGGGCCCATCCTCAAGACATCATCTAAACCTAATTATCTCCCAAAGGCCCCACCTCCAAACACCATCACGTGGTGGGGGGGTAGGGCTTCAATATATAAATTTGGGTGGGGGGAGGGGAAGATACAAATATTCAGTCCACAGCAACACATACAGTTTATGTGTGTGAAAGCATCCAGCACAGTGTATAGCAAATCAATGTTTCCTTCTTCCCATCCTCCTGGAGTCTAATACCATCCAATACAGCTAGTGGGTGGACTGGGAAAAATTCTGCTTTTCACCTGAGTACCGCTTGAAGGGGAAAGTCCTACAGAAAATAGAATGGTGCCATCACTCTACTGATACCCAGGAGATGCTTTTCTCCATGTGAAATGAGTACTCAGTCATTACTCTACTCCTCATTCTTCCACTGGAACTGAATTAGATCCCAAATGATTATCAGGTGGATTCTTAACAAGACTTTACTGCTTCTCATTCCTAATGCCTAACACCTTGCCGGGCACACAGTTGGTGCTGAAAAAATACCTTTGGAATAGGTAGATGGTTGAATTTCTTTTTCTTTTTAAAGATTTGTATTTATTTGTTTATTCATTTATTTTTTTGAGAGAGAGAGTGCTAAGAGGGGGGGCAGGGGGATAGGGAGAGAATCCCAAGCCAACTCCACACTGAATGGTGGAGCCCAGTGGGGGCCGGGGGTGGGGGTGGGGGTGGGGGGTGGGGCTTGATCTGAGATCTCGACCTGAACTGAAACCAAGAGTTGGATGCTCAACCAGCTAAGTGACCCAGGCACTCTGGTAGATGGTTGAATTTCTATAACCAGTTCATTGCATTTTGTCTTTTACCTACTATGGAAAAAAATATTTCATGTGAGATAGTTCTGTGCCAGTGAACATTATTTTCAGAAATGAGAGTTTAGGAATAGCTGAGAAGTGATTATTCCAACATTACATAGAAAACAAGGGTAAAAAACCCCCAAACTTGACATTTAGCTTAGCCTAGACCATTAGAAAGAGATATTGCAATTTCTTTCATAGGACACGATCCTTAAGACAAAATAAATGCAGCCAGTGGAAATGGATATCATTAGCAAGGGTAACTTTTCCTTCTTTCCGGTTAATCGCTACTCCTTATCTGTCTGCATTTACAAAGGTCTTGGCCACTGCTCTGAGCAGGAGTCATTTATACCTGGAGATCCTTTGTATTTGGCCTGTTTCCTTCATCCCATAGCAACTATGGTTTCATGATATTTTAATTTCAGAATAAAGTATGAGTGTATCCAATCCATGGGAGGAGGTCCATCCATGTTCCTTGGATTCCTTAATACTTGAGGGCGCGTTAGCCTAACCTCCAATGGCCAGCACCTTCAAGGTTATCAGAGCACCCCCTGTTGCAGCCAGAATCATTTGCATGTAGACAATGTAGACCTCAATTATCTGGGATCTAACAACCGCTCCCCGCCCCGGGGCACTCCTTACCCAGTGATTGACTAGTGTGGAGGTAGGCCCCATCTCTTAACTGACTTGGTTAATTCTGGGGTCTTTTCCAGAGCTTCCCTAGGGATTAGCCTAATGCGCAAGTGTGGCTATATTCCCTGCCTGGTCTCTTCCTCCCCCTCCACACACCACATGTGTTCCTAGCACCTCCCAATAAATTGCCTGCACTTGAATCCTTGAATCAGGGTCTGACTGTGGGGGTCCTCAAAGACAAGGCAGAAGAAAAGAGATATCAGGAACACGTTATGCAGAGCCCCTTCTGTGGCTTCATCATGGAACTTTCTTCCTCAGCCATCTTTCCCCTCCTGTCAGGATGCCTTCTAGCTAAGGCATTTGGGGAAGAGAAATGCCACCAAAATCGACTGATTATAATTCCACTTGACTCAGATTCAGTGTCTGCAGATAGATTGGGTTGCCTATACTAGATGCTGGGAATTAGAGAAGCCAGAGCTTCTTTTTCGTTTGTTTTCAGCTTCTGACACAGCAATGGCTAATGTCATGACTGCACTAGATTCCCAGGTTCTTGTCCAATGGAGATGGAAATGATAAAGTTGGCAAGGAGCTTAGAGAACACTGCTTGTTGTCTGCAGCCCCATCCAGCCTGAAGCCCAAATGGTCCCCTTCATTCCCACTTCTAAACAAAACAACAATAAAACTATCAAATCAAGACTTTCTCTTATTCCATAAGCAGAGGACCATGATTCTCTTCTTGTGACACTAATATTCCCCCTGACATTTATCCCTGTGGCCAGAAAGAGGGCCCATGGTCCACCTGTCAGAGGATATTCCTCTGTACTCAATCAGTATGTCCTCACTCATCCCAAATATCAGGTCACACCGGTAGTTTTTAAATGCCAGTCTGCATGTTGGTGCTACTTGTAATGAAGTCCTCACAAGTCCAACAGAAAAATAGAACAATAAAGACGATGCCAAGGGTTCTTCATGAGGTAAATGTATTCAATTTTTTTTTTTTTTTAAAGCTACACTTTATCCTCATGTTATATGTCTCTTTGTTTTGGCATATCAAAATTTCTTTTTTTTTTTTAAGATTTTTATTTATTTATTTGACAGAGAGAGACACAGTGAGAGAGGGAACACAAGCAGAGGGAGTGGGAGAGGGAGAAGCAGGCTTCCCACAGAGCAGGGAGCCCGATGTGGGGCTCGATCCCAGGACCCCGGGATCATGACCTGAGCCGAAGGCAGACGCTTAACAACTGAGCCACCCAGGCGCCCCTACATATCAAAATTTCTTATAGAAAATGATAAAAATTTGTTGCTTTTTGTTATATAGCCAAGTAACACTTTTTGAAATTTTACTAATACATGAAATCTGAGAGTTTAGGAACTAGTAGTGCATAGGACTATCTTAAACAAAATTACAGAGCAGACAAAGTTTGACCATGTGACCTCCTTCCCAGAAAGCTTAGACTTCAAGGCTGCTTTGGATTTCCCTCTAGTTCCTCTTAAGACCGTCCCCTACCTCTTTGCAACTCCCATTGAGAATCCAATTGAATTTTTCAAGTAATATTTATTAATCATTTACTAAGTGCCAGGTGTAAACAGGAATAACATCATTCCCTTGTTCACAAGAGGCCCTAACTTAATGAGGGAGCCAGATCCCTATCAAATGAACCATAAGGCAATCTTAGAAGTATACTAAAGGAATATTTACATGTTTAGAGAGAAGAGGATCTCTGTACTGGGTACTAGAAGACCTACATCCAGAGGAGTAGTGGTGCTCGGGTTTCTGAGTAAGATTCCCTGGGGAGAAAGGAAATAATGTTCCAACAAAAAGTTACAAAACTTTTTGACAGGGTTTTATATAACTGGAATAAGCCTGCAGGCAAAAACAGATACACATGTATATTTACACATAGGCATCTCCAGCTGACTGATAAAGAATGATACCCAGGCTAAGTAAGAAAAATCTACTTGGACAAAGATGGGTGGCTATTTTTTTCCATGCACATAATGTAGAGTGCTTAGGGAAATGCTGATCAGCTACACTTGGTGTAGTTAACAAAGAGCATTCAAGTGATTGTAGACTTAGGATAACTGGGAAAAGTCACTGACCCAACCACATGTTATTCTCACAGAAAAAAATCATGTAAGAGGGGCTTCCATATGACTTGGCCAAGTTTTAAGACATCGTTGTTAATGTTCAGGCAATAGTAAAAATAAACAAAAACTAAAAATCAATAAATCTAGTATGCTGTTAACTTCTGGTGTGAATCAATACCTGTGCGGCATTAGGAATATGAAGGCACCTCACTGTCTGTTGGTTCATTCGTTTCTGCTTAGTTTTTAGTCCCAAAAAGTCTTGAAGGGCAATGCAGTATGTAATCTGTAGCTTGTGTATACTGGGCTTACTCAACCAGTTAGTTCATCCTTTGAGTACCCTTTTCACTGAATCCATGAAGGTCGGTATGTTGTGGAAAACCTGAGAAATATTTCTGTCCTACAAATGGCAAATGAATGTATGAGAAAAAATGTGTTTAACCTCACCAGTTATCAAAGAATGCAAATTAAAAGGGCATAAAATGGTTTACCTGTCCGATTATGAAGAATGAAAATGTTAGTGTCTGTTGTTTATGAGGGTGTGGGGAAAGAGTGGTCTCCTATACTCCTGGTGAGATTGAAAATTGTCCCAACCCTCCAGGAGGGCATTTTGGAAATATGTATCAAAAGTCTCAAAAAAGACCACACCTGTACTTTGACCTAGCAACTGCACTTGTTGGAATTTGTCCCAGGGAAATAAATGGACATGTGTTGAAATTGGAAATAATTTAAACGTATAGCAGTAGGATATTGTATTCAAATATTATGGTGCATCCATAAAATAGAACGCAATGCAGCCTTTAAAAAATGCAGATGCTAGTCTATATTTGGTGATGTGAAAATATGCTCATGATAAATGTAGGTAAGAAAAATGGGTTATAGAACAAATATAACTATGGTTCCATTTGAATAAAATATAAATGTTATGCTCCCAATAACCACATTCATGAAGAAAAAGTTTGAAGAGATATAAATCAAAATATTAACCATTGCTATATTATTATAGGGATTATTGGTGATTTAACTTTTAAATTTAAATACCTTTGTTATAAATGTGTCAAATCACTAAATTGTGTACCAGAAATAATGTAACACTGTATGTCAAGTATACTCCAAAAAACTTTGTTTTTATTTTACACATTTATATGATAAGTGGTGATGGGAGAAATGGGCAGCCAGATGGGAGCGTACTGAAGGCAGAAGTAGCACAGTAAAGTGGAAACAGGCAAGGGGGTTCAGGCCATTCCTAAATGAAACATAAAAAGTCACCTTTCCTCTTAGATCCTCAGTTTCCTCACATGGAGTATGGAAGGGATTAACTAGATATTCCCTAACGGTATTCTAGACCATTTCAGGACCAGATTTAGAATGAGTACCATGATATTTGAATACCAAGACTCAACCCTTGGATGGTAACTACCATCAATACAGCCAGAAGATTCATCACGAAGATAGCATTAGGATTTATTTTCTCTATCTCACAATGGCCTAAAGAGAGGATTGGTGGGTTGGAGGGTGATGGAGATAAAACTTAAGGGACTAGGGCATGTTTTAAATGATCAATTTGTGGGATGCCTGGGTGGCTCAGTCGTTAAGCATCTGCCTTCGGCTCAGGTCATGATCCCAGGGTCCTGGGATCGAGCCCTGCATCGGGCTCCCTGCTCAGCGGGAAGCCTGCTTCTCCTTCTCCACTCCCCCTGCTTGTGTTCCCTCTCTCGCTGTGCCTCTCTCTGTCAAATAAATAAATAAAATCTTTTAAAAAATTATCAATTTGCATTAGGATTAGTATTCTCTGGAGTTGCTCTCTGTCTGAGCTAGTCAACTGAACTAGTGGGCACATGGTGCTGATGGGGCTAAGGACATAAGTGAAAATCCTGGTGAGCCTATTCAAGTCCATGACCAACCATCTTTAAAATACACAGAGTTGGTCACATGAAAGGAAAATGGGCTGATTCCATGCAACATAGGACCTTTCTTGGAAAATTTAATACTCACTATCTTCATCACCTGCATAAGGGACTATTAAGAACTGTGCTAATAGCTGTATAAGGCTTCATCATTTGTCACCATTTCCACCACTGACTTGGGAGTCACTGACCCACAATGAAAAAGGATCTCAGGAAGACTGAAGTCACACAGAAGAGAACTATTTAATTTTGGAGTCGTGTTTGCTAACTTAATGAAACCTGAGGGAAACTGAAGACGTTCAGCCTTACTCACTTTTGAATTCCTTAAAATGCAGCTTCTTATCTCCTCTATCTTCCCCTCTTCCTATAGAATTTGAATCCAGTTGATGCCAACATACTTTTGTGCTACAGATGTTTAGTTCCTTCATTGTCTCATATATCCAGCATGTTTATTGCCCATTTCTGTGTGAGAAATATATATTTCTCCTGACCCCTTATCCTAGGCCATCCATATCTTTTTCATCCAATCATCAAGACTGAGATAAAGCCCTACCTCTGGGAGGAAGGCCTAGAGACCTTTTTGATTTCCACCAGTTCTCCTCTGTCTCAAAATAATTTCATACATACTATGTACATCTATCTCCAATCATATTCTGCCTCAGCAACCCTGATATGTTTCATATGTGCCCATTTTATGGCTCCAGATTGGAAGCTTCTTCAGGGTAAAGACCAGGTCCCATAGTTTTCTGTGTTCCCCCAGGTGTTTAATAAACATTCTGGGGTGCCTGGGTGGCTCAGTTGGTTGAGCGACTGCCTTCGGCTCAGGTCGTGATCCTGGAGTCCCAGGATCGAGTCCCGCATCGGACTCCCTGCTCAGCAGGGAGTCTGCTTCTCCCTCTGACCCTCCTCCCTCTCATGCTGTCTCTCATTCTCTCTCTCTCAAATAAATAAATAAAAAATCTTTAAAAAAAATAAATAAAAATAAACATTCTGTAAGTCTCTTTTAGTGGGTGATTCAATGGATGATAAAGAAATATCCATGCGTTAGCAAGGAGCCATATGTGAATGAGGCATCAAGCTTAAAAGAAAATCAATAACCATCAACCCTGCTAAGAAATGCTCATTGGTCGTTGGGACACATTGTGACAGCATGTGAACCAAGAGTGGAACCTGGGAGTGGACCTGTGCGGGAACATCAGGTGTCCTCCAGTTAGTGAGAGTGGGAACCATGCTGGAAAATGTGGGCAGAATGCTACAGACTTGAGGGAGGATCATTACACTTTTTTACTCTAGCAGTTTCTCAAATTGACAAGTTTCCTCTAACCCATACAGAAAGGCAGAAGCTGACCCAGTTGATAAGCTAACTTGACTCTTTCAGTGTGGTGATTCTACTTCTGGCCAGGCCTGGCTGTTTATGTAGGTCCATTCCTGTGGCTGCCAGAAGTAACTGCAAACACAGTTGACCTTCCTCCAACCTGCTGATCAACATCTGCTAATGGATGGACAATGGGGGATCTGGCCACAGGTCTCTGCTGTCCTCTCCCAGCCCCTGCTCATTAGTCTCATTCACACTGACTAGGATTGAGTGGGTGGGCAAGTGGCTGCTAGATCTGCTTTCTAGCTAATATCATTTGGAGTGAAGATATTTTTAACCTTGTTAGGTTTTCCAAGATGAGAAGCAGAGGGAGGTGGAGATACAGCAATGAACGCTTTGTGGGATTATTGTGGATGCAAACTTGAAACTTGCCTGGCACAGAAAAACTATCTCTGCCAGCCCAGGAATTCTGTGATAATACTGACAACAAACCTCTTTCTTCAAAATGGTTCTAATTAAAAATTAGCACATAGCACAGTCCCTACAACACTCTGTGTGTGTGGGGGGGGGGGGTGCAAGCATGCAGGAGAGAAAGAGGGTGATGTTCACACATTTGGTCTTACATTATAAAGCTATTCATAACATTTTATTAGTTGAGGAAAATCACGATAATGTTATAAGTAGAAACTCTGCAAAAAAAAAAGAGGAAAATATTCAAAGAGTATACTCTAAAATTTAAAGTGATGCTCTGTTAGGTCTAAGGATGGATACTTTGGATGTATGATCCCTTTCTGTGTTGATTTTTTTACTATAAGCATTCATTAATCAGAAAATCAGAGTCAATTAGAAAAAAGAAAAAAATCTTGTCAGTTGGCTGTTTCCTGCCCCAGCTCTTCTTAGATCTGTGACATCTGCTTTCTGATGTCGGGACACCTGCGCCTCCTGCACACGACAGCTTGTTCTTGAATCTGGCTGTGGCATTCCTGGGTTTCTGAGTCAAGCTACCACCTTTCTTCTATCCTCCTGAAATTTCAGTATCTGGGGAAAAAAAAAAAAAAGAATGTAGGGCCCAGTGTCTGGCCAGGCTGGTCTTGAAGTTAAATCATGAGGCTTCTCCTCTCTTACTCGCAGACATATAAGCAACTCTCCAGGATCCTGCACATTTCAGCAAACAAAGGAGCTGGAATATTGTTTTCACAGTTTTCTACTTGTCTAATCCTGGAAGCAAAGTGTATTTGCTTCGGAAATAAAGGGAAGAGAATCAAAGGTCATGGGGGTGACTGGCTTTCCTGCTCCATGAAAAGAATAAGGTGACACTGGGTGACATGTAACGGCAGGGCATTAGAAACGGTACAGGAGCATCCAATCGTAATTAACCTTTGGAGCTCCCTGTCCTATGATGTTAGGGAGGCTGGTATCGTAGCTGGCCTTCAAAAATAGGAATACGATGTGCATTCAAACCAGATCCCACAATTATACCAGGTGTACTTAAAATTATTAGCACTATCCATCTCCCCAGATGTGGGCAGAGGATTTTTGGCTAGTGTTAAGAAAGCAGCACCCTAACACTGATACATGCAACTTGGCCAAAAGCTTATTTGTTGGACAAAGCAAGGATGTGGTAGCAGCCAAAATCACTTGTATTGTTTAGCACTTTGCCATTCAGAAATTGCTCTTACATTTTCATGTAATTTCTATAGCATTCTGTGAGACAGGTTATTAATCTTATTGCCCAGATATGGAACCCAAGGTTCAGAGCATTTAAAATGACCTGCCCAGGATCACACAGCTGGTGAATGGTAGAGCTCTAACTCCAAGCTGTGTGGACTGTTCATCTCTAGCCTCATCCTATATGTTGGATAAGTGGCTACTTATAGGAATCACTCAGGGAGCTTTTAGAAAACAGTGATTTGGGGCACCAATCTCTCCCCACACCTCTAATAGATTCTAGTTTAACTGAGGCCTGGGATTTGTTATTTTTTCTAAGAGTTGCTCAGTTGAGTTAAATATGCATCCAACCTATTGGATGAAAAAATGACCCGCTCGGGTGTGTAATGCACAAAATAAGCTGATCCGTGACACTATGAACCTTTTCCATCAGAGAAGGATGAAGACTGATGTTTTCAGGCTGGTGCTATGTGTCAGTTGTATAAGTAATTGCCTACTTGGTATAATTTGACAACCAATGAAAAATACTGCAAATCTAAAATGAGCTCTCCTCTGTCCCTTCATTGTGCCTGAAATAGTGAAGAACTGAAGGCCCCTGTTGGACTGGGCATTGATCATTTAATGGCTAGCTTGTGGACAGTCCCCAGAGATCCCATTGAAGGGATTGGATGGCCTAGGCAGCTGGGGATCCCTTGAGGATCTTGGAGGAGCAGGTTTTATTGACTAACCAGTATAGAGGTACTCTTAAAATTTAATAATCACTATGGTCATATTAGCGTATATTGGCAGAAAACCATCTTTGAATGTGCTCCCATCCCAATGTTGTTCCGCTGAATGTTTAATAACCAGGGGAGGAGCAGGAATAGAAGCCCCAAGTTATAGTGTTTTCCAATTCCTATGGTGTAAATACTCTCATCATGGCCAATTTTAAGCTATCAATGCAATGTCACTAAACATGGAGCTAGGAAGAGATACCCATCACACCATTATATTCATACCATACACAGATGATAAATGTATAATCTAAGAGTATAGATAATAGTAAAACATAGTAAAACAATTGGGAAGTGATGAGGTCTTACCACCTTTCAAAATATAAATTTGTTTTATAAGTTTACATAATTTAATTTTTAATAAAGGCTGAGTTTAACAACCAGCTAATAAAATTTATGAGAATTTAACAACTAACTCTCAGAAATCAGTACAATCAGTACAATCCAGCACACCACTGACCCACCAGCATCTAATCATTAGTGTCACTATTTGAGAGAAAAGCTTGAAAGGTCCCTAATGAATAGCATCCATGGTGCCTGAGAAGAGCAATACAATCACCCAACAGACTCTATCGACAATTTATGGCAGATTAATTTGTGAGATCGACTGATGAATCATTTTATAATGTCCTGGAAGAAAAGGCAAATAGAAAAGAAGCCTTAATATCCTTACAAAGAATATGGAGATAATATTATGAAAACTCAATAAGGCACGTAAAATATAGTGACTTCAACATAGATAATCCCTAAATAAATGACAGCCACTTTTACTTTTTTTTTTTTTGAATGGACAACTAAATTAACATTTAGTGCACATTTAATATTTTTTAGGTACTATGCCAACACTTCTGAAGGCTAATGTGATAGCAAGAAAAGTGCAAAAGGAATATAAGGGTTCCAAGATTAAGAACTAGTCTTTTACCCTATGGATTGGCTGTGAGTTGGACCAAAAGAGCAGTAACTACGTGCAGCACCCAGTGTAGAGAAAAAGTCACAGCATGGAGAGTGGACTGCTGGAACAGAGGGGTAAGCCACAGATGTCTGGTAGAGGGAATAAGGATGAATACATAGAGGGGAAATCGTTGCATCTTGAGTTACATTAGAAGACTAAAAAAAAAAAAGAAGACGACTAAGGAGGAATCTTTTGGTCATCACAGGTGGGCCTTTGGGTTGCAAAACAAAACAAAGCTTTCACAAAGGCTCAGGAAGGCCTAGAAGGTATTTTAAAAGATCCTTTGACAGGGTCTAAGCTGTGTGATAGACAGGTGTTGTAAATAAATTCTGAGAGAAAAACTTGCCAAGGAGCTGGAACATTACCTTGTTGGCTATAGAGGTTTTAACAAGGGAATTACATTGCAAAATATACATTTTTAGAAGACAGTCTTGACCACCCTGAATTCCAGTGTAGCAAATGCGCATGTTCAATTTGTTTGGCAGGTGTGGTGGGGGAAGACCAGTTAGGAGACAATTTTAATTGTCCAGGTAATATATGGGAAAGACCAGAATTACTCCCTTCCTACCTCCCAAAGAAGTAGAACAAGAGCAGGCTGGAAAAATATTTAGAGGATAGAATCAATAAGACTCAGTGACTGATGGGTGTGAGTGGGGAGAGAGAGAGGAACAGAAGATGAGTCAGAGGTTTCTAAGTTGGGTAATGCAGTAGATTGTGATGATATTATCTGAAACAAGGAACACAGTCGAAGTAACACGTTTTCAGAAATACAGTATGAAAAAGCCCAGTGTGAAGCCTCTAAGCTCAGTGAGAGCAAACACCTAGATTATTTCTCTTTCATCTCCTACCTTGCTTTGTGATCTAGCAATTTTTCCACTCCATGTTAAGAGGGGCAGATAAAATGATACATTTGGAAGTGCTTGAGAAAAAAAAAAAATTTTAGCACAGTGCCGTGGGATTCCTTGAGATGCTCTACTCAGTCCTACTGAGCAACAACCATCCTAGGGTCCTGTTTCTAGAGGAGCAGAGGCTTTTCCTCTGGTTCAGGAGTTTGACTGGGTGCGACAAGTCTCCTTGAGGATGGGTGGACTCATGGGCTGCTCAAGGGACATTTACTGAATTTATTTCCCAGTGCTGGGCCAGGAGTCCTGCCACTGGGTTTTTGATCAAGGCTCGGATGCCAATTAAAGTAATGGCACCAAGTGGGGTTTACAGCCCAAGCAAATTGTTTCTACTACAGGAGTTTGCTACAGATAGCAACCTGAGAAAATTTAAAGCAAAGGTCTTTTCCAACTTTTGGAGGAGATCGGGATGACTATGAATAATATTTTACCCCACTAACCAAATATATCACATTTTTAAGGATTAAGAAAATCAATCAAATACAAATCAGTCTTGAGAATTAATCAACTAAATTCAGGCTCTGTAGGGACCAACCATCCAACCCTGACCCTGAACAAGGCACTTCCCTTCCTGGGGTCTTAGGCACAGTTGTTTAGAAAATGAAGACATTCTGTCAAAGAATCCCGAAATGTCCTTCTAGTTGGTTTAAGCAATGTAAATAAAGCCAGAAGGATATGAAACGAAAGCAATTATATTTTGCTCCTTCAACTCTACCTATATATGCTGAACACATGGCCCTGTGTTGGAAGGGATGTTAAATCTCACAAATTAAGAGAAAAGAGCCAGCATTTCTGTGGCAGGATAGAGAGTCATATCTGAAAAGATAAGTCCTCCTCCAGCCTTGGCACACATGCGGTTCCTTGAAAGACAGCTCCCACAGCACACACGCTGGCTTCAGGAATGAACATTCTGCACCAGAATGCCACAAGGAACAGTGATTTCTCACTTACCCTGTGTCTTCTCAGGAATACAAGAAAGAGCACCAGAGGCAATGACCGGGACAAAGGTGACTTGTTGGTCTCTTTGTCAGCGATGATGTGTTTGCTCTCACAGCCCTTGGTCAGGGTGAGCCCCATCACCTCCTAAAATGGCAGCTGGGTACCACCAGGCACCCAGCCTTCCCTCTAGTACATCCTGGAGGGTGAGCCTCACCACGTGGTCTCTAATGCTGCAGACACATGGAGAAGTCACTTTGAACAAGCAAAAAAAAAAAAAAGGTTCAAAAACACTCATACTTTCTGTGTTCTCAGTAAACAAGATAGCTGTGTAAAATTAAAAAAAAACAAGTTAGCAAAATTCACTTTTGAGAAAAAAGTATATGTACTTTCTAAGTACTATAGAAGTACTAAGTCCTTTACTAAAGTACTACCCAATATGGTAGTCCCGGGAGCCCGTGTGGTGCTTTAAATTTAAGTTAATTAAAATGAAATTAAAGTAACACTTCAGTTCTTCTGTCACACCACCACATTTTGGGTGCTCAATAGCCACACGTGGGTTAACACACTGAATAGCACAGATACAAAACATCTCCATCTCAGAAAATTCTACTGGCCAGAACTGGTCTAAAAAGCTGAATAGGGACGCATGGGTGGTTCAGTCGGTTAAACATCTGACTCTTGATCTCAGGTCAGGTCTTGATCTCAGGGTTGCGAGATCAAGCCCCCCGTTGGGCTCCACACTAGGTGTGGAGCTTACTTAAAAAAATAAATAAAAAATAAAAAATATTAAAAGCTGAATAGATCAAGCAACAATGATCCATGTAACAACAATGAGTCTGCCTCCCCTATCATCCTTTACCTAATCCTCTGCCTCTTCTGTTTCCTTGAGTCTCTGTACTTTATCTCACAGCTTACACTCAGCTGTTAAGTAATCAAAGTCACAGCATTAAAACATGGAGGGCAGCACTTCCTCCGTGTCAGAAACCCCTCCTGGTCTGCCAGACAACCCTGTTCACGCCCAGGAAGCTCCACAGCCCAGCGCCTTATGGGTCCTCTTGTGGAGTCCTCACTTCAGTCCTTTTTTCCTGTGAGCAAATCAAGTCATCTGCTCTCCCTGCCTCCAACGCCCACTCTTTAATTACCTCCCTCAGGTTTTCATTGAATGAGTGACTCAGCAGAATGACTTTTTAAATGAGCTTTCATATTTAGCAATGCAGCCCACATGCAAACTGGGACGGGAGCTGATTTCTTAAGTAAACACACCAAGACTTTTATATCAAATTAAAGTGTCTATTCAAAGTAATCACCCTGGCAAGTAACATATTTCTGCCAATTGTGAAAGCCATTGCTCAAGTCATAGCTAGAACATTCCTCAGGGACTTGGCTAGGACACGTGTACGTGTCTTTGAGGAGGGATGTGGCTACCTTCCCGCACTCACTTCTTGCAGATGTCTCCTTAAACACTAAGAGGTCACAGAACTTTTGATTTTACAAAGCAAGGTCACAGGTCTACTGACTCTTGAAAGTATAAGCATGTACCTCCAAAATTAGTCTCTCATGAGGTGCATAGGAGACAGTCACGAGGTGTATTTGTTTGCCTTTCACAGAAATGAGATATTCTAGTTATTCTTCTATTTACTGTATAAATGTGTGAGCCTTTCTGTCCAGAGCTCATAGCCACTTCTATGCTGCCTTTCATACATGTAAATCTGATAACGCTTACCTAGTAATAAAGAGTTTCTCTCTTTGTAGTTACAAAGGGCTCTTCTGTTGGCAGGATTGCATTTGCTATGAACTGAATGTTTGCCACCACCACCCCCCCGCCGAATTCATATGCTGAAATCCAATCCACAATGTGATGGTTCTAGGAGATGGGTTCTTTGGGAAGTGATTAAGTCATGAGGGAGGAGCTGTTATGAATGGATTAGTGCTCTTGTAAGAAAAGACACAAGGAAGATGATCTCTCTCTCCACCACGTGAAGATATGAGGAGACAGCCACCTGCAAACCAGGAATGAGGCTCTCACCAGACACCAGAATGTGGACTTTTCAGCCTCCAGAACTGAGAAATAAACTTCTGTTATGTAAGCCACCCAGTCCATGAGACTGAGCTGATGGAGAAACTATTATTTCCCTCAATACATGTGATACATGCATTTAAGTATTTTGAACTTGTATGTTCACAGGCAAATTTGATTCTTGGAACCTCTTCAAAATCTACCTGGAATTTGAGTAGTACAAGACTGACCATTGACAGCACCCTCTCTCTCTCTCTGGGTGCAGGCATGAAGGATTAATTCGGTGTCATTTGCACAGCTATCTGAGGTGGGATAGCACTGTTTGGGTGCAGAGCATTCCCCACAGCTGCCTGTTGAATATTACTGAAAAAGAAGGTTCTCTCAAAGTAAAACATTGCTGTTGGTCCTTCTCTGGTCTTCATGAAGGTATCAAGCATGTGAGTCCATTGGGGTGATCCTGAGGTAGGGAATGTGTCAGGCAGAAACAAAACACCCCACCAGGAGTGTGGAAACCCAGGTTCTCAAAACAGCTTCTTTGCCAATAAGCATGATGTTCTGAGCAAGACCCAAGTACTGCCAGTACCCCAGCATATGTGTCTGAAAAGTGAGGGAAGTGATGACCCCAGGATCATTCTACCTGAACACTACTATAACTCTTTAAGATTCAGGTGTGGTTCCTTTAGGACAGTGTTCCCCTAATTTGACAGACCCCAAGAATCATCTGGGACACTGGTTTAAAAAATACAGATTGTTGATCTTTACCCTATGTTCAGAGGACAAGCTAGGGAAACTGACTTTTTAACTAGAGACTCAGGTGACATTGCCGTAGAACATAATGAATAAGAAGTCACCCCAAGTCCCCAGTGTCCTGCCCAGCTTTGATCTAGTAACAGAATGGAAACCAGAAAGCTGTGTCGATAGTCCTATTTTGCAAATACACCTGGATATGAGTATGTTAGCACCTAAAGAGCACAGCCATTTTGCTCACTGTTATTTTTTCTATTGAATAAGGCAGTGAATCTCTATATTTGTCTCGGGGTTTTGTTAAATCTGTTTTCATCTTAAATGAGAAAAAATGTGGTTTGCAAGCATTTTGAATTTGTTTGCCTCTAATGCAAATATATATGATTTTTTTTTTATCTTCCCAGGAGAAAGGAATGAGGAAGATATAAAGGAAAGGAAATGGAACTCAAATCTAGCGGCAAAATAACTTCTGTTACCCATGATCCCAGGAATGCCATAATAGACCATCAAATGTGTGCCAATCAAGTGTATTATGGTGTGCCCCCTTTCTGACACGAGATGATGACTCATTGGTTCTGTCTCTAGTTGTGAGGGCTGCCAGGACCTTTGCAACACAGGCTTCGAGGGAAAGAAAGGAAAGCAGGAAGAGGCAGGACTGGGAAACCAACCCAGCTCCGGCTCACTGCTGTAGCAGCGGTCAATGAGTGGTCCATATCGGAACATGCAGGGGTCTGGCCAATCTGGTCTCAAACTCAGCCAGTAGCTGCATCCAGTGAGGACCTGGACAAAGACTTTGGGTTAATAGGATTCCCTAGACAGTAACAAGAGTAGGCTTTAAAATCCTATAGCAGAATTCAAGGGCTCTTTCTAATATGGAACACACATGGGCACATGCACACATGGGCTTTTTTCTATGCCTAAAATGCTATCCACTATACCCTGTAGGATACCAAAAAAAGCTTCTGAAAACAGAGAAATGAGTCTGGCTCTCATAGATGGAGATATGGTGGAGGCATCTCAATTAAAGATTTTTTTAAAAAGGAATGAAACATCCAGATCTTTGGATGACACAAATAATCTTAACTGTTTGGCAACTCCTTGCCCACAAATAATTCCAGATTTTAATTGGTGCCTGAAATACAACCAATACCTGACCTTATTACTCCCTCTTTGCTTTCTAATAATTTGGGAAATATGTGAATCCTATGCTCAAACTGACCAATCACTAGATGGCTAAGAGCCAGTTTGAATGGCAACAAAACCGGTCCATTGAACTACCCTGCATAGGAAATCAGCTGGAGTAGCAGGAGGTCATCTCAGCAGACGACTGTGGTGTCTGACTGCCCTTTCAGGGTCATGTTCTGGAGGGTGAAAGCTGGACCCACAATTACTGACAGTGGTGGTAGAGGAAGAGATGTCCAGAGAGGCACTGATAGCTGGGACAGCACTTCTGCTGATACATAGAGTATTACTATAGAAACATCTTATATTTTTGGTTAAATACAATAAATCTCCTCTTGTTAAGTGATAAGGGGTTTACTTTTGGCAAAGCTTTAAAGGGAAAGAGTCAACACCTGTGATCCATGGAGATGGAAGAAACTGGTCAAACACTAATGTATAGGTATTACCTTCCAAGTGTGGCAGTCAGTAGATGAGGGGAGGGCCCCATGCTCTGGATAAAGACCCTTCTGCAGGTCCCCGAGTGGAGACAGAATGGCAATCCAAGCCAGGTACTAAAGGCATGAGGTGCAAGAACTAGTCCGGGAAAGGGGGCTGGTAAGAGCTAGATAGTCTGTTTAATCTCCATCTAGCTTCACTTGATGGCAAGACTCAGTCCAAGAAAGTCCACACACACACAAAGGAGTCCAGTTATAGAAACATGACAAAGGGGCACCTGGGGGGCTCAGTCAGTTCAGGGTCTGACTCTTGATCTCAACTCCAGTCTTAATCTCAGGGTCGAGTTCAAGCCCGCATTGGGCTCCATGCTAGGTGTGAAGCCTACTTCAAACAAACAAACAAATAAAACAAAAAACAACAAAACAAAAACATGACAAAGATTTGGTTAAGGACTCAGTTGAAGGAACATGTCAGTGCCCAAGGAGCACACCCAGGTCTATGGCAGAAGTGACCAGAAGGGGGAGCCATATGCATTGCTTTTTAGTGCTAGCCTTGCTGAGTATTGGCTGTTGAACTCCGTAGTTGAAAGCATCAGTCCAACTGGGTAGATAAAGAAGAACCAATAGAAGACCTTTCAAGCATCAAGGCTTGTTGCTTAAAGCTGCTACTGATAGCAACACTTTTCAGCCTTACTTCAGTTATTTCCAAGGCCAAATCTGATTGAACACTGTTCAAGTAGTGGTATGGCCAAAGGAGATGGTTATATAAATGGTCATATAAAAAGTAAAGCATTTGCTTTTCACAAGGAGGCCATTACTCATTGTTCCATTTCACCCACATCATTGTCAGTATCTTTACAAATGAATAAAGATGGTGAGATTCAGGCCATAGGGTTATTAAAAATCTGACATTCTAAATTATCAGTGACTGAAGATTAGACCAATAGACCAAAAAAAGAAAATTTGGTGCCCAAAAGAGATTCTATGCAATGACAGTACTGGGAAGTTAATAAAGCCCCTGGTATATATACAAATATAGTTGTTCTTGTACTTTTAGGTATAACCCCAGATGAGAAATTCTACCAATTGTACCAATGGTATTTATACCATATAAGAAGTAGCCCACAAATGGATGATGTCAAGCCACTGCTTAATATGCTCAGGACAATTTAGCTCTATCCCCTAAGTACCAGCCTCTCTGTGTCCCCAGGCTCCTGCTACCATTTTGCATAACATCTCTGGAGCCTTGAACTCCTGGTTTCACCTACATGCAAATTCCATCCCATAGGCTCACAGGGAGAGAACTGGTTTCTTGGAGATCATCTCATGACACAGACCAGTTGCAACAGTACAACAACTCGGGATGAGGCATTGACGTTTGCAAAATGGTAGAGCCTCTTTGGAAAACCACCAGTTTCTTATAAAGTTAAGTATGCACTTACCACATGATCTAGTAGTCTCACTCCTATGTAGCTATCCAAGAATAATGAAAACTTATATTCACACAAAATCTGTACACACAGAAAGACCATATAATTGCCAAAAACTGAAACAACCAAATGTCCAATTCATGAATAGATGGCCAAATTGTGGTATATCCAAATACTACTCAGCAACAAAAGAAGAAATGAACTATGGATCACATAGCAACATGAATGAATTTCAAATACATTATATAAATGGAAGAAGCTGATTCAAAAGGCTACAGTCTATATGATTCCATTTATAAGATCACCCATCATAGGCAAAATTAGAGGAATAAAAACCAGATCTTGGCTCCCAGGAGTTGGAGTTAGAGCAAGGAGTGGATATAAAATGTGAGGGAACATTTAAAGTAATGGAAACATTTTATATATTGATTGTGAAGGTGTTTACATAACTATATGCATTCGTTGAAACATAGACCTGTAGGGCGCCTGGGTGGCTCAGTCGTTAAGCGTCTGCCTTCAGCTTGGGTCATGATCCCAGGGTCCTGGGATCGAGTCCCACATCGGGCTCCCTGCTCGGCAAGAAGCCTGCTTCTCCCTCTCCCATTCCCCTTGCTTGTGTTCCTGCTCTCGCTGTCTCTCTCTCTCTGTCAAATAAATAAATAAATAAAATCTTTAAAAAAAAAAAAGAAAAGAAACATAGACCTGTACACCACAAGGAGTTAATTTTATTATATGTTGAAAAATGAATAAAATAAAGTAAGGTTTAAAAATTTATGAAATTGCTGATAAAAGTCAAGATCAATATGCAATCATCAGTTTGAAAATTTAAATCAGGCCACATTTCATCCCGCATCAACATTGCTCTGGTAAAGTGACCAAAGGCTAATTTTCCTTTTTAGAGTCTCTACCCTAAAGAATCTTTGTTTAAGTTATCAAACTCTCAAGTTGAGAAGTTGGGCCAATCCTCAGGATATCTCAGAAGAGCCTCAGGGTCCTAGATGCCATGAGGAACAGTGGAATATCTCCAACCAGTATTAGGTCCCTGCCTCAGTCTGCCTGGAACTGCCCCAATTTGATTTCCACTAATTAAAGACCAAATGCATAAAGTCCCTGCATGTGTTGAAGCTTATCAAGAGTGTCTGATCCCTTATTGTGAGTAATTTACAATTAAAAAAGTATATCCTCCCTTGAAGTAAAAGAAGAAACAGGATTAGCCCCCGGTTCTGAAGACCTATTCTCAAAGCAACAGAGCAACAAAAAAGGGTACATAAGGCCTGCAAAGATTCAAGAATTTGGAGGAAATGAATTCCAGTCCAAATGCAATAGAAAGAAGTACAACATGATTTTTTACACTCTGTATTTATGTAATACAAACACAGAACAAAACAAACATCCAAAGACATATTTCTTGGGGGAAAGAACCTAAAAGCCAAGGTTTCCCCAAATACATCTTTCAAAATTCAAAATTTCAAAATTCATCTGGTTGAAATAACCCCAGCCTCCCCAACACTCCCGATACTCAGCCACATTCACCTGTGAAAAATCCTACCCACTCTTCAAGATTCAATTCCAAAGAAAGATGTATATTCAAGCTGAAATCGCTTTGGAATTGGGTTTCCTGCAATCACTCTAGAGACTTGGCAAAAATGCAACTTCAATAATTCTTAATTTTCTATGTGAAGTCAAAAGAATACTCCGAAACTGAACGGATCCTCCATCAGTGGTTCTCAAGCTTTAGCAGGCATTAGAATCAGGGGAAGGGCTTGTGAAAACACAGATTGCTGGCGGGAATTGGGGGTGTGCCACTCTGGGGGGAAGTGGGACCTGAGAATGTGCATTTCCAACAAGCTTCCAGGAGATGCTGATGGTGCCACTCTGAGGCAGATACTTTTAGAATCACTCACTGCCCGCTGTACTGCAGAAGGCAAACAAGCTAATACATGTAAAAGTGTTTCATAAAGTATAAATTGATATGAGTGTAAGGGAGTCTTGTTTTTATTGTTACATTTGCACCAAATCCTTTAAGGAGGCGTCTCGGTCTCCCCCAACTATATTACAGCAGTTTTTTTTCTTTGAAAACCTATAATACTTTACCCTTCTGATGCTGCCAGTAGTCTGCCTAGAATTGAAGTCATTTTTATTCTGTTGTTATTACACCAACTAGACTTCATTGAGATCATTGAGATCGTTCAATCCCCTGCAGTGCACAGCGGACTGTCTTACACACAATGGGTATTCTGGGCAATAAGCTGCTGAACTGAGTTGAACATCCCTTATTATAAGAATACTGCTTTGCTTTCTGGTGGTTGTAATGAAAATACAGTGGAAACATATTACAGAGCACAACAATATATTACTTTCCTGAATTGGATGTCTAAGATCCCGTTGAAACTGATACCCTTATTGTCTATTCGAACAAATTATGGACAGTGAATACTGTATTTATGTAAATGATAACTGCTAAGTATCGTGTTTATGGGCATACATTTTATTTTATTTTTTTTTAAAGATTTTATTTATTTATTTGAGACAGAGAGAATGAGAGAGAGAGAGCACATGAGAGGGGGGAGGGTCAGAGGGAGAAGCAGGCTCCCTGCCGAGCAGGGAGCTATGGGCATACATTTTAAAAGTTGGATTTAAGCTTCTTGATCAATAGTGTAAATCTTCCAAGTATGACTGTTATTCCATAGGTAAATCTGTTTTCAACTTCATTTCTTCTTCCAAGCATGGCATCTGCTACAGGTAGAACAGTGACAGCTTCTATACTGAAAGAGCAAAATTCCTATATAAATACACACAAGACTCCTGACTGGTGATAAGGTTGCTTGCCCACTGCAAAGACATTGGACACACCCACTCTTAGGAAAGAACAAATAGAGCAGGGATTTTAAGCTGTATATGACCACTAAGCATTAAGGTGGTAAATCATCCATTGTTCTTTGCATTTTAACAGCAAAGCCTCATTTATTCAAGGCAAGAGAACTGGGTCATATTGTGGAAATGCAGGCATTAGTGACCCCATGGGTGCATATGTGAAGGGATGGGAAGCCCTTGCCCAACACCTTGAAATGACTCCCTTGTTTACCCCCATATAAAGTCCAACTCTGTCTACGGGCACTGGCAAAATAGAAAAAACTAAAATCCTAAAATGAACTTTTGCTCACTCATGACTCATATAGTTGGCATTGTTCTCTAGATGTTACAACACATTGTCTAAAGGGGAGAGTCATAATCTATGCCTGACTGATCTTCAAAGACTCCTGGGCCTCCATCAACTTCCAGGCAGGTAAATTTTGGTTATTTATTGCTGTGAAATAACCTATCCCAAAACAGTTTTATATAAACTGATGTTATTTTCTCTGATTTTGCAATTTGGGCAGGACTCAGCAGGAATGGCTTATCTCTGCTCACGTGTGTCAACTGAGGCAGCCCCACTCTGAGGATGGCTCACCCATGTGGCTAGCAAGTTGGTGCTCATTGTTGCCTGGGAGCTCAGCCAAGGTGGAGGTCAGGGGTCTCAACTCTTCTTTATGTGAACCTCGCTGCCTGGGCTTGGCATGGCAGCAGGGCCCCTAACAGGGAGGAAGTAGAAGCTGCCAGTCTTGTTAAAGCATCAATTTCTCCATATTCTATTGATTAAGGAATCACAGAACAAGTTCAGATTAAAGGGAAACAAATAACCTCCACCTCTCAATGGGAGCGGTGACAAAAATGTGTGGCCATCTTCAAACTATTACAGCAGATTTTTCCTAAGACCAGACATTAAATTAGGGCAGAGGAAATCAGTCTTCTTTAATCTTTTTTTTTTAATTTTTTTATACAAAGTCTTCTTAATCTTAAAAACAAGACAGTGCTTGACATCAATGCTGTCTCCAGCGCGTGGTTCCCGGAAGGCTGCAGGATCCAAGAATTTGATAGAAATGCAAAGTCTCGGGCCCCACCCCAGCCTTAACTGAGTAAGAAAGTCTGCTTTACATTAAGGTTGACTGTTTTCTCCTTCACTCTGAATTTTGCTAAACCAGTTGTATAAGATGAAAATGAATTTAGTTGTAGTAAACAGCTATATTTACTTAGAATAACAAATGAAGCTGAAGATCTGGATTTACTTGAAGCAATACACAATGTTTACGTATGGCTTAACATTCTAAAAATATTTATTGGGGTTTCCACATAATAGATTTGTGGAATCTATGGTGGTTAATCTTCAGTAAATACGTTTTGAGTATCACGTGGTTTTTACTTACTATGCGCTGTCTTATTAAATTCCAGTTACATCCATATGTGAGAACATTAATTTAAAGTGCCACCAGAAGGACTGATTACAAAATCAATTACTGGCATGAAGGCGTGGTGTTATTCAAAGAAAAAATGGCGCCTCCACTTGTTGGTACCAAAAGAAAAGCAACTAAAAAGTTGCAGAGTCACCAGGCAGTCTATAAACAATCTTTCAGATTGTATCTGCTTAAAGAAAGATAAGAAGAGGAGGCCATGAAGCTCATGTACAATTTCAAGAAAAACAATAGTTATTATAATAAAAATTTGCCATTAAAATTCATAGCAATATGTGTTATATAGATTTCTCTATCTACACACACATGCACACTTATTTACACACTACACAGAGCATGACCATGGAGAGGAGATACAAAACTACAAACAGCTGACACAAAGCCAAATAATACTTCATAGCCTTGAAACCTTAATACTCTTGAAATGCTCCCAGCTTCACAGCCCAGTTGGATTTGAATGGATATAAGGGGAATCTTGGTCCATAAATGAACCAAGAAAATGTTTATTTCAGTTTACTCTGCTCCTTTCAAGAGAAAGTGAAGTCTTCAATGCATTGGAGAAATATTTTATCCAAAAATGTTGATTTTTTGCAAAAGCTGGTTTTAATCATCTGGACATACAGTCTCTTTTCCTGGTCGTGTGGGGTATATTTGTTATGGTTTAGTGTGATCTTTTAAAATAAAACTTCTCTAAGTGTCTTTATAGATTCCCTTAGGGAAGCTGACTGGCCCGTCCCCTCAGAGGGTATAATATTTAGTACATTAAATAGCAGAACTCAGAACTCACAGCCAAGGCCTCCCTTCCATGAAGGGACTGATTAAAGACAGATTAAAGACAGATATTCAAATGAAATGAGATATAAAAGGAGACACCACAAGAAACAGTGGGTCTCATTACTCAAAGAAAATAGAAGCCATGAGACACTGAACTCCCCAGCTTCTTTCTTCACATTTCCCAACAAAATTTTCTTCATTTGTTCCAACTTGTTCTCCTTCTTCTCTCAGAGAACAAGATTGTTGCCCCAAGGTGACCCTGAGCTCTGCATTCCTTCCCCTCCAGACCCCTTGAAGACCTTAGTCCACAGGTCTTTTTTATGCTACTACTCATCATCCTTACTGAGACACCCCTACGGGGCTGGCAT
The DNA here is from genome assembly GCF_011800145.1 of Mirounga leonina. Classification (NCBI taxonomy): domain Eukaryota; kingdom Metazoa; phylum Chordata; class Mammalia; order Carnivora; family Phocidae; genus Mirounga; species Mirounga leonina. The sequence continues at coordinate 22,645,864 of NW_023270854.1, forward strand.
GGGCCCTCTAAATTTCCAGTTCACAGGGAGCGCCCCAAGAGAGGAAGAGGAAGAGGTAGTGGGCAGTAAAGGGGGATTTGAGGAATTCTGGGAGAGGCCAGGACAGTTTAGGGAACCTGGAGGCAATTGGGAAGATGAACACACACTATGGGACCTGGAAACACGCTAAAGGCAAATTAGCGTAGGGGCCGCTGCAGATGGCCTGAAGTCTATAGGACTGTAAATCCAGGTTCTGCAGCTTACTACTTGTGACCTCGAGCAAGTTACCCACCTCTCTAAACCTCTGCTCTTCTGCTGGAAAGTGGAGCTAATAATACTTTCCTCATTGACATTGTAAAGACTGAATGGGCTATGTATGCACAGTGCCTTATAGAATGCCTGATGAATAGTTGGGCCCCTTATATGTATTATTTTATGTCCCTGTATGGGGATAGAGGACCAAGACTATCAATGGTAGCAAACACTGCTCTTCCCTGTGCAGCACGGGAAGGAAACCACAAGGCTGCAAATATGCAAATCAGCCCGGTATCACCCACCTCCTTACCTTTCATTCATCTTGGAGGCTTATGGGACACGCACAAGCCATCAATTCCAACTGGAAGAGGCAAAGGATACACCCTGCAGTTGTTTAGCTCTTTGTTTGAATTTCAGGTTGTCTGCTTTAAATTGCCTCTGAAAGGTGGAGTCTCCTGAATGATAAGTTACAAATTAGGAATTCTATGATGAGTGAGGGTGCAGATTTTCCATTCTGTCTCTCCCATTTGAGGCTTTCCCCTTCAGGCCTCCTGCCTGCTCTCAGAGCCCACTGACATATGTTTTTTGTGTATAATACAGTGTAGGGAACGATAATGGAACATGATTCTTAACTAGCAGCTGCCTAAGTGAGCATCATTAGAGTTACTTGGTGCATAAAACCAAGCACGTGTCTTTTCCAGGTGGGGAGACTGAGGGAAGCAGGCAGAGAAAAGCAGCACGGAGTAGACAAAGCCAGTTTGGACGTTATTTCTCTAAACCAGGGGTCACTATTTCCACCTCATTTGCATACTCTCCCAAGGGAACTCTGAGAGGCTCCAGGCTGGCCTCAGGGCCTCGTTTGCATAATCCTTCTGAACTTCAGGGGGTAGAACTGTGGAGGGGACTGGGGTTTAATCACAGTTCCTAATTCAGCCTAAAATCCCCTTGTAAAGAGCCGGTTCCTGAACTATGACTCTCCTGAGCTGGTAGGACCCCCAAATCCAGTGGCTTTCAGGACCTTGTGATGTGGAGTCCTGCTGATGGGCCTCCTCCTGTCTTAGAAAATGGAAGGATTTCTGGTGAAAGAAAGGAAGCATTTTTGCTGACCAGACTCCTCATGCACAGGGTGCTTGGAGACCCATGGGGTTAGAGGTTTAGAGTAATAAGCCAGAGGCACTGAGAGAATACTTGGGAAGAATAATAAACTCAACCATGGAGTATATTTTAATGTACATTGTCTGTAAAAGTTTTAATCTAGCCATGTCCTTGAAGTGAGAATATATCGCCTTCACTATACCCTGAAAAAAATTCCCCTGGGGTTGGAAGGGAGTAGAGAAGTTTGACGTGCAAAAGGAGGAGAGAGTAGAGTCCGATGGAGAAGGGAAGCCCAATAAAATGTGCTTTGCTTTGGAGTCCACTAAAGAAGACCTCTCTCTGCACCCCCCAGCACAGTGTTTTAGATATCTTGCAGGTTATTCATGCAGAGGAAGGGGGTCGATGTGTGCAATGGCACAGATAATCCCAAACAAAATAATCCCTAATTCATTTATATTTGGCTACCTAATGCCTTTGTAAGTTTTGCAGCCAGCAAAGTTCCTTCCTGATTGTGCATCACTGACATCAAAATGAAGATTGGTTACCATTCCCTAGGCAAGTAGCAGCTGATGGGAAGAAGGTAGAGCCAATGACCGCTAGATAGAAGCCAGCTAAATAAGACGAGGTTGGTCCACCAAAGTGAATAATTCACAGATGGATAATTGCGTAATCTCTTACTCCAGCTGACTTTTAAGCTTTGCACAGGGACTGAGGGACAGCAAATCTCATGAGACCATTCACTCCTTTCTATCTATTGATTCTGTAATAGTTTCATCCATGTTTCCCAGGAAGCAAACTCAAGATTGGCCAGGAGAGGCTTTAGGGAAATAACAGCTCAGTTCACGAATTCATTTTTAAAAATTCACTAACGTATTAAGGAGTTATTGAGGACCCACTTGTTGCAAATGTGCTACAGGGGAGCCAAAAATATTAAGGACTCACCATCTCTGCTCCCCACCCCCTGCCAAAATTATTGCTCCTGGTGCTAATGGTTTACGATTTTAAAACACTTGGAATGTTTTAAAGTGCTTCATGGTAGGTGGCCAGAGCTGTAGAAGCAGAAGCCAGTGTGGCCAAGAGGATGCCACAGGCCCTCTCCATTTCTATCTGTCCTCAGGGACTTTGGTCATATGTTTGAGCTTGGAAGGGGTAGCACTGAGACCTGGAGCAGTGCTGAGTCTAGGAGGTGCTGTTTGTAAGCTTATGAATTTAGGAGAAAGTACTCAGCTAAAATAGCTAATCTACCAGAAAGAAATCTAACAGTAAAAATACCAATTCTTTTCTCCGGACATTATTTTGCATTACTTTTCTATCTGAAGTACAGTTCTAGAGAGGCAGGATTTCTGAGTGATTAAGAACTCAAATTCTTACAACAGATTGTGTGAGTTCAACACCTGACTCCTCCACTCAGTATGTGACCTTGGAAAAACTGTCTTACCTCTGTGTGCTCCAGTCTCCTCATCTAGAACTAGGACTGTCATGAGAATTTAAAACATTTCCTTTTTTTTTTTTTAAAGATTTTATTTATGTATTTGACAGAGAGAGACATAGCAAGAGAGGGAACACAAGCAGGGTGAGTGGGAGAGGGAGAAGCAGGCTTCCTGATGAGCAGGGATCCTGATGTGGGGTTCGATCCCAGGACCCTGGGATCATGACCCAAGCTGAAGGCAGATGCTTAACGACTGAGCCACCCAGGTGCCCCAAAACATTTCCTTTCTAAAAGCATGACACTGTTTACATTAGTGCCCCTCAAAATGAAATACTTAGGTATAAATCTAACAAAATATGTACAAGGTCAATAAGAGGAAAAGTACAAAACTCTGATGAACAAAATCAAAAAACTAAATAAATGGAGAGGTATTTCATATTCATGGATAGGAAGATTTAATAGTTTCAAGATGTCAGTTCTTAGATTCAATACAATCCCAATCAAAATCCCAGCACATTATTTTGTGGATATTTGCAAACTGATTCTAAAGTTTAAATGGAGAGGTAAAAGACCCAAAATAGCCAACACAATATTGAAGGAGAAAAACAAAGTTAGAGGACTGACAGTACCTGGCTCCTAGACTTACTATAGATCTAGAATAATTATGACAGTGTGGGGTTACTGAAAGACTAGACACATAGATCAGTGGAACAAAATAGAGACCCCAGAAATAGACCCTCATAAATATAGTCAACCAATCTTCAACAAAGGAGCAAAGACAATACAATGTAGCAAAGATAGTCTTTTCAACATACGGTGCTTGAATAACTGAACATCCACATGCCAGAAAATGAATCTAGAAATAGACTTTACACTCTTCACAAAAGTTAACTCAAAATGGATCATAGGTGTGAATGTAAAATGCAAAACTATAAAACTCATAGAAGATAAGACAGGAGAAAAACTGAATGGTCTTGGGTATAGTGATATCTTTTTAGAGAGAACACCAAAAGCACAATCCATGAAAAAAATAATTGATAAGCTGGACTTCATTAAAACGAAAAACTTCTGCTTTGGGAAAAACACTTTAAAGAGAATAAGAAGACAAGCACAGACTGGAAGAAAAATATTTACAAAAGATATTCCACATCATATGTCATCAGGAAAATCCAAATTAAAACAACAGTGTGATACCACCACATGTACTAGAACAGCCAAAATCTAAAACACTGACAAAACCAAATACTAGTGAGAATGTGGAACAGGAAATCTCATAAATTGCTGGTGGGAATGCAAAATAGTACACCTACTTTGGAAGACAATTTAGAGATTTCTTACAGACTAAACCATAAAATCCAGCAATTATGCTCTTTCATATTTACCCAAAGGAGCTGAAAACTATACCCACACAAAAACTTGCACATGGATGTTTACAGCAGCTTTACTCATGATTGCCAAATCCTATTTTCTTAAGATTTTATTTATTTATTTATTTTAGAGAGAGAGCATGGGCAGGGGGAGGAGCAGAGGGAGAGGGACAAGCAGACTCTGCACTGAGCGCAGGGCCCCATGCGGTGCTTGATCCCACGACTCTGAGATCATGACTAGTGCCGAAATCAAGAGTCAGACGCTTAACAGACTGAGCCCCCCCAACTTCCCCAATAATCGCCAAATCTCAGAAGCTACAAGGATGTCCTTCAGCAGGTGAATGGATGAATAAACTATGGCACATCCAGACAATGGAATATTTTTCAGCACTAAAAAGAAATGATCTGTCAAGCCATGAAAAGACATGGAAGAACTTTAAATGGATATTGCTAAGTGAAAGAAGCCGATCTGAGAAGGCTACACTCTGTATGATTTCATCTCTATGACATTCTGGAAAAAGGAAAACTGTGGAGACAGTAAAAAAAAACAAAACAGTGGTTTCCAAGGATTGAAGTGGGAAAGGGATGAAGAGGTGGTGTACACAGGATTTTTAGGGCAGTGAAAATACTCTCTATGATACCATAATGATAGATACATGCCATTAAACATTTTCCCAAACTCATAGAATTTTTAACACCAAGAGTTAAATGTAATATAAACTATGGACTTTGGGTGATTATGATGTGTCAATGTAGGTACATCAGTTGTAAAAAACATACCACTCTGGGACCACCTGGGTGGCTCAACTGATTAAGCGTCTGCCTTCGGCTCAGGTCATGATCTTGGGGTCCTGGGATCGAGCCTAATATCAGGCTCTCTGCTCCACGGGGAGCTTGCTTCTCCCTCTCCCCCAAGCTCATTCTCTCTCTCTCAAATAAATAAATTTTAAAAAATGTACCACTCTGGTGGGGGGTGTTGATAATGGCACTGCTTTCTCTAACTCCCAGAGGCGTCGGAAGGGCTAGAGGGAAACTCGAGGCTGATTTCCAGAGCAGTTCCTAGAACTATCTCGCAGAAGTGGCCTGGTGAAGGAGCTGCTGCTGTTGCCACTCTCAGAACCACACTGCCCCAGACACGATCCAAAAGTAGCCTCTGCTGCCACTGCTTCTACTGCCAGCCATGGAAACATGCTTCTGTCACTACCCTAGGCTGCAAGGTGGAAGCTGCATCCTTGCTCCTTTTCTCGCTTCCAGAGCTAAAGCTCTTGCATGTGGGTCTGATTGGAGGAACTTAAATCCCATGTCGGTACCTTAGTACCCCAGGAGGCCAAGACTTGCATTTATTGTACTAGGCCATCATATTAGGGCTATTCGAAGGGGAGGGGGCGCCTGGGTGGCTCAGTTGGTTGAGCGACTGCCTTTGGCTCGGTCATGATCCTGGGGTCCCGGGATCGAGTCCCGCATCGGGCTCCCTGCTCAGCAGGGAGTCCACCTCTCCCTCTGACCCTCCCTCCTCTCATGCTCTCTCTTTTTCTCTCTCTCAAATAAATAAATAAATAAAATCTTTTAAAAAGATTTAAAAAATCACAGAAGGGTAAATTAGAAATGGAATAAAAAATTAGCAGCATTTCTAAGGGTATCATTTTGGTAAATATGAAACAGAACTCAATTGAAACAACAATTTGGAAGGACATTAGAACTTCTCTGCAGCAGCTCCAGTCAAAATCTAAGGCAAAGGGTAATATGACTAGGGACATGCATACAACAATTATTCCAGAATATGCAATGGATGCTTTTAAAAATATATTATTACTTTTGCTTCTAAACAGTTGCTTTCTCATGCCAAATTATAGTTCATTTTGCTTAGTCTTCCAAAACAATTATACCTTGTAGAACTGTCTCAAAGGGTATAGGAATATATATTTATCTAAATACATATGCATGCCTGTATATATACATATATTGTGTGATGATTAATCAGATTTAAACTTCTGAGCATTAATCGGGTAATGTTTAATGATATTTTAAAAACATAATATCTCATTTGATCTTCTAGGGAATTTTGTGATACAGTAACAGTATTAGAATTCTCATTTTACAGAAGAAGAACTAGGCCCAGAGAGGCTAAGTGACTTGCTCAAGGTCACAGAGTTACTTCATTAGAAGAGCTTGCAGTACAGTTAGGCTGATAAAACACATCCAAGCACATAAAACATCCTGAGAATAATTAGAAGCTTGTGATTCTTTGAATCAAATTCCCAAGCTCAAAAGATGTCCTCCTAACTAAAAAGAGGTCCACGCAAACAAATCATCCTTGTCTGCCTAAGAAATACAGTTGGTTCTTTTCGAGGATGAAAAACAAACTTGCTTTCTTCAAGCTTGCAGATGAAGTAGAAATATTGGTGCAAGACTTTTACAGTTCATTAACTGTCATCCAGAGCAAGGAAGATTTGTGGCCTGCTTAAGGGATCATTAGGCAGGGGTAAGACAAACAGGCCAATAGGGTTAACTCTTTAGCAGTAGGCCATGTCAGCAGACCGGGAGGCCACCAGGCCCAAACAGAGGCAGTGAGGATGTCAATCACCCTCAGAGTAAATTTCTTTGAGTCCACAAAAAAAAAAAAAAAAAAAAAAAAATTCTAGAAAATTGTGTTATTAGAATGGTTTTTATATGCTTCTTGGTGGTTTCCATTTTAAAATCAATATTTATAAGCCACCTCTGGAAGACCTATGTTGTTAGTATTAGATGCTATAAATTGAGCCATCAGCTCTATGTTCCTGGTTCTTTAGATTTATAACCAGCATTTCACATGTGCCAAAGTGAAGGACAAAAGCTGAACTAAAATCTATGGCAGAAAAGAACAATTAACACATATATTTCATGACCAAGCAAGGTGTTCTTCAGGTTCAACAGAATTGCTTGGTATTCTGCCCATGACATGCTGTTTACTCCAAAATAAATTTCAAAAGAGTTGACTGATTTGGACCAAATTTGTAACCCCAAAGGGCATTGAAAAAAAATAATAAACCCTGAAATGTGATCTGAGGGTCAATCAGTCATCTCGAAAAGAAACGGTGAGTCAAACTTCTCAAGTGGGCTTATCTTCAAATGAGCTTGATCGTATTGGTAGTCCTACTGGATGAAGTTCTGGTTGACAGAACCAGTAGTTTAGGTCCCTGTGTTCTTCTGTTGATAACATTTGCCGTTTCTTTGGGTGAAATAAAGTCTTCTGTGTCCATTTAAGTAGTCAGTGCTTGATATTACGTGACATTGTGTTAGATTTATTCAGGAGTAAGTCAGGAGAGCTTGTATTTCACCGAAGGGATACAGACAGTTAATATTTCTCCATGCTGAAAACTGCCACCAAGGCATAAGTTGTTACTTATGGTAACAAACAATTATCCATCACAATAGAACTAAAAACAGAAATCTGACTCATGAATATGGTCTCACTTATTCCTCCCTGCTGTGGACATGATTAGTCCTTTTCAGCCCTGGAACAGATTAAGAGAGAGATGTACTGTGTACCTGCACCTGAGTGGGTGTGTGTGTGAGTGTAAATAGCCCATAAAATATATCTCCACTTGTTTTTTAATAATAAATACCAAATAATAGCATCTAATGTTTAGTAAATGAGTACGACAAATGTTCTGAAAATTTTGATCTAGAGCAAAGATTATGCCTAAGATTATTACTGATGTACTCTTCTTAGATAAGATTACAAATAGAATCTTTCAATGAGTGATACACAAATTATTATGACAATCTTCTGAGACCATAAATATATTGTAAATGATCAATTAGTAGATAGTCACTCATCTTTGATTCAAACTGGTATAGAGAATACTTGCATCACTTTATGTAATACAAGTATATATATTATACCATATGTCATTGATACTGACCCAGTATTTCAAAATTCTTCTAGATCTCTGATCTTACGACCAATGGTAAAACCGTCAACCAGGTGGTGATTGTAATGTAGCTGCCATTGTGTGCTCATTCATAAACTTGGTCATAAATGTTCTATTATTATTATTTCAATTAAATTGAATAATTTGTTAGGCCTGAAATGAAAAGAATGTCATTAAAAGACCAAAAATGCCACACAGAACTTTTTTCTTTAGTTTTTATGTGGTCTAATCCCAAACGTTTTTTAGTACTTCATGAGTATTGAATTATAGTTAGAAAGATATTCCCCATGCTAAGATTAAAAATATTCCTACATTTTACTTTTTATTTTTATGGTTTTATTTCTTATTCTTAAATCTTTGATCTTTTTGGAGTTTATCTTAGTAAATTTCTCCCACTTACTGTATTCTAAATTTGCTCATATTCATTTTAAGCCATTTCTGGACTTTGAATTATTTTCCTTTGGTCCATTCATCAATTCATGCTCTGATATCCCACTATTTTAATCACTGGGACTTAATAATAATATTTTAGTATGTGGTAAAATTATTTACACCTCATTTATCTTCTTTTTTCAGAGTTTTTCCAGTTATACTTATTTTTTAGTTTCTTTAAGAGCTTTAAAACACCGTTTCAAAAAACATTTGTAATGTTAATTACCTTAAATTTAAAAATTATCATGAGCGAATTGATATTTTTATAATGTTGAGTCTGCCTATACAAAGACATGAATGTCAAAGATGGTTAGCTGTTCACCAAAATAGTTCCAAGGTTGCCACTAGAAAGTGGCTGCCTAGCGAGGGACTACATTTTCCACCCACCCTTACCAGCAGGTGTCATGGGAAGGTGAGTAGAGAGAAGCTACCAGAAGGAAAGCAGGTTTGCTATGTTCCTCTAGGCCAAAATATTTATGGAGTATGTCTTTGCCATGCTCTCTTTCCTCTGTACAGGTTGGAATCAGAAGACCAGGCAGTTCTAGCAGATAGGAAATCAACAAGTTGGAAGGAGACTAGGTCCCATCCAATCACTTGCGGATGGCCATTGCCTCAGTCTGAGCAAGATATCAGTTTCAATTATACTTAACTTACTACACATTTTAGGCTCAATTTTTAATGCCAGGTAACACAATGTAATTAATACACTATCACACCTCTTCCTATTTGGTCATTTGTTCTTTTGTGTTTTCTAGGACTGTTTTAAGGTTTTCTTCCTATAGGTCAGCACATTTCTTATTAGTTTTATTCATGGCTATTTTACCATTTTAGTTGCTCTTGTAAATGGGATATTTCCTCCATTATGTTTTCTAACTGGAAATTGTTTATATATATGAAAGCTGTAAATTTCTGTACATTATTTTTTTACTCCATTACCCTAGTGAATTTTCTTATTTTTTATTGTAGATTTCTGTTAATTACCTTAGATTATTCATCATATCAAATCCAAATTTTTATAGGCTTATTTTCCCTCACTTTTAGACTTCTAATTTCTCTATCTTATCCAATTTCATTGATTAGCACCTGCCATAGAATGTTAGATAATACTCATAGTAGACATCCAAGCCTAGTTTCTGACTTCAGTGGAAATATCTCACTTGTTTCTCTCATTAAGCACAATGTAGGCGTTGGGCTAAGACAGATATACTTCATCAAATTGAAGATACCATTGACTAATTATCTTATCATTTTGAGCAATAATAACTGTTAACTTTTATCAAATATTTTTCAGTGTCTATTTTCTCCTTGGGTCAGTTATTATGGTAGGTTATTAGCATGTGTTATAATACTGAAGACACTGCATTAATTGCATTACTAGAATAAAATCTATTTGCTCACATATTTGGGTCTTTTAATGTGGTACCAAATCCTTAATAATGATTTATTTAGGATATTTACATTAACCTTTATATGTGGGATTTATATAGAAAGTTATTTATAACTTTCTTTTTTTAGGGTTTTATTTATTTATTTGAGAGAGAGTGAGAGAGAGAAAAAGAGCATGAGTGAGGGAAGGAACAGAGGGAGAAGCAGATTCTCCACTGAGCAGGGAACCCAACGCGGGGCTGATCCCAGGACCCGGAGACCATGACCTGAGCCTGAAGTCAGATGCTTAACAAACCAAGCCATCCAGGTGACCTATAATTTTATTTTCTGTGCAGTTGTCCTCAGGCTTTGTTATCAATAACTTTTCCACTTCATTAAAAATATGTGATTTATTCCTTCTTATTCTTTATTCTTGAAGAGTTGAAATAATGTTCTTTAATGGTTTCATAGAATTCTTCTATGTAAACAAAAATAACCTAGTGAGTTTATCTACTTCTGTTCAAATTAGCATAATAATATATGTTCTATCTCTTCTGGGTTCAGTTTTGATAAATTGTACTTTTCTAGAAAATGATGGATGTAAACTAAATTTTCAAAGTCATCTCTAAAAAGTTAGGCAAATAGTCAGATTTGGAAGTTTCCTATCATTCTCTAGTAATTTCCTCTATCATTTTTTATATGTTTATCTGTCCTAAAAAGATATTGTTCCCCTTTGTTTGAACTACCTACTACTTTATTTATTCAATTTTTTTTGGTAATTTTATCCTATTTTGGAATCTAGTTCTAGTCTGTTGGTTTTCAGTTTCCAGCTCATTAATTTCTGATTTTATTTATAATAATTTATTTATTATGCTTTTTTTATTGCTATTTTACTCACTTTTTGAATTAGATATCTAATTTACTATATCATTCTTTTTATTGATATAAATATCTAAAGCTATGAGTTTTCCTTTGATCATTCCTTTGGCTATATTTCATATGTCAAACAGTCTGAATCAGGGTGTTTTATTATTAAGAAATTATGCAATTTTGATTATATATCATCATCGAACCTGAAGTTGTATGAGAGCTTTCATTTTTTTTAATTTTCTAGTTGGAAGATACTTTGTATTGTCTGACTTTTTTTTTCTTAAATTTTATTCTTATTGCATTGTGAAAAATTAGTGTTTATAAATTTGGGAAAAAAAAGTTTTTCCTTCTGTGTGTCTCCTTTAAAACTCATACTATTAACATATGTACAGCATTTCTAACACTTCTAGTCATCAAATGTGTGGGGTTATGTCCCCCACCAAGCAATTCTCTGCAACACCAGTTGGGTGTCCTACAACTTAACTCCATTCTGACACTATATACCTGGAGATAGAGTCAGATCCTGCAGGCTAAGGGTGCAGGCCTATAAGACTGTCCACCCCCCTTCAGATGCCAATCAAATGTCCAGGTTGGCACCTACAGTTCTGACCAATCAGCTATAAATCAGAGGTGCCCATGACCCCTCCTTAGGTTTGATTAATTTGCTAGAGCAGTTCACAGAATTCAGGGAAACACTTACTTATGCTTACTAGTTTCTTAAAGGACACAGATGAACATCCAGATGAAGAGATACCTAGAACAAGGTCTGGAAGGGTCCCAAGTGCTGGAGCTTCTGCCCTGTGGAGTTGGGGTGCATCACCCTCCTGGTATGTGAATGTGTTCCCCAGCTTGGAAGGTCTCTGAATGCTACTATTAGGATTTTTATGGAGGCTTTATCATGTAGGCAGGATCAATCATTAACTCCATTTCCAATCCTTCTCTCTTCACAAGAGGATGGTGGGGGGGAGCTGAAAATTCCAAATTTCTAATCAAGATTTGGTCTTTCTGGTGACCAGCTCCCATACAAGATCCCACCAAGAGTCACCTCATTAGAACAAAAGACATTGCTATCATCCAGGAAATCACAGGTTTCGGGAGTCCTCTGTGGATCAAAGACCAAACAAAAGGTGGTCCTTGTGCTCTTATCACTTAAGAAATTAAAATGACTTACCAGATAAAGGGTTACTATCCAAAATCTATAAAGAACTTATCAAACTCAATACCCAAAACCAAAAAAATCCAGTCAAGAAATGGGCAAAAGACATGAACAGACATTTCTCCAAAGAAGACATTCCAATGGCCAACAGACACATGAAAAAATGCTCAACATCACTCAGCATCGGGGGAAATACAAATCAAAACCACAATAAGATACCACCTCACACCAGTTAGAATGGCTAAAATTAACCACTCAGGAAACAACAGATGCTGGCAAGGATGTGGAGAAAGGGGAAACTTCTTCCACTATTGGTGGGAGTGCAAGCTGGTGCAGCCACTCTGGAAAACAGTATGGAGGTTCCTCAAAAAAGTTAAAAATAGAACTACCCTATGACCCAGCAATTGCACTACTAGGTATTTATCCAAAGGATACAAGCATAGTGATTCAAAGGGGCACCTGCTCCCCAATGTTTATAGCAGCAATGTCCACAGTAGCCAAAATATGGAAAGAGCTCAGATGTCCATCAACAGATGAATGGATAGAGAAGATGTGCTATATGTATACAACAGAATATTACCCAGCCATCAAAAAGAATGAAATCTTGCCATTGCAAAGATGTGGATGAAACTAGAGGGTATAATGCTAAGGGAAGTAAGTCAGTCAGAGAAAGAGAAATACCATATGATTTCACTCATATGTAGAATTTAAGAAATGAAACAGATGAACATGGGGAAGGGAAGGAAAAATAAAATAAGATAAAAACAAAGAGAGAGATTCTTAATTATAGAAAACAAACTGAGGGTTGCTAGAGGTGAGGTGGATGGGGGATGGGATAACTGGGTGATGGGCATTAAGGAGGGAATGTGATGTAATGAGCATTGGGTGTTGTATGCAACTGATGAATCACTAAATCCTACCCCTGAAACTAATAATACAGTATATGTTAACTGATTTGAATTTAAATAAAAAATTTTTAAAAAAAGAAATTATAAGGGTTTCGGGAGCTCTGTGCCAGAAACCAGAGGCAGAGACCAAATATATATTTTCTATTATCTCACAGTCTGTATTACTTATACTTCCTGGAATATATTGAAATTTTCTCTATAACATAGTATATGGTCTATTTTTATTACAATTCTCCAGGCACATAAAAAAAAAGTTTATTTGCTATTTTCAGGGAATAAAGTTTGAGATATATCCATCTCATCTACATGTGAATCATACTATTTTGTTTTTCTCAATGTTTTTGAGCACTTGTACTATCAAAGGTTGAAAGAGGTAAACTAAAGCCCCTTCCGTTTCTCCTTTTCTTTTTATTCCTTGTAATTTCTGCATTATAAACTTGGATGCCATGTTATCTGATGTTGTAGGTAAGCATAATTGTTAAAGATTCAGGGGTTGCACACTATAGGATAAAACTGCCTTTATTTTATTTAACCCCTTGTTTTTGCCTGAATTCTACCATTTCTCATATTAAGATCATGAGGCTTGTTTAGTTCCCTTTTTGTTCCTTTACTTTCATATGTGTTTTTGTTTGAGAGAGTTGGGGGGATTTTTGTTGTTGTTGTTTGTTCTTTTCAGTTTGGGGCATTTTTTAGAGGTGGGGGCAGAGGGAGAGGGAGCAAGAGAGAATCTTAAGCAGGCTCCACGCCCAGTGTGGAGCCAATGCAGGGTTCCATCTCACAATCCTGAGATCATGACCTGAGCTAAAATCAAGAGTTGGACACTTAACCAACCGAGCCACCCAGGTGCCCCTGGCATTTCTTTAGTATATTTTTGCTCACCTCTTATTTTCAACTTTACTGAATTATTTTGTTTTGTTATGTTACCCATACACCATATAGCTTGGTTTGTTTTTCTGATCCACTCTGAAATTCTTTCGATAAGTGAGTTAAGCCTATTTACATTAATATGAAAAGTATATTTATCGTAGATCTGCCTTTTTTTTTTTTAAGATTTTATTTATTTGACAGAGAGAGACACAGTGAGAGAGGGAACAGAAGCAGGGGGAGTGGGAGAGGGAGAAGCAGGCTTCCCGCGGAGCAGGGAGCCCGATGCGGGGCTCGATCCCAGGACCCTGGGATCATGACCTGAGCCGAAGGCAGACGCTTAACGACTGAGCCACCCAGGCGCCCCGTAGATCTGCCATTTTATGTTTTCTCTCTCTCCTCTCTTTCTCTATCTCCCATTTTAATTAGTGGTATATTTTCTTTGCTTCAATTTTGGGACATGGTCCTTCCTATATATAAAAATTTTATTTATAATTGTATATAACCCCCTTAGAGCTTTGTTTCTTTAGACAGTATATATTAATTCCTTGTTCTGAGAAACTACAAAATTAGCACATTTCCCTTTCCCTGACCACCTTTTTATAGTTAATATTATGTTTCTTTATTTTACCTTTGTACACTTAATTATGTCAATTTTCTAACAGCTTGAAATAATAGTTATTGACTATTATTTAGTGAGACAGTGAGCAAAACTATTCTACTCCCCACTTTCTTTTAACCTTTCTCTTCACTTTTGTTAGTTGTAGCATTTCTACATTGTCCGAACACAGAAGACTTATGTTATGGTTCATTACTCTCGTCTCCAAATGTGGGCTAGTGTTAATTCTGAAGTGAAATATATTCAATGTTCTTTGCCTTTTGTTGTAATTTTTCTAGTCATCTGTTGGCTAACATAAGTTCAAATCCTCTAGACGTTCCCTCAAAAAGGGCTCATAATAACTATATTTCCTTATTTTTTGCATATTCATAACTTCTGTGCATAACCTTTATACTTAAAGGACAGTTTTGATGCATAGAAAATTCTTGACTTATACTTTCTTCCCTTGAGTTTTTTTTAAGTGTTGCACCATGATACTTGGTCATGGAATTTTGCTGTACTGGAGTTTGAAGCCTGTTTAATTTTTATTTCTTTAAGCAGGCTTTGATCATTTTACCCCAATGCCCAGAGAATGTTTTAAAAATCTTTACATCTGACAAATACACTTGACTCTGTCTCGATACTGACCATTCTAGGTCACTGTTTCTTATCTCATGCTGTGAACTTTTGACATAAGTAAAATTTCATTAAATTACATGTTTTAAATATTTTTTCTCTTCCATTTTTTACTTTTAAGAGACTCCAACTATGCAAATGTTGGTCTCTTTTGCCATCCCTCTCTAATTATAATATCCTATGTAAACCTGCACCTATTTCTTAGAGTTGCACTCATTTTTATGACATCTCTAATTTCTTCCTCCGTGTCTGTGATTGTTTTCCATGGAGTATGTTCTCCATTGTTCTTCTTACAATTTTATCTTCATTTCTGTGATGGCTGTTTGTTCATTTTCTACTTCTCTCCTGAGATCTGACTCCTTGTGTTTTGTCTTATTATCTGGTCATTTCTTTCCCAAGTTCTTATATTTTTCATCAAATTCTTTATTTGTAGAGGTGATTCTTTGTATGGGTTTCTTTCTCTCTCTCTCTTTTTGGTTTGTAGTGAAATACTGGTCACAATTTTGTGGAAACATTTTTCTGGTAAATATTCTTCATTTGTTAGTAAGTTTTAATGCCATTTTGCTTCTTTTATTCTTTTTTTTTAAGATTTTATTTATTTATTTGACAGAGAGAGACACAGCGAGAGAGGTAACACAAGCAGGGGAAGTGGGAGAAAGAGAAGCAGGCTCCCCGGCTGAGCAGGTAGCCCAATGCGGGGCTCGATCCCAGGACCCTGGGATCATGACCTGAGCTGAAGGCAGACGCTTAACGACTGAGCCACCCAAGCGCTCCTGCTTCTTTTATTCTTAAAGTACCTTTGCATTGACTTAGTACCTGCTCCTCTTTTTCTTAGTCCTCATTGAATCCCTGGGCCAGCTATTGTCAGGAAGGCCCTTTATTGGAGGGAAAAGTGTACCGTAGGGGAAGGGGCAGGCTAGCAGACATTTGCAACACAATCTATGCAAATGTGGCATGTTGGTACAATCTTCTATGAAGCCCCCATCCTCTGATTCTCTCTGCCAAATCCATTTTGTGACAACTTCTGCTAACACCTCTGAATAACCCAGATCCTACATCAACTATTGTAAACAAAAGATATACTTTCTGCTTTTGAGGGCGTATCCCTCCGTTCAGAGATGTTGGAACATCTGAAATACCTACCACCTACCCTTGTCCATGCCTCTTCTCTTCACTTCCTACACCATTTCTCCTGGTTCTCAGCTACTTTTGGTGATTCTGGACACATATTTTGAGATCTGTGAATTACACAAGTCTCTAATTTCCCTAAAAATCATTTCCAGGTCTTTGTTTCTCTAATTTTACTTTTGGAATGTTGCTAATTTCCGGAATGATAAGAATAAATGCCAACTTACAAAGCCATATTCCTTTCAGAACTGAAAGATAGCCTTTTAACCAGAACCTCCCTCCATTCTTTTCCCTCTTCTTCCAATCTGTCTTGTGTGTTGGTGCCAAGCACTTTTCCTTTTTTCAAAAAGATCTAATTATCCATCTACTCAAAAAAGTAAACAGCAGCTTCCTGCTGAACTCATTCCTTAGTCTGCCATGCAAGGCTGAGTGCCATGTGGCCCCAGCCTAAACTTTTTTTTTTTAAGATTTTATTTATTTATTTGACAGAGAGAAACACAGTGAGAGAGGGAACACAAGCAGGGGGAGTGGGAGAGGGAGAAGCAGGCTTCCCGCGGAGCAGGGAGCCCGATGCGGGGCTCGATCCCAGGACCCTGGGATCATGACCCGAGCTGAAGGCAGATACCTAATGACTGAGCCACCCAGGCACCCCCCCTAGCCTAAACTTTGAACATCCTTTCTCATTCAGGCTTTTCTTTTCAACCTCTTTGTTTTGTGCATGGCATTTCTCCATGCAAAATGTCTCTCCCCTCCCCTTATCTTTATATGAACTTGTCCTACCGTGAACCCCCAGCTAAAAATAACTTTTATCTTACTCTTAACTTCTATAATATTTTTCTATACTTAACTTTTGAGACCTTGTCTTTCTCTCTGACATAGTTATTCATATTTCTTGCCTTCCCTCCTAGCATAAAGGCTCCAGAGAAAACCATCCTGCCTGATATATCTTGATATCCCACAAAACATCCAGCATAATAAAAATAACCCACAAATATGTATTGAATGAATGGGGTCACTCTAAGTACCTAACAAGAATAAAAATAAATATTACTTTAAAGATGAATACTTTTTCTGGGCTTCAGAGGTATCGTCTTTCCATGTGTTAGGAATTGGGAATTATCTGTGGTTTGGTCTTTTCATAAAATAGAATTTTTAAAGGAACCATTTATCATTAAGGGTACCAACTAACTGAGCTCCAGCCACGTGTGGTTCGGCAGGTCTCCACCTATGCCTCTCTCATGAGATTCCTCCCTTCCTTCCTGGGTCTGCCCTCTCTACCCAGAGTCCTATCAAGACCCACCTGGGGCCTCTTCTTCTTGAAAGCTTCCCCAACCCCCAGGACTCAAGGACAGGCTTCCTTAAGATCTCTCAGAGCAAATATGTTGAACATGAAGCTCTTAGCAGAGATTACCTTACGCCCACCACACCATTATAGTAACTACATTTCTTATCTTCCCAGGTAGACTGTATCCTTTAAGGACAGGGATGATATCTTACATCCTTTGTCTTGAACTCTAATGACTGGATCGTGTCCAATAACTTTAGCTATGGGGCTTCTAAGAACCTGAGTCAGCTCAGCCCTATAGACAGCTTCCCCACAGAGAATGGGCGTGTAAAATCCAGTCACAAATTCTCAGACCCAAACGGCTCTGATGTCCTCCCTCAAAGCCAAGTTTACCATCATCTTTACCCCTCTGGTCTTTGACCTTTAAGACTCAGGGGTGAGCACTTCTTGAGACTGCAATTCAAACCTTGGCCGCTATGTAATGGAAATGAATACTGAAAAGGTAATCCTGTGCTGGGTTCTAATAAATGAAGTATGCCGGTTGGTCACACCATTCTGACCTTGGACAGGAACAGGGAAGGGGCAGGAAGGCAGGAGATAAGAAAAACTGGAATAGAAAAAACATTTCAGGACTAATCCCTAGAGTTGTTGAGGAGTGTGTGTGTGTGTGTGTGTGTGTGTGTGTGTGTGTGTGATGAAAAACGAAGCTTTCCGCTGGATGTAATCCTATCCCCTTACAGTACCCCTTGCCAAGGTCCCAGAAGGAAAGAATACGCTGTCATTGTATAGATGACAACAGAACCCAAAACATGAAAATACATGAAATCAGTACATGAATTGGGAAGCGTTAAGTCATGTGTTCCTTGACAGCGATGGTAGGGCAAAATTTTCTAGCAAGACAAATAGAAATAAAAAGCTAAACTGTGAGTGCCACCTGGTGGGGAGACCTGCCACTGCAATAGTCTCCCCCAATGTGACAGGCGGGGTAGAATGAGGACTGGTCCAGACCTTGTGCCCACCCCCATCTCATCCAGGGCATTATATGCCACTTCCCCAGCATGTGGGGAATAGGGGGTAGTTCCCTGAGCCCCTGCCCTCTGAGGACTCTTGCTACGAGTAACAGCTTACACAGAACCATGACACGGGGGAGAGGGTTGGTGAGAGGGAAGGGGTGATGCCATGAGCTGGGACAGTAAAAACAACAGCTCTGATACTACACACACACACACACACACACACACAATCCTGAGTGACCCTTCCCCTTTCACCGTCTCCTGCGAAGGGGGGACTTTCCACTCTCCCCATTTCCGGCTCCACTGCCTGTCAGGATTTCCCTTTGTCCTTGAAATCCATTATAAAGAACTTTGTAGACCCTGGGGCAGGGGGCTGTTAAAACGATGGACGGGGGAGTATCCAGTGGGATCAGGCCTGGACTGGCAACTCCGTAAGATTCTCCCTGGAGAAGTTGTGTCACTCATTCTTTTTAGCTTCTAGGCTAGCCTGTGACAGAGACTTCAATTTGTAGTGCGAATCTGAATTGCTCAGCAAGACAGCAAGAGAGGCTGGAACTGGACTCCTGGGTTCAATCTTCAAAGCGTTTCAGTCTAGCAGCTGCCGTTTTGGACAAGCTCCTTGGTGAGGGATTCAATGAGGCAGCATTTATCTTCCTGACAGAAGGGCCCCCAAAGAGGTTGTTTGTTTTTGAGCTGGCCCTGCAGCTGAGGAAGACAGGACTTAGATCCCGGCCCCGCCTCGGTGACTTTGCAAAGGGACAGATTTTCCTCGCCATGTTGACCAAACTGAGGCCACTCACGGGGCAGGAACCCTGGGGTTGTAGGTCCCGCGGCTGGACAGAGGTCCTCAGCAGAGGCCAGACTTGAGAGACGCACCTGCTGTTCAAGCCGGAGCCTCCGTGGTGGGAGCTGACGGCGTTGGCCGCCTTCCATCTGCGCTGCTAGAAGGAGCAGGTGTGTTGGCAATGGCACCGTCTCAGGCAGACAGCCCCGCTAGGGTCCTGGCCCGGCCGCTCACCAGCCCTGTCATCCTCGTTCGGTCTCTTAACCTCTCTGGGCCCCATAGTTTTTATCTATAAAATGGGGGTAATACTGTTTTCCTCAGGGGATTATTATAAGAACTCACAAATGCAACAGTGCCTGGCACAAGTAGATTCAGTCTGAATTCCCTTTCGAGCTGTTATCCCTGGAAAATGAGGTAATAGCTATTTATGCTTGTGTAGATGTGTATTCCCAAACTGTGTGTGTGTGTGTGTGTGCATGCGCACACATTATAAACAATGAAAATGTATGTGCTTGGCAGTGAGAACGTTTTTCAGACTATAATACAATAGTCGTTCTCCTTTGGATTGTTTTAAATCATTAGCACACAGTTGCAATATTTTCATAATTTTCTCTTTCATTATTTTAAAGGTAAAATGTTGTCCCTATAAAGTATAAATACAATTGGATATTTCACACACTGGGAAATATTTTTGCGACCAATCTTATGTTTTGCTTCGATAATACTCCATAAGTAAATTAATTTTTTTGGCATTGATCTATCCCTCATTTTCTACAAAGCAGGCTTTTCTTTTCCGTAGCAATAGAAATATTTATTAAACAGTTAAATGTGTTAGTCTGGTTCTGAGTTTTTCCCCTAAATTTATTTTCAGCATACAAACAGTAGAATGCACTGTTGCTGGGGTACAGTTTCTATGACTTTTGTCAAATGCATGGAATGATACATAGGTTCATAGCTGCAGCTGATACAGAATAGATCCCCATGCCTCCAAATTCCTTCATGCTCACCCTCTGAAGGGTCAACCCTTAGCAACCACTGGTCTATTCTCCATCCCTGTTGTTTTGATTTTTCCAGAATATAACATAAATGGAATCATACGCTATGTATCCTTTTGGGTGTGGCTTCTTTTACATGAAGCATTTGAGCTGCGTCCATATTATTGTGTACTTCCATAGTTCATGCCTCCTCGGGGTTAAGTAGTCATCAGAACTACTTTAAGAGACATATCCATCAGTTCTCCTGCACCTTCTCTCCTAGCCCAATGTAGAGGCAAATGCAAACTGAATCCTAAAGTGTCTTATTAGCAGGTATGCCAAACTCAGGGTCTTTAGGAGATGGAAATAAAAGAAATGGTCCTCAGCCTTAGGGAAGTTATCATCTCACTGGTTAGCTAGCACCAAACTGGCTGCATCACTGAGCTGAGTCCTAGGCTGTTTCCCATGAGTAAGGAGTTGATCACAGTGGTCAAAAAATAACAATAGGGTCTGAAAAAGAGGAAGATCATTGGAGTGTCAGGGAATCTCCATGGAGGAAGTGAGCCTGAATTGAACTTGAAAGTAAGAGGGAGCTTGAGGCAGGCAGAAGGGACCCAGGAGAGAACAATATGAGCCACAATTGGAGCGAAGGACAGGCAACTCCTGCGTGATACAAGACAGGGTTTGGAATCTATGGAAGAAAGGAAGTCACTGTGGTTAGAACACAGTTAGTAAGGGGGGACTGGTAGGAAATGTAATGAGCAAAGGGGCCAGAGACCAGATTAAGGGGCCACAAGGCCACTGTGAGTACTTCAGATTTACTGCATGTGTGATGGGAACTGCTGGAGGGTTCTGAGCTGAGGATGGACAGTCTAACTTACAGGGTAGTAGGATCACTCTGTTCTCATCTGAACATTCTGCAGGGGTCAGAAGTACCAGCAAGGGACCCAGTAGAGGTTTTTTTGATAATCCAGGAGACAAACGGTAATGGCTTGTGCCAGAGTGGTAGGGAACAGGTGGGGACAGGTAGTAGGAATCTGGATGTATGATGAAGGTAAAGCCAACAGAAGTTGCTGAAATATCACCCAGGAAGGTGGAAGTGCTGTTACCTGAGGTGGGAAAATTGCAGGAAGAGCAAGTTTGGACTGTGAAGTCAGCAGTTTGGGTTTGGCTGCTTTAGGGTGAAGATGTGTCATAGGCGGCCCTTACGGAGATGTTGAGTAGAGTGGTGGGTGTATGAATCAGGGAGAAAGTTGGGCCTGGAAATATAAATGAGGGTGTCATCTGTGTATAGATGAGAGAACATGGGTACACAAAGGAGATGTCAGAGAGGACAGGGCATGAAGGAGAGAAGGTCCATGAAGATGGCAATTGTTCAGGCACATGGGATGGGGATGAAGGAGAAGGAAAAGGAACTTAGAGATTGTTTAAAGAATGTCTCTCTGGCCTTGGGGGTGAAGACAAAAGGTCCCCATTTAAATCTTGGAATGGTGACAAGACTGGGGTCACCTTATTGGGAATAATGATTAATGGATCTTGTTTAAATTTTAGTGCAGAAATATGTTTTACAACTGGTGAGAGCACAAGCTTTATATTATCAAAAAAGGAATTAGTCCAATTAGTCTTTCCACCTCAGTGGAAAGAATGCAAAACTTTTGTGATACTTATTCATCAAACGGTGGTGTGTGCTCAACTCCAGTGTCTGAAAAGCTCCCACTCCTTCTATTTTCCTCAAAAACATCTTATCTTGAATAGTCCAAATCTGTAAACTGTCTTAAATTGTTTCCAAAGTGGGCAGCATGCAGAGTTGGAATAAATTCAAATTCAAATGCCAGAGTTCAGTTCTCTGCTTTAATGAAAGTAATTGAATCTTTCAGCCTTGATAATGATTCACAAGGCCTCAAGGTCATCATCCTAAATATCCGTGGTCTCTGTCCCCCATGGAGAGAGATGGTGCCTGAAGAGTGCTGCTCCACTGAGCCCAGAATTTACATTCACCGTTGGGAGCTGCTTGTTTATATCTTTAAAAATTCTCTTTTCTTTTTTTTTTTTTTTAAAGATTTTATTTATTTATTTGACAGAGAGAGAGGGAACACAAGCAGGGGGAGTGGGAGAGGGAGAAGCAGGCTTCCCACCGAGCAGGGAGCCTGATGCGGGGCTCGATCCCAGGACCCTGGGATCATGACCTGAGCCAACGACAGCTGCTTAATGACTGAGCCACCCAGGCGCCCCCAAAATTCTCTTTTCTTAATACAAGCTAATTCTGTTTTTTAAAATATAGTTCCCTGAGGTGATACATATTCTTCCAATATGAGTCCCTTTCTCCAAAAGGAGGACCCTCTTCAACTTCCTCATCTCAGGGAATGGTCCACTAACCATCCCATCACCAGAGTGAAGCCTGAGAACCTTCTGGTCTCCACGGTCAGGTCAGTCATTCACAGTGACTCTCCTCAGTGAGAGGAGAGAGTCCCTCTCCTTTCTAGCCCCCTCTGCCACCATCTTTGTTGAGCCTTTCCTACCTGGACTGCTGTCATAGGACCATGATTGGCCCCCTGATTCTCATTCCTCTTCTAATCCAGCCTCCACTACCATCACAGTGGTCTTACCAAAGTGTATAGTCTTATTTGAGATCTGTAGCCATTTCCCATCACTTTAAGGATAAGGTCCCAACTCCTCAACAAGGCATGCCTGGAACCTCCCACTGGGATCCAATTTTCTTCTCCAACCTTTTCTCATGCCAGAATCCCTACATGCTTCAGACCTCCCAGCTGTAGAACTACTTCGTTTCCCTCAGCAGCCTCATCCCCTCTTGTTTTTATGCCTTTCCACACATGCTTCTTCTGCATTGACCACCCTATTTCTTCTCTCTCCCTACAAAGATCTTCATCTTCCTTCCTGACCCACTCAAGCATCAATCCCTCTGGCCTATTTCCCCAGCCATCCTGTCCAGCACTGAGTTAGCTCCTTTAATCCATCTCAAATCCCCAAACACTCCCATCTTCTTTCCATTTTCACCCTCATTCCACTGAATCCTAATCGTTGGACTAATTCCCTGCAAACGTGTGTGTGCACATATGTGCATGGGGAGGTACACACATACACATAATAGGGACTCTACCTTTCACTTGTTTTATCCTGTGCACTTAGCCCAGTGTGGCACAGAATAAACATTTACAAATTTTTTATTTAATTAATGAATTAATGAACCAAAAGTTTTAGGTTTACTGGGCTCTGACAATTTGAGATGTTAGTGTGAGGAGTTCAATACACACGGAAATATATCTCCCCTTTGCATTTTCAAGGGAGCCATTCATTTTTTTCCCTCTACAAAAGCCCTTCATTTAAAACTTTCCACATCAGAACTTCTATAGCTAGAACAAAGCCAGAACTTGTGGCAGAGATGGGTGAACTCTGCCCATCACCCATCAGTGGCATAAGCAGCTGCTTTTATTATGCCACTTTGGACCCTTGGAACTAGGCAACTTCAGTAGTCTTTAGAATCCAAACCACTCATAAATAAAAAAGTTTGTTTAATACGTATCTGTACAGAAGCCTCAAAGAGTGAGTGCTTTCGAAAGACCCTAATTTAGCCCTGGGGACTATTGGAGCATATAGAATACCAGTGCAGAGAGAATGGAACCAGAGGGTCTAGTTGACTTTGGCACAGAGCCTGCCTTACCCATCACCTGGGAAGGGGTTGCCTTCTCAAAGCATAGAAGGGATCTAAATCATACACGCAGTCTGATTTAGGGAGACGCTAGGAAAGCCAACTTGTCCTCCAAATGTCTCCTCACCCAAGAGCCATAATCCTCTACCTCCTTCCAAAGAAATATCCAAATTGGGGTTCCACATTAATCTTTCTAACAGGTGTATTCCTGAGAGGAGCAGTATGGTGAATGTCTACAACCCAGTGCATGGATCACTTCCTCCAAGACAAGAGGTGCTCAGAGCATGAAGGAACGTTGAACAGAGGACAGACTTGGAAAGGGAAGCAGGGCACCAAAGTTACACTTGCCAAACCTTCAGAACCACGTCTGTCCCTTCTGTTGCTCATGGGTAGCCTTAGATTGGGAAAGTTCTCTACGATAGCCTTTCCTTCCCCTGCTAAGCAAAACGGACTGAGGATTTTTTTTATACCCACAACCCTACCATGATTTTTGCAAGGGTGCTGACCAAAGTCTGGGTCTGAATAAGGTTTCAAAACCACATGAATCGAACCTGGCTGAGGCGTTCTCCTGGCTGGCGGAAGTATGTGCATCAAAGGCAAATGAAATGACCGTATGCTCTCTTTCAAAATCATGATTGTTCTCAGCAGTTCCATGAAACGGTCATTTTCCCCCAGAAGGCAGAGTAGGCTCACTTTTCAGGAAAGGATACTATGCAATTTATAAGTATGCGGGGCTCTGCTACAGCCTCTGGGGTGCCCAATAAAGCTGATTTGCACACTGATCTCCAATAATGCCCATGAATAATACATGAATAATGCATATTTCAAACATGTCCTGAATAACGGTTTAAATAGAAATTGATGGTGTTATGTCATGTCTTCTAAGAGAAGGGTTCAAAGTGCACAGCAAACAAATTAAACAGATGAAGAAAGGAGAGCAGGGGGGAACTCATCAGAGAAATGGGGCATTAATGAAGGGATGTGCTCAGTGGGAACAGACTCAAGGTAGCTGAGGCAGTGGTTTTGTGAAAGGTTTTGACAAGAATAAGGTACTAAATGCATCACTGTGAGGTTTGATAAAGCCACAGTTAAAACAGACGGTTCTTGACAGGGCAGGATCTGGGGAAATGGGGGAGCACAAGAGGGAGAGTGGAAGGCATATGCTGTATCAGAAAGGATTAGAGATACCCCCAAGTGACTTCTGAATCCTAGGAAAAACCTGCCAGCAACCTAGCATGGTGGGATTTCTACTGACTGCTTGTAGAAACCAGTGAAGCCTGCTGGGTAGCTTGGATTATCAAAATTGGCCCATTTGCTCTCTCTGGATGCACAATCACTGCTTCTGGTGCTAGAAAAGTATGTAGAGTCATCAGAATCACTAAAGCAGTGTACTGTTCCTTAAGTGCATACATCTGCCCTGTCAGTCGTGGCCACGGCCACCCGCAAGCCTACCCTCAGCCCCTAGGAGAGTCTGGCCACCTTTGGCCTCAGCACTGACTTGCTTACATGCCACCCAGATGTTGTGTTTAAGAAGGGCATAAAGGATTGGTAAAAGAAAAAATAATAACTTAAAGGAATGGTAAAGTAGAGAGCCAAAACAGATTAAATCATTTTCCCTTTGGTTTTCTGTAATGGGGGGTCCAACGTTGAATAGTCACTGTGATCAGACAAAGGAGATAGGGCTGGGTGTCCAGCAGACACTAAATATCTACATGTAAGCAAGCAGCCTCAGCTGGGAGCTGGGATGGAGCCAGGAGCTGGGGCTGGGTAGTGAGTGATCCTCACATGCTCTAGCCAGGTTCCCTGCCCAGAGTTTGGCGAAGCCCAAAGGGAGCAGAGAGTGAGCAAGTACAAGAGCCAGATGACCATTTCAGGCAAGGAATAGTAGATGGTAGTAGATTCTAAGACCAGTCCCTCAGGAATCATGCTCCTCCCCTCAAGCCCCAAAGGAAGGAGTGAGACCCCCTAACATATGCCAGACAAAGAGAAGGCTGATCATTCTCTTCCCTACTTGAATTCCTACTGGGGTGTCTTGAGGCCCCTGGGGAAAGGCAGACCCCTCAGGGCTCAGAGCTGGAGATGAGGGTGAGGCACAGAAAACCTCCTCTGGAGAGGGCACAGTGGACCAAGAAGCACGTGTTCCTGCTGTGGAGCAGAACTCTGCTTGGGCTGGAGACAAGCCACTGTCTCTTAAGGCTTAAACATCAGTGAAGGAGAAAACAACAAAATGACACCAAGGACTGGGCTACTCGTATGAGCACCTTGGTCAGCCAGTCAAGACCCAAGATTTTTATTGTGCAACGACCAGCAAGAAGTTCCAAGGTTCACTGAAACCCCTTGATTATGGGTCCCAAGAAAGCATCACTGTAATAATGGGTATTTGGACATCTCCAATGATGGTTGGTTCCCACGTTGTACCAGCTCCCATTCTCAAACAGGGGTGAGTTGGCTTCTTACCTTCTGGTGGGGAGAGTCAGTGAGGAAGTGAAGGATACGTGACCATTTAGTTTTCCGTGTTTGGCTCCTTGTAACAGCACAGACGAACTAAAAGAATACTGTTTTCACTCCCAATGATGTGACCTGCATTTTATATCTTTGGATTTTTAGGGCCATTCCTCTTGCTATGGCAACATTTTAGTCCATTCTGGCCAAGGAGGTATCTTACTACTGTACTTGTAATTAAGAGAAGAATAAGAGAAATGTGATATCAGCCTAACAACATATATTGAATGTGAGCTCTGTCAGGCACAGCCATGAGCAAGCCTGACTGCTTGGAATTCATAGTCCAGAGGGGAGACAAGCAGAAAGCAAGTAATAGGAATATAAATATTATAGAAGGAAAGTACAAGAGGTATACGGTAACATTTTGAAGGGTAAATAATGTTCATCTACATTTTGTTGTCCCATTTTTGCTAAAAGGAAGAAAGACAAGAAAGAGGAAAGAAATGAAAAAAAGAAGGAAGGAAGAAGAAAAGACTTAAAAATAAGCATAAAGATAAGTGGCAACTGGCACCTAGCCTCAGGGACAAGGAGGTAATAGGGAATAGTGAGGACTGTGGCAAATTTAGAGCTCACCCCAGATCTAAAGAAAACTCCTCCAGCTAATTGCTGCCAAGTAATTGCAAGACCATTGTTTCCAAAGCTTCTACCTTTTAAAGAAAAGCAAAAAAAAAAAAAAAAAAAAAAAAAAAATCTGATTTGTTTTAGTTAAACCCTCCTGATTTTTAAATGTTCACTCATATAAAAAATTAATAAATTCCATACAGGCCAAACCTGGCAGGTGGGAGACAACCCTTGAGGAGCCAATTTGCAGCTTCTGCTTCAAATGGTCTCATGAAAGGTTAGAGATCCCCGAGTGCAGGGCCAGACAGATCCCATTATTTCAGACCCTGGGCTTTCTCCACAGCATGGCAAATGCCACACGCCAATTTCACATTCCTTATATGTTTCTGCCTTCGCAGACTTAGCGTTTTACCTCTGCTTTCTGTAAGCTGAGGGCTGTCTTTTGAGTAAGACATTGGACTATGTGCCCTCAAAGGTCACTCCTGAATCTAACTGACAACCCCTATCCTGAAATTATGAGAATAATGACAGCATAACAATGATAAAGCCAATGATGCATGAAGTACCTCATTTCCAGTGAGTTCATTTGTGCTATCTGGTTTAAATTACTCAAAGTATTCAATCATCTCATTTATGTAGGCAACATTATCACTGAATCAGGCACTGTGGATAAAATAAAAGTAGGACCTGCTTATCTCTCTGTCCATTTTTTGATGCCCATGCTAGAGAGTATAGAGATGCCTAATACGAGTGGCCTTTTATTTTACTGATCAAAAGTTTAACAGAGGGTGAGCATGTGCCCATCAGGACAGGCTGTGTGGAAGGATGACCATTTCCACTATGTGTTTCCCCAGATTAAGTCACAACGGCTTTGAAGTGGGCATCATTTCTCCAGAAACTGACAATTTGTCCAGGGAGAGAAAGGATCTTCCCGTATTAGCAGAAAAACAAGTGTTAACTTAGGGACAAACTCAGAGGAAGAGGGAGGAGAGGTGCCAAGGGAGTTAGAATATTTGTCATAACAGAGATTGATGGAGTCAGCCCCTGGGGGGGTGAATCATATTTGAAACTTCTGGGAGGAGGGGACAGGGTGAAATGCAAGTCATTCCCCTCTTTTGATTTCCAGGTTTTATCTCCATTTGACAGCCTGGGAGAGTGTGTGGGGAATGGCCAGGCAAGACATGAGGGAGAACCCAGGACAGCCCGAGTCCCTGTTTGCTCTCCCCATGCGGGCCCTGGCACCAGTGTGCCCAGGCTGCAGACTGCATGATATTGGGGTAGCAAAGGGCAGTGCTGGGCACACGGCACTGGGGCCTCTGCTCTCTGTGTTGGTATCCCCTACTTTAGTTTCTCCGGGCTTCAGGCAGGAACAGCGTGGTTCTAGAGCAGAGTTCTGAAGACTTCCCTCAGAGGCACAGTTTGCAGTGGGTCAGCTGGGTGCACTTGGCCCTGGCCCTGGGCAGGTCAGAGAGGAGGGGAAGCGGCCAGGGAGCCAGAGTAGGAAGCCCCCTCCTCCCATTTGCCCGAAGGTCTGCTGCTAGCTTTCCTGCACGGGTTCATGCAAAGCAATTAAAGTTGTCTGCAGGCAGAGCAGGCACCGTGGGGTGCAGGGAGAGTTAAGATGGGGAGGCGGCGGCGTGGGGAAGGAAGGGGCAGAAGGCGGGAGGGAGATCCCATTTGGAAATAAGGAGAAGGCTTTGAACTTGTAGATTTCTCCAACTGAGGCAAAACCCACACGAAACCAACCCCAGCTGGGTGCCCAAGAGTCTGTGAATGAATGCCAGGGGGTGACTGAGATGACAGTTCCTGTCCTAATGCATTCACCCCAAGGAGCTGCTGGGCATCTGTTCCGTAATTAACCAGGCTCTCCTTTCCATCGCCCTTCTCCTCCCCCTTCCCTTCCCCCTGTGGCTGTTGAAACCTTTGTCATAATTATTCCCCCTGTCTCTAAGGAACCCTCCGGAAGGCGTCTGTGTTTGGCTTTTTTCCCTCCTCCATCTCTCCCATTCTGGGCTGGGTGACAGCTCCTGGCTAATGGGGGTTTGGGAGTGTCCCAAGGGGGCAGCAAGGAGGAAGAGGCATGACAGGGTATCTGAGAGGGACATCTTCCATCTGATGTCCCTCTCGGATGTCTGATATTATGATCTGATGTGCCCATGGGCTGAAAATCACTGCAGTAATGAAAACTGATAGGACTACGTGGCACACAGAAAGTGTTGAGAACTGCTTTCCGATAATTACATTATTAATATGAATAAGAGCAATAATAATACCATTTAGTCCAGGTAGAAGAGCGAGTATGTCACCATGTGTGGTACATACTGGGCGTGCAATTTATACTTTTTGAAGAGATGGATCACGGCTTTGTCACCTACTATATTAAAGTTGTCTCTGAGGGACACGAACCATAAGAGACTCTTGAAGATAGAGAACAAACGAGGCTTGATGGAGGGAGGCGGGTGGGGGATGTCTAGATGGGTGATGAGTATTAAAGGAGGGTACTTATTATGATAAGCACTGGGTGTTGTATGTAAGTGATGAACCACTGAATTCTACTCCTGAAACCAATACTTCACTGTATGTTAACTACCTAAAATTTAAATTAAAAATACATAAATAGGGCGCCTGGGTGGCTCAGTTGGTGAAGCAACTGCCTTCGGCTCAGGTCATGATCCTGGAGTCCTGGGATCGAGTCCCGCATCGGGCTCCCTGCTCAGTGAGGAGACTGCTTCTCCCTCTGACCCTCCCCCCTCTCATGTACTCTCTCTCATTCTCGCTCTCTCAAATAAATAAATAAAATCTTTTAAAAAAAAATACATAAATAAATAAATATTTTAAAAAATAAAAATAAAAGTTGTCTCTGAATATCAGAGGACTCATGAGACGTATTCAATATCATCTCCATCTTAAGTAAAGAAAAATGAAGCGCAGAAAGATTGAGCAACGTGCTCAAGGTCGTACAGACAGTAAGAGACAAAGTGGGGATTTGAACACAAACCTATGAGACCGGTCTTCCGTGATGGGGTGCTGCCGGGTCACTTCCCTTCATGACACACTTTAGTCCCAGTCCCTGGATGTGGCTTTGCTGTTCCTTCTCTCTATAATGTCCTTATTTGACTAACTCCCCCTTTTGCTCGAGCTTAAAGACTCAGTGAAGATGCCCGTTAATTTATGCATCTTTCATTAGCACGAATCACGTTTTCTTTAATTCTGTATCATGACTGCATTTCACAAGTACCTGGCCATGGTAGGAATTCAATGAATATTTGTCAAGTTTCTATTTTACAGATAATACTCCTGAGATTCAGAGATGGAATGTGCTTACAGGCCCTATGGCCACAAAATATAAGAACAAGTTTGATTTTGAGCTTTGACTGTGAGGTCAGGGACCCTCACACTAACACATCTACTGTTGAGCTCCATGGTACATCATCTCCTATTGTATAACAACTGAAGTTCTATAATTGTGATTATTTCCATTTTTTTCTGACAGCTTAATATATACTACCAACTAATAATCATAAACCTGAGTTATTTCAGTCTTTATTATAATGAAAGTAATGTAAGCCTTATTATAGAATATTAGAAGAGAACAAAGAGGAAAGAAATGAAATCAATAATCCCAGAATATTTAAAATGAATATTTTCTTCCAATATGTTTATGCCTTTTTACATAATTGAGATTCTAGTCTTTATATAACTTGGGATTCTGGTTGTTTTAAACTTAATATTCTAATATAAACATTTCCCTACTTAGTTCAATAATTTCCCTGTTTACTATGTAAATGACTTAAAATTGTCATTTTATGTGCTCAATATTCATTTTTTAATGACTAAAACAGATCTATTGTATAGACTATCAAACACTCCCCCCAATCCTGGATAACTTTTCACTATTAAAAATAATAATAATACAGTGAACTTTTATTTTCTTTCTGAATTTCAGAACACTTTTTAGAATAGTTTTGAACATTTTCAAGGCTCTTGACGTAGATTGCCAAATTGCTTTCCAAATGAGTTGTGCTCATTTTTTTTCCCCTACTAACAGTTATTTGGATTTTCCCATCATTTTAAATGTGATCATTTCTTTAACACATACACAAGCAACCATAATGTTTGGAACTGAGATATGAAAGAAATGTTGGAGATGATTTAGTTAGGCACCCCTCCTCCCTCTTTTATGCACTAGGAAAAGGTCTGGCAAGTTCTGTGGCCTGCCCCCAGATCAGGGCAATTTGGGGGGGATGAGCTGGGCTTGAGCCAGGTCTGCTGCCCCCACTGCTTCTACCATTTGTTTATCTGTTCAACAGTGTTGTTACACAGTGTTACACAGTTGCCATCACTTGACGTCTTAATTTTGAGTCTACCTGCAAGGGAAGGAACTTTTGAAGTATCTGAGCCTGGCAAGTAACCAATTTCCCTCTATGGTGAGAAGAGGCTATTTCCTGATAACACTCTTCTACCTGCCAGGGTTCCGTAGGGAACCTTGTATCTATTTATCACTTCCTCCTGGCTCCAGCTTCTGGAACTCTGTTAGTCCTGCTTGACGTGCACCTTGGCAGCTTTCACTGCATCCTTCTTGTGGGCCTCTGCTTTCCCATCCCTGCTCAGCATGATGGCAGCCTACCTCATTTTCAACCTCGGGCCAAGCACAAGTGTTGCTCCTGCCCATCTGCCATGTTGGCCAAATTTCCCTGATTGCTAAACAATTCCAGGCTCTTCCCAGGAGGGCTGAGTGAGCTGCAAGTTAAATTTTCCCTCCAAGCCTCTGCCTTGTTCTCTGTCACTACTGGAGCCGGAGTGGAGTATGCAGATGCACTTCTTGCCCGTCTCTGGGCCCATCCATCACTCCGTGTATGACCTGTGCTGTGCTGTGGAAGGAGAAAGCCCATCCCCAACAAAGTCTCCTGGTGACATCCCGAATCCAGCCACTTCCCTCCAATTCACGTTACATCCCAGGGCCCTTCTGCAATGGCCATACTTCCGATCCTTCTGCAACACTGCTTCCATCAACCTGCTTCTCAGCACAGAAACCTGTCTATGACCAAAAGTTGATCATGCTTGGCCTTCAAGTCCTTCCCCTCTGCTATAACACCTGTCTCCCACCAGTTACAGACTCAAGTTCATTGTATGCCAGCCTAGCTAGGAGAGGACCATGAAAGAAGGGGAGTAGCTGAGGAGGCAAGCGGGTTGTGGGTGAAGTGAAGACATGATTGGGCCTGGGCTGGAGAAAAGCACCTCTGGAGAGTAAGGGGTTTGTCCTGTCTGCTCTGCCTAGAATGTTCTTTCCCATTTTCTCCTAGGTGGGGACTGCTCATCCTTCACACTCCAGTTTTCCATAACCTGCCTTGTCTCCAAACTTCAATCCCTTTCCATACCTCTGCTCTGCCATTTTACACACTGAATTCATGGAAGAATTATGTCCGGTTGGACATTTGAAGAAGGCTTTGTGCATTCTACTTTCGGGATATTTGGGAAAATGTGATGGTGCCATTTACCCACAGTTCTTAAATCAGAGGGAACATTCTTGCCAAGTAGCCTGAGAGCTGCTGGTGGAACATCAGTCACTTTTTCCCTTTCTCTTCTTCTCTGTGCATGTCTATGCTTTGTAATCGAATCTAAATATGGCATCAGGGTATTTTTAAAATCTAGAGATTGGAAATACTTATTGGAAGAGGCTGATTTACAGGTTGGGGGCTTGGCATTGGCAGCAGCTAAGGGGCTTGGAGAAGATGGCCAGATTAAGGCTGGCCAGAAGCAGAAGGACTGTGGAAAAGGCCAGGTTTGGCTTAAGAAACTTAGCATCAGCTGTTATAATCTGGCAAATGGATAAGTAATTTTTTCACAGCCAGCAGTAAAATGAAACTTATGGAAACACTGAAGTAAATGTTCTGTCTAGCCAGTGAGTCAAATTAGAGAAGAGTAGATTTTTCCAGCCAGGCCTGAACATCAGTGTGCCTTGGTGGTCTAAGGATAGCCAGGAAGTTCATGGCATTTCAGATTCTGAGTTAACGATATAGATCACAGGTCAACAAAGCAGCCTGCTGCCTGTGTTCGTAGGCTCACCAGAGAAGAATCATTTTTACATTTTTTAGTGGATGGAGAAAAAAAAATCAAAAGAAGAATAATATTTCATGACACATGAAAATCATATAAAATTTGCATTTCAGTATCCATAAATAAAGTTTTATTTACCCAGCCATACTCATTCATTTACATAGTGGCTAAGGCTGCTTTCCTCCTACAACGGAATGCAGAGTTGGGTCATAGCAAAAGAGACCCCATAGCCTGCCAACCCTAAAATATTTATTTACTATGTAGCCCTTTTCAAAAGCTTGCTGACTTCTAATATGCATGGACAGAGAAAATTAATTCTGGGCCCGTTCCTAACAAGACAAAGGCAACACGCAGCACAGGACAAAGATGAAGCTCGAAGTTGGAAGATAATGTGGAAGACTCCTGGTCCAGCTTCCCACTCCACTGAGTGTCCTACAGAAGCCATTCAGCTGTGAGCACTCACGATGTCCAAGAAGCTCAGCCCTTTATTGAACACCACAAGTCTACCTATTATGTTTCTGATGTTAAGATAAAAACAATCCCCATCCCCACCCCAATATAAGGTTTCTTATTCATAAACTTTTTCTAAATTGAATGGACATTAGCCACAACCTTTCTTGATCAAAGAGTAGACTCCTACCACCCTCCACAGATTAGGACTTTGTATGGCTTAGGGGACTTTCACAGACACTGTCCCATTTACATTCATAACATCTCATAGAGACAATGATTCATCTCTGTACAGGAAAAAAAAAAAAAAGAGAAATCTAAGGATTAAAGGTATGGACTGAATGCTGTGCCCCCCCAAATGCATATATTGAAGCTCTAACCCCCAGTGTGACTATATTTGGAGATACCATTAGGGAGGTAATTAAGGTTAAATAAGGGTGGGGTTCTAATCCAAGCAGACTGGTGTCCTTATAACAAGAGGAAGAGATGCCAGATCTCTCTCTCTCTCTCTCTATCTCTGTCTCTCTCTCTCCTTGTGCACAGAGAAAAAACCATGTAGGAACATAGCAAGAATGTGGCTATCTGCCAGCCAGGAAGAGAGCTGGCACCAGAAACCAACTCTGACAGCGTCTTGATCTTAGCCTCTCAGTCTCCACAACTGTGAGAAAATAAGCATCTGTTGTTTAAGCCACTAGGTCTGTGGAATGTGGTTATGGTAGTTCAACCAGAGTAAGATAGTTAATAAAGTTTAATGACATGTTCAAAAGGAGGCAGCTCCCCAGTGGCAGAGCAGAGACTTGTCACCCATTGCACAAATATTTATTAAGCACTTACTGAGTATAAGGAGTCTTATGGAGCAGACAGGTATTAATCTACAAATCACACCAATACAAATAAAATTACAACTATGATAAGTGCTACCACAGAGAGATGTATGTGCTATGAGATACAAAAAAGATGAGCTGACCTAGGGTGGTCAAAGGAGGCTTGCCCAAGACACAGTTGAAATGAGATCTGAAAGGAGAAGAAGAGTTTACTCAGCGCAGGAAGAAGGCAGTGAACGTTCAGAGAGATGGCATGTGCAAAGGCCCTGTGGTAGCAGGAAGCACACGGTGATCAAAGAAATGAGAGAAGGCCAATGTGGCTGGATCAGAAGAGTGGGGAATGACGGGACATGAGGCTTAAGAGGCAAGAGCTGATCAGACTTCTTATGACCCTCTTGGCCATTTTAAATAACTGAGGCTTTAGGAACCATTACAGTGCTTTCAACATGAGGATGGCTCTGTAAGGTTTCCAGTTAGAAAAGATTACTCTGGCTGCAGTATGAGATACGGATTGGAGAGAGTCATGGGAGCAGCAGGAAGACTAGAGACTGTTGCAGTAGGCAAGGTAAGAGATGATTGGGACTTGGATGAAAGAGTTTGCTTTGAAGATAGAGAGAAGGAAAGGGTTATGAGAGCTATTACGAGGTAAAGTCATTAGGATCTGTGGTTGATGCAGTATGCGGTTGAGAGGAGGATGGCAAGTATGACTTCATGGTCCCTGTCCATTTAGGGGAATGGATGAGATGAGGATGATGCTTACCGAGATATGAAACAGTACAAGCCAATGTCAATACCCTTTAGCCAAAGACCACCAGGAACACATCTGCAACTGAACACAGTTCAGGGTGTGGAGTTGTTGCCATAAGAGAGAATGTACACAGCGGGGAGTGATAGAGGACCTCAGTAAGAGGGTGTTAGAAGGGGCATGTGGAATTTGGGCTTCTTGGTGGTGATTTGCAGATTATACAGGGAAATGTGATTTGCTCTGCTTTGGATGCAGTCAGAAAGTGGGGTAATTCTTCTACCTAGAAAGCCATAAGGATGCAGTGAGGTTGAGGCTGGGATTGGTAAAGACAAATCAGGCTTGTATGATCCAGGATGAGGTGGAGTTGAATCATTTTGTGGTAGAGACAATGTGTATGTTTTTGTCTGTGTTCTGACATGTTTACAGAATGATCTTGCTTGTGTCTTTTCTGGGTGGCCTTGCCTGGGGTTTGTGTTCTTTGAAATTGTCTGTGGTCAAAAGTGGCACACCGAAGCCGAGCTCTAAAGGACAGGAAGCCCCTCACAACACCACTGCCCCACTGACAGCCAGGGGAGTTCCTGGCTGTAGGGGCTGCTTTCCTTCCTCAGTTACCCCCTTTGGCCAAGGACAGGTATAGAGTTGGGCTGCAGGACATTCATCTAGGATATTTGGATTATCATGGCTGAGCTTTTGCTGATTAGGAGGTTGAAGAGACTCCAGGAACCAGTCCTTAGTGGGAATAGGGTTTGCAGCTGCTGTTCCTTTTGTTGCAGGACAAGTAGCTTCACATCTGACAACAACGGCTGCTCAGTGGCATTTATAACTCTGGACAGGATGCATTAGCTAACTGCAACACAGGCAATTACCAGAAACAGAAACAAAAATGGGTTTTAGTTCTTGTAATAGACCCTAAAGACAGGGACCTAGATGATCAAATCCAGGCCATGAAAACATGTCCCAAATTCCAAATGGTCTCTTCTTGAGATCCAAATGGTGCTTTCTTTTCTAGACTAATTATAGGCTTCTATTTAGGTACAAAAAAAAAAAAAAGTAAAAGTGTTTGCTATAACATACATTTCCCCTTGGTTAGCTAAGAAGAAATAAGGGTTATGTGATTAGCCATAAGAACATTAGCTAATGAATTTAAATGTAAACAGGTTTGTTGGGTTTCTAAAGCAGAAGTTGTATCATTTAGGACATCTGATAGGGTCCGAGGTACATCCCAGACCACATTTTCCATGTGTGATATTCCTGCCCTGGAAATTGCAGCTTGCATAGCAAAGTAACAAGAGGGAGTCACTTCTTGCTCTTGGGAGTTCTCCTGAGTAGACTATTTGCCTCTTTTTCAAGGCTGCTGGGTATTCTTCTCAAGGATCCCATAAACCCATGGCCTGGCACCTCATTTCCTCTGGCTGGAAAGGAGGATGGAGGGAGTGTGGAGACGGAATTGTCAGTGTTAAGAAGAGCAGGCAGTGACCCTCTTGTTGGAGAAGGGCTGACTGAAGCGGCTTTGGTTCGGGGGAATTTTGCTAAAATTATCCCCTTCGGAATTATGTATTCGAGTTTAATGTTTCAAACCCCTGATTGATTGCTCAAGTTAGAGCTGTGATAACAGTGGTTGGTGTTCTTCAAGAGGCTGAAAATACCAGCTCTTGGGAAAATGACAGGTCTTTGAGAAATAATCAGGTTCACTGCACATCTCTCTTCAATAGGAGGATTACCACTGGGTTCACAAAATGACCTATGATGGCCTTCCCCTAGCACTGAAGGTCCCTTCCTAGTACCTAGAGATCCTGTGAAAAAAGAGGAGGCATTTCATTTTAATGCCCTGTTGATATCCATTATCCTTTCTGTAGCCATCTTATCGCAGAGAATCTGTTGCTTGAAAATAAATTCCTTTTAATAAGGAATAATAATAAAATAAAAGAATCATTTTAATTCGATTTCCGAAGAACTTGATGAACTTTGGTTCCTCCTAATAGATGCTGGAAATGAAAAATCACAAAATCACAGTGGGAGCAGGGATAGCTTAATATAAGAGTGCTATGTGTCAATAGTTGTAAGATCGAGATTAGAGTCAGGACCTCAGGGCCTAAGATAAAGATAATGTATTTGAAATCAATTAAAGGACCAATAATTTTTGGCCCCCAGAAAGGTTCACTGTATCCTAAAGAAAATGGTTGATAGGAGACTAAAAATCTCAGAAGCCTACCATTTTCTCTAGAATAAGGTGAGCATTCACTCCCTCCAAACATGAAGGCTACATCTGTGTAACTGAGTTGACAATTCCACATGGGACCATATGGATATATTTTTAATTGGTATAATGAACAGCTCCTTGTTTCAGATATTAAAAGCAAGATGATTTCAGCACATGATAAGTTGAGCACAAGGACAGACCTATCTAGCCAAATGATGGAAATAAATTTAATAATAAAAACCCACCAGAAGAAGCAACCGCTCATCTGAATTTAAAGGAAATTTTCCTGCCATCTGCTATTGTTAGCATTTTATATCACCATATTTGCCTGCTCTCTTCCAGAGCCCAGCGCTGCTAAGCTCTTCATACAGGATAAGCTACTAGGCAGGAGAACAGAGCGATCGGAAGCATGCAAGTGAATATAAAAGGCACCACCATCTCCAGACCCAGAGTCACATTTTTACCAGCCACATAGGAGTCAATGTTGGACTTCTCCAGGGAAGCTTTAGTCATAGGAGTAAAGGACAAAAAGGGACCAAAGAGGTGGTGGCTTGGGTGGTTCAGAGATCACAAGGGATATCAGGTAGAGCCACTTGGTCACACCAGTGTCCCACTGCCCTCCTCTGCGTCCTCCTCCCCCTCCAGTACCATGCAACGTGAAATCCAGAGGTAATCAGCTCTAAAGACTGGGACAGAGAACACTCAGAGGAAGAACACATGCATGCATCAGCAGCAAATAACCTGAGCCATTTATAGATGTCCCAAAGCCCCGGATAATGTCAAAGGCCATTAGAGGGGAAGCAGGATTCTCATAAAGGACGAATCAGGCATTGGTGGCCATGGTGGTCGTGAAGAGATGATGTTTGATGTTTCTCTTAAGAGAAGAGCTTAGGAGACGAAGTACTTAAATGAATACTAGTCCAGGTAGGTCTTACCCCCCAAGCTTAGGGTAGAGAAAATGGAATTAAAGGGACAATGGGTAAAAGCAGAGAGCAAGCTCTCCACCACCCCCCAAGGAGCTGATTTGTTTGGACTGTGTTCCCAGGTACAGAGAAAGGGAAATCTTACCTTGGGTTAAGTTCAGTGCCCAAGGGAGCTTCAGTATGGCCAGGAGAGAGAATAACCGGGTTGACACAGGGACTCAAGCCTTCCCCAGTGTAGATAATTTGGACTCCTGTGGAGTTAATCCATGAGCAACCTGTGAAAACCGGAACTCCTAACAGTGGACCTTGGCAGACAGTTTTCAACCCAGAGAAGGCCTGATGGACTGCCTTCTTTGGGCACCCAGTTGGACCCACACAGGGGCGATAGCAGGGTTTCTCTAAGACTTGTGCTCAGTAGGGGTGTAAACCAATTGGAGAACTGTTGAAGATAGGCCAGATAAGCCAAATCTGCATGCTCCGCTCCTACCCATGGCATACAGCTGTGCCTGGCAAGGAAGAACCACCTGTCAGCCATAAAAAGCGATGAGATTTTGGTGTGAGATCACTCCGTGAGGGGATAGGTTAATTGTTGACACAGCTCTGTCTGGTTGGCTATT
Source organism: Mirounga leonina (assembly GCF_011800145.1). NCBI lineage: Eukaryota > Metazoa > Chordata > Mammalia > Carnivora > Phocidae > Mirounga > Mirounga leonina. The sequence goes on from NW_023270854.1 coordinate 22,684,462, forward strand.
TTTGAGATAGATAGACCCTGAGGGCTGGGTGGAAAATGGCTTGTAGCATGGAGATATAGCTCTTAAGTGTTTTGTTTTGTTTTTGCTGAGCAGGAGCTGTGGGATAGAGAGTTTATGAAAGTATATAAGATGAAAGCTAAAGTTAAACATCTCCCCAAACAAATCTATTTACATGTGACTTGCCTTCAGTTTCAGGGAGCTCACAGGGTGTGTAAAGTCTATGTACGCATCCCTGCTTAGAGACTTTTTTTGGATAGCACAGATGAGGAGTTTATTTCTAGGACCTAGAAACCTCACTAGCAATTCTTTCCTTAAAGTGTGTTTCCTGCAGCACTTGCATGGGAATCACCTGGTGCCATTATTCGGTGCATGCTGAAAATGCTGATTCCTGAGCCCCTCCTGGCATTAAGGAATCAGGATCATCCAAGCGGGGGTCCTGGAATTTGCATTCTTACTAAGCACTCAGGTAGTATTTATCATTATATGGCTTAAGAACCACTAAGAGTTGAAAAGGGCCATAAAAGAGGCCTTGGGAGTCCAACCAAAATCTAAGACTGATAGAAAAAGCTCTCGGAAACTGATCACTCAATTGGGCTGTCAATTGATTAGGACACAAGGGGGTGGGTGGAACTCAAGGTTGTCTGATTGACCGAGAAGAGGGGGTCCATAGACACCGGTTATGAACCAACATTTGTCCAGAACCCACCTGAGTCCAGGCACTTGAGCATGTGGTTTATGCCATTTAGTTCCTCTCCATGATCTTATTATAGGTGAAGAAATAAAGATTCGGAGAGTTTGGAGAACTTGCATGGCATCTTAAAGCAAAATAAGGGGAGCCAGACCTTAAAGGCAAACAACCTGACCTGACTCTTTTTTGATGATGATGATTTATTTATTTATTTAGAGAGGGAGGGGGAGGGGCAGAGGGAGAGGGAGAGAGAGAGTCTCAAGCAGAGTCCACGCTCAGCACAGAGCCTGACTCCGGGCTCAATCTCACAACCCTGAGATCATGACCTGAGCTGAACCAACTTAGCCACCCGGGCGCCCCTTGATGATGATTTTAAAATGACACCACCCAGTTTGCCCTTTGTCTGCCAGATTTGGATTACAAAAGAGAAATAAATTCATTTCATTATATTTTTTTAAATGTTGAGCATATACTGTCTTCATTTACCTGGGAATATATTTCAGAACAAACGATTTATTCAGATGAAACAGGAGAAGAAAATGCAAAATGTGATGTCAGCCGGTTTGCAACATATAAAGTTTGGGCCACGTATGTAATGGGCAACTGGGAGTGCGGCTCCGTATACAATTCAGAGTAGCTGGAGAGGCTTTCTAGAGGAAATGGTGTTTTGAATCAACTCTGAGGAGTCAGTAGAATTTTGAATTAATTCAACCTTATATAGAACTTAGATTTAAATAGATCAGACTCTCCCAAAAATCCACCTCGATTTTTACTTTTGATAAATAAGAATATTTATGGAAGGCAGAGGGAGGAATTCCTGAGCAAAGAAAAGTTTCTCATTTTACAACCACCAGTTCCTTAAGAGCTTTCAAAGGATAAAGGTAAAGGAGCTGAGGGCTTACTGTGTGCCAGGCACTGTATTAACTCACTTGATCCTTATAAACACCTTTGGGGTTAGGTGTTATTACCATGCCCAGGTTTAAAATGATACACACACTTGGTCAAGGTGTAAGAGGTGGGAAATGGTGGCGACAAGATTCAGACGGATAGTTCAGGGCTGGTGTGTTCCCTTAAGCCACAAGCTACACTGACTAGCTGGGATGGTTGGAGGTTTGGGGCATCTGGCTCGGTCCACCACACTGAAAGGGGAAAATCAGAAGATCATATGTGACAAGGGACTTGGTATTCACTAGGGTGCAGAAATGATTATGTTTTGAAAGTAAAGGACATCAGGTTATCAGGTTATGAGTAAAGCACCTGCCCAACTACGAGATTGAAGGAGGAAGGGTATATGTTTATCTGTCTCTTTCTGTCTGGCAAATAACCTCATTCCCTGAGGAGAGTCTCTCCCATTTGGAAACATGTTTATTTGAGCGCTGAGCAATGTTTTGTTCCCTTAGAGTCTAAGGAATAGTCCTGAAGGGCACTGACCTTGTCTCAACTTTTTGCAACTATCCCTGACTTTAATCCCACAATTTAGCCTTTGAGCACCCATCTTTTAAAAGCTGGATTGACTGACTCCCAAAAAACAAAGGGGAGGAGAAGGATTTATAAAGATGTATAACTGCCTACCCATGGGTCCACTGACAATCCATCTTGGAGAACAGCGTACACCTCCAGTCCCCTAAAAGGGCAGGGGGCACTTGGATAGCCCACTCAGATGGGGGTGTACTGATTCAGCAAGATGTACCCCAACCTTGATGGTAAATGTTCAGTTGCCCTTATAAACTAATCTCTTACAGCATCATGACTCTGAAACCTTTCCCTCCAGATGTGTCTCTATGTTTCCCAATGGAAGGACTTATCAATCTAAGCATTCTCATGAACATTTGTAAGTAACTTTCTTTCGTTCATTTCCTTAGCCCTGTTCATCTCTGAGAGTTTCTCGGTGTTGTTTCAGATACTCTGGTTGACATGGGAATGCTGGTACTTCCGGCATGCTCAGCTCTGTCTTCAAATAATGACATCCTCAGCATGATAATAATAAGGGCTAACACTATTAAGTGCTATGTGCCAGGTGATAGTCTAAGCAATTACATGTATTTACTCATTCAAATCTTTATAACAAACCAATGAGTTAGGATTGTCCCCATAAAGAAATGGGAACACAGCAAGTTCCAGTCATTTGCCAAAGATCACAAGGCTAATATATGGTCCAGAACGGCACTCATTTTAGCTTCAGAACCTATGTGCTCAATATGCTCTTTGCCACCAATATGTCTCTGTTTCACCCCTAATGTTACCTATTGTAGCTTAACTTATTCACACTACCAACTCACACACATTTTTTTTTAAGATTTTATTTATTTATTTGAGAGAGAGAGAATGAGAGAGCACATGAGAGGGGGGAGGGTCAGAGGGAGAAGCAGACTCCCTGCCGAGCAGGGAGCCCGATGCGGGACTCGATCCCGGGACTCCAGGATCATGACCTGAGCCGAAGGCAGTCGCTTAACCAACTGAGCCACCCAGGTGCCCTCACACACATTTTTTTAAACAAGCTCCGGCCAGTTTTATTAAAGAAAAATTTTGCATGATTTACTTTTCACCCGTCTGTTCTGGTAGGCTTCTCGTGATATGAGAACCACCTGGATCAATGACAGCCAGTGTGCGTACTCTACGGCATTCCCCACATGCTGCGCCCAATTCAATATTGTTGCCATTGCAGTGATGGACACGTTTTGGCCAACATGGTGCAGTATTCTATTTCAGATTTCCTCAAGGCTGGGCAGTTGTTGGCCAGGATGACCAATTTCCCTTTGCCATGTCTGATCATTTTCAGAGTCTGCTTCTACCCCAGAGCGTACTTTCCACTTTTCATAACAAGTTGGAGCCTAGAGTTGATTGACTCCAGAGAATTTTTTGTCTTCTTTGTGGCCCCCATCTTCCTGCCTTAGGCATAGGACAGCGCCAACCAAGAGCAGCCATTAGGATGGCCAGGAACGAGAAAGGAAAGCTCAGGCACATATATTATTAGCACATAGGCTGGAAGAGGAAAATATCCCTAAAAATCAAAAACATTACTCAGGCAGTAATGACAATGGGTACCATTTACTGAGCTAATTTTACATTCTTAATGATTTTAAAAGCATCCCTGCAAAGTTGTATAATTGACTCAATTTTTTAACCCTATGAGTCAGACCAGTCAAGTGGATGGTTTAAGATCATCAGCAGGTCTGTGGCAATTTGAACCCAAATCTGCCAAATTCAGAGGTCCCTGATCTTTCAGCTACTACTTGAAGGCTTCTTACTAATCCTTAGGCACAACCAGCCTAGTGTAGTCAAATGGTCTGTTAAAGTGACTATCATCATTGCAGAACTATTAACAGCCAAAAAATGAAGGAAGTGTTAGGGTCCAAGGGCAGGCCACCCCAAGATGGGCCACTGTAGCATGAAGATCATTTGTAGTTAAAAAGTGATCAAACCCATAAAGAAGATGTGGTATATATATACAATGGAATATTATGCAGCCATCAAAAGGAATGAGATCTTGCCATTTGCAACGACGTGGATGGAACTGGAGGGTATTATGTTGAGTGAAATAAGTCAAACAGAGAAAGATATGTATCATATGATCTCACTGATTTGAGGAATTCTTAATTATAGGAAACAAACTGAGGGTTGCTGGAGTGGGGGTGGGGTGGGAGGGATGGGGTGATTGGGTGATAGACACTGGGGAGGGTATGTGCTCTGGTAAGCGCTATGAATTGTGCAAGACTGTTGAATCTCAGATCTGTACCTCTGAAACAAATAATGCAATATATGTTAAGAAAAAAAAAAAAGAAGAAGAAGAAGGTAGCGGGAGGGGAAGAATGAAGCGGGGGAAATCAGAGGGGTAGACGAACCATGAGAGACGATGGACTCTGAAAAACAAACAGGGTTCTGGAGGGGAGGGGGGTGGGAGGATGGGTTAGCCTGGTGGTGGGTATTGAGGAGGGCACGTTCTGCATGGAGCACTGGGTGTTATGCACAAACAATGAATCATGGAACACTTCATCTAAAACTAATGATGTAATGTATGGGGATTAACATAAGAATAAAAATAAATAAATAAATAAATAAATAATAAAAAAATAAAAAGACAAAAAAAAAAAAAGAATTCTACCTGAACAATCACAAATGTCTTAGTCTATTTGCCTGCTGTCACAAAGTATCAGAGCCTGGGCGGTTTATAAACAACAGAAATCTATTTCTCATAGTTCTGCAGGCTGGAAGCCAGAGGTCAGGGTGTCAGCATGGTCAGGTCCTCAGGAAAACCCCCTTCTGAGGCACAGACTGCCGACTTCTCCTTTTATCTTCACGTGGCACAGGCCAGCCCCTGGGCCTCTCCTTATCAGGGTACCAAGCCCCTTCGGGAGGGCTCTGTCCTCGGGACCATATCACCCCCCCCCACCAAGGCTCTGTCTCCAAATACCACTACTCTGGGGATTAGATTTCAGCCTATGAATGTTAGGGGGGACACAAACATTCAGTCCATAACAAAAAAAATGACATCGATCAAGAAGAAAAAGGGGAAGTGTCCTTTAAAAAAACAAAGCAAACAAACAACAAAAAACCATGCAGAGAGCTCTCTCATAATCCCAGATTTTAAAAAAAATGCCTAAATTATGGAAAGAGGCACTTATAACCAAGGAATATTAGCCTGTCCTAATGATCCTAGGAAAAACAGAGTCCAAATTGCCCTGAGGCTTAAAAATTGGTGTAAGGGCATTGCAAGGGGGCTTTGGGCCGTGGTCAGAGCAGGAAGGAGGAGGATGGAAGGGCTGGTTGGGGGCAAATGATGTCATGTTGAAAGCTAGCAGAGAAAAGTAGGGCAATTCAACTCCTATATTACTTTCTCTATCGAGGAAAGTGATCTTCAAACTGGGAAGGCTAGGACAAATATGGTTCATAGGAAATTGAAACCTGAGAGAAGCAAGGAGACAGGAAAATATCTGGCCACTGAGATGCGTTGAGGCGGATGACATCTCGCCCCACAGAGGAAGGTGTGGGGTATAAGCAGCTGCATTTTGGAGAACAGGATCATGCTCCAATTTAAAAAAAAAAAAAAAAAGGAAATGGGTGGATTACAGAAAGGTGAAAGTAAAAGTATCCAGACCTGGGAATATTTCTCTACGGATATGTAGACTTTTCTTCCAGCGAGTATTTCCATAGCCATAAATATCTCCTTAAAACAAAGAGGTGTCCCAAGTATCTTTGGTAAGTAGTGATTTAAAATGAAGTTGAGACACCTGGGTGGCTCAGCCGGTTGAGCTCAGTCTGACTCTTGGTTTCGGCTTAGGTCATGGTGGTCTCAATGTTGTGGGATCGAGCCCCGCATTGGGCTCTGTGCTCGGCGGGGAGTCTGCTTGTGATTCTCTCTCCCTCTCCCTCGCCCCGCCACCCCTCTCTAAAATAAATAAACTTTAAAAAATAAAAAAAATTAAAATTAAATGCAGTAAAAATTAGTAAAATTAATTTTATTTTTAAAATTATTTCATTTTGGGCGCCTGGGTGGCTCAGTTGGTTAAGCGACTGCCTTCGGCTCAGGTCATGATCCTGGAGTCCCGGGATCGAGTCCCGCATCAGGCTCCCTGCTCTGCAGGGAGTCTGCTTCTCCCTCTGACCCTCCCCCCTCTCATGTGCTCTCTCTCTCTCTCACTCTCTCAAATAAATGAATAAATAAAATCTTTAAAATAAATAAATAAATAAATAAAATTATTTCATTTTATTCATTATTATTATGTTCAATTAGCCAGCATATAGTACATCATTAGTTTTTGATATAATGTTCAATGATTCATCAGTTGTGTATAACACCCAGTGCTCATCACCACACATGCCCTCCTTAATACCCATCAGTCAGTTAACCCATCCCCCCAACCCCCTCCCTCTGTAACCCTCAGTTTGGTTCACGGAGTCCAGAGTCTCTCATGGTTTGTCTCCCTCTCTGATTTCTTCCCATTCAGTTTTCCCTCCCTTCCCCTGTGATCCTCCACACTATTACTTATGTACCACATATGAGTGAAATCATATGATACATGTCTTTCTCTGCTTGACGTATTTCACTTAGCATAATCCCCTCCAGTTCCATCCATGTCAATGCAAATGGTAGATATTCATCCTTTCTGATGGCTGAGTAATATTCCATTGTATATATGAACCACATCTTCTTTATCCATTTATCTGCGGAAGGACATCTCCTTCCGCTGTCTCCTTTGGCTATTGTGGACATTGCTGCTATGAACACTGGGGTGCAGGAGCCCCTTCTTTTCACTACATCTGTATCTTTGGGGTAAATAGTTAGTAGTGTAATTGCTGGGTTGTAGGGTAGCTCTATTTTTAACATCTTGAGGAACCTCAGTAAAATTAATTTTAAATGAACACACTTCACCATATAAACCAACAAGTCTTCTAAAGTTTTTTAATACCAAGACCTAATTACATTATTTTCCAAGTTAGAATGACTAATAATTAATACAGATGATACTGTACTTTTCAAAGTAAAGAAATATATTTGACCCATACATTTTTATGAATCACATTTGATATCACCAAATAAACTTTACTGAGGAAAGAAATTGTTTAAAAATCTCAGAAAAACAGACATGATGAAAAGCTAGACATTGTGTACAAATAATGTGAAAATACTGTCACAGGTATGGAAATGTGACATCATCATCGGAATATAATAAAATGTTATAAAGCAAAGGGTTGTCAAAATACAGAAGAAGAGATATTCCGAAAGAAATGAAAAATCAAGATCATGCAGTAGCAGCAACAATTTCTAACTTGTAACAGATACTTAAATGCCAGGGGGAAATGAACAGAACTATCTCCAGAAGCAATGGTGGCAAAAGACAGGTAGGCTTTCAAAAATGCAAGGGACGTAGCTAATTAAATTACCGCCTCCTTCAAATAAGAGTGAGAATCTCTTGGGAGAATCTAAGCCCCTTAACAGACACATTTAAGAGCACTTGATGAAATGCTACGTATTTCAGTAGGAAACTATTTCAACAGTGAAATGACATCGGAATCAGAAGCATATTCCGCTGTGACACTTAGTAGTTGACATCTTTCCAAACAGCCACCACAAGTCTGAGGTTCTCATGAGACTGAGGTCTCCCAGCTACATGACTATCCACACTCATTTCACCAAAGAACACGAACTCTGCTGGTTGCCCCGTATTCTGGGTGGAGAACACCAATTGGTTTTATGTAGCTTAAGTCTACAGGGGCATCAACTTTCCTCTTAGACGCATCACCCCACAGAGCTGGCCAATCAGGTGTCATCTGGAAAATAACCAGTTCATGGACTCCTTTGGAGGTTTTTCTATTTTGGACCATGGTACCACGTAAGTAATCTCAAACTCTTGTTTATCAGTGAGAGCCAAATTTGGAATGAGAAATTGTTCTTGGCATTCTCTATTTTGGGTCAAACCTTTCTGAACTTCATTTCCATGAGCAAAACTATCGTACTTCCAAACATAAAATACTTTATTCCTTCTGCCTCTAAAGTTTGCACTCCAGAATCCAACCAAATCAGAGTCAGCTGTCCAAAGAGGAATGGTTTTCATGATATTTTCTGGAAACTCATTTATCTTTAAAGGTTTAAGGCAATAAGTATGAAACTCATAGAGTATTCCACCATATTGTTTGGGGCCCCCTATAGCAAAGGTGAACACATCTGAGGGTGGACGGCTATGTGGCCAGACCCCTCAGGAGACAAGTATGGTGGCCACTTCAAGTGTTGGGAAGAGCAGCCAGTTGGTGGTCTTTCAAGGGTCCCTCCTCTTATGGCTTCCCTACTAGAAACAGGACCTGGACAATTTTTAAAAGAGTAAATGTCTTTCAATATTTAAAAGATAATGATTGAACATAATTACTTGATGCCACCATGGTTTTTATCAAACAAGCTTTACCAAACTAACCTTGTTTCTGTGCTGACAAGTTATAAGGGAAGCCAACGTTTTCCTGGGTCGAGACTTCAAGAAGTCATTGTCGAACTATCCCTATGGACAATGTGGATAAACATGGACTGAATGACAGTTACATGACGAAGAGTTTTCTTAACTAGTTGAATTACTGAGTATATATGCTATTGATAAACTCAGTTCTGTCCATCTGAAAAGTAGTGTGTGATGATGGGTGGGGTCCTCTTCTTGCAAAAAACATATATTTGACACATGTTTATGACTCATATGGATATATAGAAATCAGATACATGATATTTTGATGCAACTGCTTTGAAGATATTTTGACAGCCGTGTAAAGCAATTTAATTTTAAGAAATTTTTCTGAAGTGTCAATTAATAGAATTATATCCACACTGACTTCCTGATCTTCATCCCATTTCCGAGTGAATCTTAGAGGTGCAGGAAGGTCAAACCCAGGAATGGAATGCGGCTTTGAGGTATTCACTGTTCACATTTCTAGGAAACGAAAAAGATATTTTTATATTTGGATGTGCCCATTTTGGTATGACCAAATCAAAGGCGTCACATACAAATGTTTTTTCCAGACCTGATTCCCATACATTCATCTGCATCACAGATTTGAAACTCCATAGCAGTAAGGATAGCTCTCTTCAGCACACCAAGAGGAGTTTACTTTCCCGGTTGGCAGTAATTCACTGAGCTTCTGATATTGTGAAGGCAGAAAGACAGAGGGATAGCTGGTGTGTGCTGGCTTTCCAGTCAATATCTGATAAATCTCCACCGAGCCAGATGGTTTCTTCTTGCCTATAAGGAATACAGATAAAGACTGCATATCGTTCCAGGTTCTTTGGTTGTAAGCAATTGAAATAGACCCTAGGTTACCTGAGCAAGAAAGGACTTTATGGGAGGGATACTGAGAAGTGCTTGCAATAATAGTAAAAAGAGAGGTGGACACCAGGGTCTTGGAAAAACCCAGGGATGTCAATAGAGAACCCAAACACCTGCTTCTGTAAGAAGTGCCCTCATCCGGGTCATTTCCACCAACCACGTGTCCCTCAGCATCTCTGCCCAAGTTGCAAAGCGTGCCCTCCTCACTCCCCCCTCCCCTCCCCTGCTTCATGTTGGGTCATATGACAGCCCAGCCACATGCATGCAGCAGGGCAATTTCCCAAAGTAAAAAGAAGGGCACAATCACCAGAGGAAAGGGGCAGTCTGCTGGGAAAGAAAGAAAGAAACCGATCCACTGGAGACCTGAACTTGAGCCAAACACTCATTTTAAAAAATACAGATTTGGCCTCACCTGCTTCATGTATATAGGGGCTTGATTGACTGCAAGCTCCACAGGAACGCCAGCAGAGCATTGGTGGTCCCAGCGTCAGTGAGACAGCGCCCCTCAGGGCTTCCACCTTCCAAAGTCCTGGCACTGTCACTGTCCCTGCTCTGCCATGGGTGGCCCTCCCATGGTTCTGGGCTCAGGGACCCTCCCCTCATTTGCTCTCCAGCTGGTAAGGTGGTAGCTGTTTCCTGCAGTTACTAATGTCTCCCTCATCTCACATTTGCCTGTTCCCTCAGTCCTTCCATAGCTGTGTAAACAGCTCCTGCATGAATTTGTCTCGACTGGAAGAGTTGTGTTTCCTGGATCCTGACGGATGCACGTGCCGAGATCCACCGTAGGATGCTGAGGGAGTTTCACACCATGTCATACTTGGAATGTGTGTTTTATATAAAGGAAGACTTAGGGAATGTGATAACCAGCTTCCCCTATCTGAAGAGCTTTCATCTGAAAGGGGGATTATATTTATCCCATGTAGTTCCAGAGGACAGAACTAGGATTAGTGAGCAGGAGTTTGAGGGAAGCAGCTTTCAGTTCAAAGCAAGGAGCGGTCTTCTAAGCCCTTGAACTGCTCACAATGGAATGCAGTGGGCAGCTTTTTGGGGGGAGTTAGTCAAGCAGAGGATTAGTTTCCATCTCTCTGAGACACAGGAGAGGTGCCCACCAGAGTGACATGCTGGGCCATATCAACTCTCCAGACCCCCCAGTCCCCCTGCAGAATCTACAGGCTTGAATTAAGGATTCGGTAATTTTCTATTGGAGCTGGAGGACAAAACTAGTATGCTTGGTGGCCTGCAAAAAATAACAACAATTATCCTCTAGGATTTAGTGTGGCCCCCAGAGTAATTTACAGCAAGGACTCTTCCTCCAGCGCTGAAGAAATTCTATACCCAGCCGAAAGCCGACACCCTTTAATAAAAGATCCTTCTCCTTTGCTCACTTCTCTGGATCCACTCTGTGTACCTGGGTTTTACACCCGGAGGCCCTTTGGAAGGGCAAAGCTGACCACAGCCTATAACTAATGGAATCAAAGGATTCTAGTGTTCTGAAGAGAGTTGCTCATGCTTGTGAATCTCGTTTGATGAATCCAAATCTCAGGATCCTTCTACGGCGGGCGGAAGCTTCCCACCTCTGCCCTGGATTCACAAGGGATGGGCAGGCAGTGATGAGGGAACCAGACAAGGCTTCAAAATCCTAAGATTATCTTCCTGCCACCTTGAGAATCCCCCCACCCTTCCAATTCTTGCCATAGCTGTCATTAATTTGCATACATCTGGACAGCCCCCCTTCTGAAGTTTGGGGCACGTCGCATGAATCTCGAAAGGGCTGTTCTGCATACACCAGTTTCCCTTTCCTGGAGCAAAACTGCTTTCAATTGCACTGTGGCTGTTTTGGGGAGAAGACAGGAGAAAGCCATTCCCTCTTAAGCCCTGTTAAACCAAATACAGAAACAAAAAATTCTAATTCCTAATATGCTCAGAAAACTAGCACACTCACAGAACATTCCCTTCCACTTTCCATGGGAATATTGGAGGAAAGAGGAAATGCAATGATTCACCCATGATCACATAGCCCAGATATAACAGGACCAGAAATTAAACTAGAGTTCATTGTGACCTAGTCCAGGGATGTTCCCCTGACTCCCCACCATATTATTGCTTCAAAAAATCCTACTTTACAAGAGAAGAAATCCATGGAATTAAGTGTTTCAGTGGCTCAGCTCAGTTTTCTAGTAAGTGAGGGTTCAAACTGACAGTGGGACATCAGTGGCCCGAAGGTTGCATCTTTTGCCAACACAACCCCTTGTGGGTAATTTTATTTTCCATTCTGCTTCCCCTTAAAATTCCCAATATTCTTCCCATTTGTCTCATGTCACGGGGTGATTGCCCAGAAGACAAAGGGAAAATGCCCGAGAAGGGGTGGGCAGAGCCTGGTTCACTTATTAGCAAAGGCACTGGACACCTGCCATGGTTTAGGGACACCAGGGCACAAGACACCTTACAACACAGACACGCCTGCAAGCCGAAAGGTCTGACAAGAGCAAAGAATAATTTCCAGTTAAACACCACCCTCTTCCTAAAGCCTGCCCCTCAAACGAGGGCTCTAAGGTCATGTTCTCCTAAGGAAAAATGGTTGGTTAGTTCCTGGACTGAAGGAGCAAGGCTGGGCAGAGGATGGCACTCATAGGGAAGCAAAGGGCAGGAATAGAGAATATGGTGATGTGGTGGGAGGTAGGGAGGGCAGAGGGTACAGCAGGTTCTCTCATGGATGGGCCCACTGATGGATTCCACTCTCCCGATGCAGGTCAGGGACCCCCTCCTCATCTTCCAGCTCAGGAGATTTGAATCGCAACGCTCATCCAACTCTGCTCTCCATTTCTACTCCCTCTGACCCGTCTCTGCCCACCCCTCATCTTGTTCCCTTCCTTGTCCCTTTATGTCCCTCAGCCCTCTCCCTGCCCACCCCCTTCCCATCTGAGGCAGCCACCTGGGGACCCTACTATCCAATAATTAGCCTGAGCAGCTGCTCAACCAAACAAGCTCCAGAGATCCGCAGCTGGGAGAGTAGAGTCCTGCCTGGAGGAGGGGGAAGCCGGGGGAAGGCCCACTGAGCCTTCTCAGGTGGCCAGATGACGCCTAATTAGGCCCCCTGCTCTGGAGGCCTCACCAGATGGGCAAATGCCTGGAAGCCTTAGGGAGCCAGCAAGACTCTGTGGGAACTCCCAACGTGTGGTTTCCTTTCCAGCTGCCTCTAGGGCGATGGGGGAGGGTGGTTAAAATAGTAATTGGCGCCTCTGGTCAAGGGGCCTCACTTTTCCCTGCCAGGAGGGGAGATGCTCTGCTTCCCAGTGGTGCATCCCCCCAGCCCCCCACCCCACTCCGGCCCTGCCAGCCTGGAGTCTGAGTTGTTGATGTTGTTGACCGAAAATGATTTTTTTAGATGCACACCAGAGGAGTTGGCACTGGGAACATTTTTCTAAATCTAAACAATGCACACCATGAATTCACGAAAGGCAGAATTAAACTAGAAGGGAAACATAAAAAAAAAATGCGTCGGTTTCCTTCTTTCCGTCTCCCCAGCCTGTAAAAGTGAGCTGCAAACGCCGTGGCAGAGGGAGAATGGAGCAGTAAATGATTTAATTTTGACAGATTGCGGTTTCTGGGCAGAGGAGATGTGAGGGCCAGACGGTAACAGGAGGGGTACCACTGCGCAAGGCCGAGGTTGCATATTGCAGAGCCAGGCCCCCGCATGCCCTGCCTTCCTCCTAAGTCACTGGGCCCTGGCCTCACCCCCCAGCCCTTGATATGGCCACATTTACCAGAAAAGTCACAAGGGGAGCAGGGAGCAGAAAATGAGGTACCTCCTCCTCTAAAGCTCTGTTTTTCAAAGAGGAGTTTGCCTTCCAGTACCCCAGCTGGGCATCAGTGGAAATACTGGTGACGAAGCTTGCAAACATTAAGGGGAAAAATGCAAGAAGCAGAGCTAAGTAGGGGCCAAATGACCTCTTTGCCCTTCCCTCTTTCGGATTTCCCTAACTCCTCAGGTGACAAAGAACATCTTTTCTTTTTGAAGAAGAGAGTGATATCTGTAGTGAGTCCTTGACTCAAATGGCCTTATTACAGAAGAGTGAAGATCAGGAAAGCCAAGAAATCTTTTCTACCTGCCACCACATCTCTTGGGTCCCTCTGGTAGGATATCCTACCAGCAACCATAGGAATTCGGAGCAGACGCCTGTGTGTCTCATCTGGTGGGTTTCCTATTTTAAGCTGTGAAAGTGAACTCACATCAGATGTGGTTTTACCTTATAATCACCCTCCAACCCAGCGGTGATTGTTTTCTGTTATATGCAGGGGAAAGTTGCAAAATAAAATAATAAGACTGAGAAAATAAGTATAAGAATCAGTGATGTTGATATTTCTTATTTACCCTTGTTATTAATAGCCTCTATTTGTGGGACCGAATTGTGGATGGGTCAGGCTGTGTGTATGATTACATTTTTGGCCAGCAGAGGACCAGGCTGGCAGCAGAATGTCTTTGAGCAATCTCCGTTCTCTGTAGTTTCTGGAGTATAACATATTTTCTGCCAGTTCCGGCTGATACGATGGACATTAATTGTTAATTCTACATCAGCCATCTGCTGAAAAGGTAGATTCCCTGGAAATCTGGGGAAACAGCGCCATCTAGCAGTCCTCACTGTAAGTGCCTCAAAGCTGGGTTTATCTGTCCCTGAAGAGACCAGGAGGAAAAGGCCACTGTTCTTTTAAGGTTGACCAAGTCGGAAAGATGCTCTCCACAAATCCACCTTGGCTATCAACGCGCACAATCGGTTTGCAACAGCTTGGAGTCCCTTTTGCTTTAGAAAAGTAGCTCAGCTTAATATTCTGGGTGGATAAGCCAGGTTTCGATAAAATTACATTAGCCTATAGCATTTCAGAACATACTATGGGGAAAAGGCAGTCTCTTCAATAAATGGTGCTGGGGAGACTGGACAGCTACATGTAAAAGCATGAAACTGGACCACTTTCTTACACCAGACACAACATGAAAATAAAGTCAAAGTAGAATAAACTAACTGTGAGACGCAAAAGTATAGAGCATTTCATCCATAAGACACTTTGGAGATAAGCGTTTAAAAGATAAGGAAACAGAGAGGCCCATCTTTGAGGCCACTCAGCTAGTTTGTGGTTGAGTCAGGCTCACAAACCAGAACCAATACTCCTATTCGGAGAATAGGAGCAACCCTTTTTCAAAGGCTAGCCAGAGGTGAAGATAAGAATGAGACACAGAAGTGAGAGCATCCTCAGGAAGCGAAGATATGCGTCTCTCTCTGAATCTACATAGTAACATTGACATGGCAAGGGGCATATTAAACACAGGACAGATGTGGGCCCGTGTTTAGCACACAGGCACATATGGTAGACAAATCTTTGATCAGCCCTCCAAAATGTCATTGCAATGGCTGGAACAAATAGTTGGGCTCTTCCCCAACCCAACCTCTCTGTAGTCTGGCCAATCAAATGTCTCCCTCGAAGGAGAAATACTACAGATTTTAATATGGGGGATAGGGGTTTTCAGGTTTTTCTCCTCCAAAGGCCCTTTGGAGCTTTGACTTCAAATGTGCCAGATCTCTTTCTGTTTGGTGAGGAACATTGAGGAGGCTCAGCCAGTCAGAGCTGGTAGGGACCTGAGGAATGAGCTCATCTAGCAGGCGCATTTGAATTGCCAGAGGAGATGTTAACATCAGTGGTAGGTCCGCACCTCAAACCAATTACATCAAAATCTCTAGTGTAGAGCCTAGGTATTAGTAATGGTTAAGTTCCCTGAGTGATTCCAATATGCCTCCAAGGTTGAGAAGCACTGGCTTCCAGCCCAACCTTTCTTCTTAAAGATGAGAAAACCAAGGCTCAGAAAGACAAATTGACTTGCCCAACAACGCACAGGGAAGTCATGGCAGAACCAGGACCAGTGTTCTCTTCCTCGTCCTTTGCGGTCTGCTACCGTGTACCCCGCCATTCTCAGCTACGCAGCTCGCTAGGCCTCACGAGCCACCCGCTAGACAGCCAACATGGTCACCCCCTGCAGACGCTGCCCGGAGAGGCAGCCATCAGTGAGTGTCCGTCTACGTATTGGAAGTGCTCTGAGTGCTGGGCAAACTCAGCATTTAGGAATCTGAAAGAAGAGATGCTTTTATCATCTAACCACTACTAACCAATATGGGGGTGCTCCCACTTGGGGAGATATTTTTTCCAACTATGGCCTTTGGAACTACAGAAGTAACTACAGAGTGGGTTAGGGGACCCCCAGGGCCCACTTTGAGGTGGACCAGAACCCAACTCCATTGATCACCTGATTGGTGGATGATCATGGCACTTTGGGTCTCCAGTGTTCACTAGTTTCCAGAAGTCTGGCTCCATCCCTTTCCCTTGTGCACAATCAACTTGCCGAGCAGCCACAGGCTCTTTAGGGAAGGTTAGGAGGAAGACTGATAATGCAAACTGTTGGCTGTGCAGCAGGATTTCCTCAATGGGACTTTTCCTCCCTATCATTTAAGGGCCTCTGGGTCTAAGAACTAGCTCAAGTCTGGGAATTGGTTTAGGGTCCATGACCTTCTATTGACCTTCACCACATCTAGAGTTTTTCCATTCATGCAAATCAAGTAACCCTCCAGTAGCCTGCCCATCTGTTTCAGTTTTCAAGGAATATCAGGATCAACTGGCCAGTGCAATGTTCTGTTGGTCATACTATTCTGATTACTCCTTTGGCTCTGCTAACCCTTTCAGTAACCACACCCACCTTGTCTTTGGCAGCTAAATATCACCTCTTGCTCCCAGGTTCCATCATCCCCACTTAAGTCAGGGAGTCCAGTCTGATGATAGCAGTCCCCACTGTCACTCCTGGCCCATAGAGAAGAGCCACCATGGAGCTTTTCCAAGGATGTTGGGCCTCCCCCCACAAACGCATCTTGCCCAAGCTTGGTGAAGGGAGTACCCCCTGGACCCTCTGGGGAGAACACAGTCAGGAGATGGGTGAGCTGGTGTCATATGATAATCCACTCTAGCATTCCCATCTCCTGAAGGCTTCATATCCCTTCTTCTTCTGTCTCACTGAGGACATCCAAAATAGGTCATCCTGCCCCATCCCACTTGTCAGAAATGTCTGGCTAGGATTCATTACCTTTTTGTCTTCATGACAAATCAAAACCCCAGTAATACCAACATCAACATTTTGCTTCCAAACATCTCCCAGGCTGCTTCTCAAACCTTAAAATAGCTTTTTAAAAAATCCTGTTAAACAAAGTACCCCTGGTTTTACAGAAATAGCAGATTGTGAACCATGAAATGAACAACTGCATCAATACCAAAAGTTTAGGAGAGAAAAATGATTCAGGAAATCTTAGCATTCTCTAGATGATGTTTGCTGTGACCAGGAATTTATCAGCAGGGCATTGGCATGAATATCCCAGGCTGAGCTTCCCTGTCCCATTTCCTAGGATCACCCTCTTTCTTCAATCAGAGATGCAAAAGTGGGGGGGGGGGGGCTGGTGAAGAATCTTGACCTTGTGGAGCCAAAAGTGTTCCAGGGCTCATAACTCTATTGCTCCTGGTTTGGGCCGTTAGCATTCCTGAGATAAAACACAGAGGCTTTAAAGGGTGGTGGGTGTTAGCGGCACGCATAGAGATTTGCATCAGGCTCCTCACTATACCCAGGAATGATTTTGTCTGCAAGCCCTTTTCTTGGATTTGGATGTTGTGACCAAAATAACATAGGCTGTCAAAGAATTCAATTCAGGAATCCTTTTACAATGTGGGCACATCATGTCACTCCTCCGTGAAACCCTGGATAGGCTTCAGCTTTCGCTGGGAATAAAGCACAAGGGTCCTTCCAGTGGGCACAGGCCCTAAGAGATAGGAGCCTTCTTTCCTCTCTGGCCCACCTCCTATTCCACTCCGTTGCTCACTGTGATACAGACACAGCAATTTCCTTGCTGTTCTTCAAACATGCTTGGGTCCTCCCACTGGCCATTCCCTCTGCTTAACATGTCCCTCTACCAGCTAGCCCTCTGACCTCCTTTAGTCTTTGATCAAATGTCACCTGAGAACTACCCCGACAACCCCATTTTCCATTGCAACCCCCATCTCCCTGTTCTGCCTTTTTTCCACGGTATGTGTTGCTTTCTGACATACTGTATACTTCATTTATTTTGATATTGCCTCTCTCCCCCACTAGAATGAAAGCTCCATGAAGGCAGACATGTCCAGCACTTTTGTCACTGCCAAGTCCCCTAGAAAAGCTTGGCACATGGTAGGTGATCAGTAAATATTTTGAGAGTGAATGAGTGAGACTGTGATGCACTTGGCTCTGTGGTTAAACCAATCACAGCTTAATAAATAGGATCCATAAAAGAGCTAGAGATGTGGCCAGTTTGCCTGCTTTTTCCTCTCCACCAGAGTGAAACAATCTCTCAGTGATCAATTCAATTGGTTAGAAATTGCCCAAGCCTGATAAGACATACAGACATAATAATTAGCATTTCTACAGCATTTCTTTTTTAAGTTCTTTAATTAAAAATACACATGGGTGGTTAAAGCAAAACGTTTCCACCCTACCTAAGCTTGCCATGTGTCTGTAATTTAAAAAGTGAATCTTGTGCCACTAACAATGGTCTTCATCATTTTGTTTGGAGAAGGAGGTCTCAAATAGAAGGGAAATCATAACTGAGATTCCTTTTACACTAGATTAATAATGACTTTACAAAAACAGCAGCCTGTGTTTAACTCCACAGAGATAGAGGATGTGAGAGGAAACCCTCAAACACCTAACAATAAATAGCATCAGTTCACGACAACAGGAGGCCATTCTTTTTTTTTTTTTTAGATTTTATTTATTTATTTTAGAGACAGAGCACAAGAGGGGGGAGCGGGAGTGGGAGAAGCAGACTCCCCGCCGAGCAGGGAGCCCGATGCAGGACTCGATCCCGGGACTCCAGGATCATGACCTGAGCCGAAGGCAGTCGCTTAACCAACTGAGCCACCCAGGCACCCCCCAGGAAGCCATTCTTATCAGGCCTCATCTGAGTATTATTCCTTTTGGCCAAATGAAAGCTTCAGCCAATGAATTGCTTGGTTATTACAGTGTATTCTTTAAACACACACACACACACACACACACACACACACACAGAGAGGTGGGGGAGGGGCAGAGGGAGAGGGAGAAAGAGAATCTCAAGCAGATTCCACGCCCAGTGCAGAGCCTGACATGGGCTCAATCTCACAACCCTGAGATCATGACCTGAACAGAAATCAAGAGTCAGATGTTCAACCAACTGAGCCACCCAGGCGCCCCTATTATGGTTTATTCTGAATTCAGACAGCTATCTTATATCCTGGAAATTGATCACCAGCAAGATACATTCCGCAGTCAGGGCACTCCTGGTAAAATATTCATTCTTTTATTTGTCAAATATTAACTTAGGAACCTCATAGGCATGTTGAATATGCCAAATAGGACACTTGGAGATAATATTTCAACATATTGAGAGAGAGGGGCTTCAGGAAACCCTCCCAGATAACGTGTCCTTTGGACAAGCACTAAACGAAGTAAGGAAGAGGCCAAGCAGATTTAGGAGGGAGAACATTCCAAGGAGAGAACATGCCAAGTCTCTCAGGTGGAAATGAGTTTGACATGTCAGGACACAGAAGACTCTCTTTTTGGCCTTTCTCCTTTCTTGCCTTGGGTAGAATCCCAACCCCTCATCCTGGCTCAGAGGCCAGCCTGCCCTTCTCAGGTAGATCCAAGGCCTTTCCAGCCCTTGGTTTGAATTAGACACCTCAGAGTAACTCTGCCCCAAAACTTCTGTTGCCAGGGTTCTAAGACTAGTTCTCCCAGGTAAACAAAACCCCTTTGTCCACCCACGGACAGGAAGCTGCAGATTCTTGGCCTTTCCACACAGGTTTTCTGTTGCTGACAAACTCCATAATCAAGTAGAAGGACTGGCAAGACCCCACCTGTCCCTGGGCAGTCCTTCCTCCCACCCCACCCCACATTCCCACAGTGGAGCTCAAAACATGAAAGGTGAGGCAGAGCTGAGCTGCATGAAGGGCAGGCTGACAGTGTGCTCGTTCTGCCCCATTTCTCACAGGCCTGACACGTCATCATCATGGGTGAGCTGGATTCCCCACCTCCACTCAGACCCTCCAGGGAGGGAGAGGAGTCAGCAATGAGAAGGAGGAGAGAACCACCTCCCCCAGAGCCCAGCTGGGCTTACAGTTAGGGTCATGCAGTCCAGATCAGACCCTAGTGCTTGAGGGAAATCACAATGGGTAGGGGAAGAAGGAAACCCAGCCATGGGTTCAAAGCTCCTCCAGCCTAAGAGTATGAGTGCTACAAACAGTGTACAAGGCTGCAGTCACGGCTGGAATGGGCCCAGGTGTATGAATGTATTCATGTTTTCACTCCTGTTTTCCATTTGTCTCAGCCTCATTTCTAGCAGTGTCCAGCTCCATGCTTAGAGGCAAGATGGGCCACTTATTTGAACAGAAATACACAGAGAGTGAATTTCAAGGATGCTAGAAAGACAAAGCGAGCCAAGGTATCACTGAGTTTTCTAGTGCCGGCTTGCTGCCATATTTTTCTACTGTGATGTCATTGTGTTAGGTGCCTTCTGCACATCACCTCATGTAACTGCTGTCTCAACAACGTGAGATGGGCCTACTGTCCCCGTGCTGCAGATGTCCCCTTTCTGAGGCTCAGAAAGGTAGAGACACCTGCCCAGGCTCACACAGCTAGAAAAGAGCCAGAGTTGAACAGAAATATACATGGTTCTAGAGTCCAAGGACACTGCTCCTCTTACAACTCTATGCAGAGACATTTGGAAGAGGAGTAACTATATGATGAATACTTATGGATACATTAAATTTTCTAATGCACCTTGTTAGAATGAGAAAACAGGGTATCAGGATTCCATTAAGTTTCTGGTAGGAGGAGGAGCAACAGGGGGGTAAGGTGTGGAAAAGATGCAAACCCAAAAGAGAGCATTGTTTGTTTATTCCAGGTGGCCTGAGCTGGCTTTTCTTCCCAGGTTTAAGGGGAGAGACACCTGCATTAGTCATCAACTCCCCATAGTCCAGCTTCCTATCCTGCCTGACAAGAGGCTCTTCTGATACATAAACAAAGTAGCAAGCTACCCAAGCAGTGTGGAAGGGAGGGAGCCAAGAGGCCTGCCATTGAAAATCTCCCCACTCCCCAGCCTGACATTTCCCCTCATTTCACAAATACAGAGAGGCACAGAGAGTGGACAAAACTGGCCAAGAAGACATCACCAGTCAGGCAGAATCAGGATGGGAAAGAAATGAGCAGCTCACCCACAGTTTGTGTGTTCATTCATTCATTCATTCATTCAGATTCATTACAACAGCAAAGTCCTTGCCCTCATGGAACTGATGTTAAAGTGAAGAAGGTAGACCAGATGTCCATAGATAGATGAATGGATAAAGAAGATGTGATACACACACACACACACACACACACACAATGGAATATTACTCAGCCATCAAAAAGAATGAAATCTTGCCAGTTGCAATGGCAGGGATGGAACTAAAGGGTATTATGATAAGCGAAATAAGTCAGTCAGAGAAAAACAAATACCATATGATTTCACTCATATGTGGAATTTAAGAAACAAGAAGATGAACATAGGGGAAAGGAAGGAAAGATAAGATAAAAACAGCGAGGGAGGCAAACCATAACTTAACTCTAGGAAACAAACTGAGGGTTGCTGGAGGGAAGGGGATGGGGGATGGGGTAACTGGGTGAGGGGCATTAAGGAGGGCATATGATGTAATAAGCACTGGGTGTTATATGCAACTGATGAGTCACTAAATTCTATCCCTGAAACTAATAATACACTGTAGGTTAACTAAACTGAATTTAAACAAAAAAAAAATTTTTTAAAAGAAGGTAGACCATAAATAATAAATATTCAACACAGTGTAAAGAGAGAATACAAAGGAGTTGGGGAGTGGCCTCCAGGGGATGCCTTTGAGCAGAAACCTGAATGAAGTGAGACGTACGTACAAGGTTACTAAAGGGAAAAGGAACATACTTGGTGTGTGCAACAAAGAGCAATGGGGACCAGAATACCTGGATGGGAGTGAATGAGGGATAGCAGGGTAGAAATTATGTTGAGAGGGAACTCCTGCTCTAACATAAAACCTTCTGTGCGAGGAATAGGACTTTGGATTGATTTTAATAGTGATGCAAAGCTGTGAGAGAGCTGAAAAGAAAGGAACATCATGATCTCCCTTATGTTAAAAAAAAAAAAAAAAGAAAAAAAAAAAAAACCACCTCACTCTTGCTACTGTGTAGAGAAGAACCTGCAACCTGGAGAGCAGGACAGGTGGAAGATGCGGATGGCATGAGCTAGAGCAAGAGGGGCAGGCATGAGAAGTGTGAGAAGGTGTTGGGGCCAGGAATTGTTGCCAAGGTGGAGGGAAAGTGATCTGCTGATGCATTGCATATGGAGCGTATGAGAAAGATGTGATTCAAGGATGAATGCCTAGTTTTCATCCTGAGTATGTACTCAAATTGTGACACCACTGACCAAATCACGTACATGTCAGAATCTGTGTCAAGTTCAGCCTTGTATCTCTAGCCCCCAGAACAGTGGTCGAAGGGGCTTACTAAATTTAAATGATCAGATGAATGCAGTGATTAACACATGCACATATGCATGAATGCCAACACTCAACTACCCTACTTCCCTTTGGCTTTGGCTATAGTTTTTCAATTATTTTAGCTTTTTTCAGATAAAATCTTGATTGGAATACCATTATGTAAAACAGATAAATTGCACAGTTTTCTTAATGGACATTTACAATTTAAGTTCAATTATGACATTTACTTATGATAAAGTCAATCAAGGAGGCCAAATGGTTCTGATAAATACAGACATTTGAAATCAGATGTTACGGATAACAGCTGCAAGTTTTTATATGCTCTAACTTCCAATTTGTTTCTGTTTTGTTTGGTTGCACCTTATGAAGAAGTGCTTACAACTGACAAAAGTTTTCAAAAACGTGTTGTGTGCCAGTTAGTAATGCCTTTGGCTGCATGTGAGGGAAGAGTTAAATGTCAGAGGCTTACCCATAAGGATATTTATTGTTGATTAACAAAAGCTAGGATTATAGAGAAGTGTACCAGTTAGATACAGTGGCTTACAAGATCTGAACAAATACCCCAAAGGAGGGCAACACAGAACTAGTTCAATGGTTCAACAGTGTCATAAGGACCCAAATCTTTCCATCCTTCCATTCTGCTATCCCTAGGCTGACATTTCACCCCAGGAGGTCACTTCATAGTCATGAGCCATCAAAAAGCCACCAAAAAACTAGAGAAAACGGTGGTGAGGACAGAAAGAGACTGTCTCCTTGTGACCCTCTCCCTATGTCAGGGAAACATCTTTTCCAGATGCCGCCTACAGAGTTCTCTCGTGTCCAGTTGACCAGATCTGGGCTGCATCCCCAGGGTTAGACTGTCACTAAGCCACAGGACTTTCTGCCTAATAGCTGAACAAGACCAAGGAATAATTTCAAGAAACCTTTCAATAACCAATCTAGAAGCTTGAAAGACAAGTGGCAGAAATATTTTGCATAAAGTGGAATAAATAACCATGTAAAACTGAACCATCCCCTGCTGTTCTCAGTGGCAAAAGGCAATTTTGATCAGATCCATTCTGAAGATTTCAGAAAGTGGATATAAACTGACACAAAGAAAAACATGTGAACTATTACATTTTCCTAGTTATCAGTGTCCTATTCACTGTGGGCTCTGCTCCCCAGAATCTCTCTTCTCTCCCATCAACCCTCTTGAACAACTTCATCTTCCCCTGACTCCTCTCTGCCATCTTTCCTCATCCTAGTCCCTGTGATCACCAGTCCAACTTTCTGATTTCTCCATTTGCACCTCCTCTCACTATGCTGATGAGTGCAGTCATGCAGACAAACTTATTTCCCTAAAAATGAAGAAGGGGAAAAGCCACAGTACCCACACTTCAATATTTTCACCTCTGTCATATAATAATATTGAACAACAATTCTCATTTCCTCTCATACATAATAGAACCAGATCAGAAGTGCCTCAAATTTACAATAAGGGCAAAAAAAAGTTACTTATCATTCAACATTACAAATCTGCAGCGTAAATTAACTTGTTATTCCACTAATGACTCAGCAACATGACATGAACAGGCTCTGAGCATCTACTTCAGAATGACCCATGTATACTTTAGGGTAGAACTCAATTTTGTATAATTTTCCATGATTAGTTAGATGCAAGCCTGAGTTTTTTGTAAAACCAATAGCATTTTTTTGCCAAGTTAAAACATATGCTAAAAGATGGTAGGAAAAGCTTTATTCCGAGGGCTACATTCCCTACACACACACACAAAATAAACCTAACAACACAAAAATCTCTAGTGTTAAATGGAAAATGGGAAATATTTGGTGTGGGTCTTTTTCCTTAGCTTACAGTTTTTAAATGAGCTAACAATGCATTACTTTAAAAAAAAAAAAACCTCTTCCCAGGATCGAGTCCCGCGTCGGGTTCCCTGTTCAGCAGGGAGTCTGCTTCTCCCTCTGACCCTCCCACCTCTCATGCTCTATCTCATTCTCTCTCTCAAATAAATAAATAAAAATCTTAAAAAAAAAAAAAAAAAAAAAAACCTCCGTTCATCCCATGGTAAGGTAAACATAAGTTGTGAGAAAATAGTTTTTCACGTTATGTTTTCAGAGACCCCTACAAACATATAAATGGATTAATGAAGAGAAGTGTCATGTTAACATGTTAGCAAGAAAGACAGGTCTCCCAGTAAATTCCTAACCCTGCCTGTGTACAATGGTTAGAAGGAACCCAAGCAATTCAGTCTATGAACTCCATGCAGCCATCCCCTCTATGATAGGCATATTGACCCCCTCCCACTGGAGGAATTTTAAAAATGTAGAAATTCAGCAAAAAGGACACTTTGCTTGGAATGGAAAGACCATGACTCAAGCCAGTGGAAGACACCATTTCCTACCGTGCCCAGGCTGAAGGACTGACACTCAGTTTCCGGTAGTGCGATTTTGTTAATTGTCAGTTTTAGCAGTGAGACTCAAGCTTGAGCTTTCACAGGCAACACTTCCTAGCAGATCTGAACGTTTTATTTTCATGGTATTTATTTTACGGTTGTATTCCTTTTCGGCAAGGGTTAACTAGTTTTCCATTTATACGAGTGATTAAAAGTTTACTTTGAAAAAGTTATTTTCTGGGATTATGGTTGTATACCTTGAGGGCAAGGACTGAGTCTCTCCTCCTCCTCCAACATGGATGAGATAAGCTGCTAATAATGATCATGCCAATAACATGGCAATGATTGAATAACATAAGAATCTCATTATCAGTTCAATTTTCAGCATCAGAAGTTCAAATTATGGAGCATCATCTCTGATGACATTGAAACCCAAAAGACTACCTATGATTTCCAACCAACCAGAACTGGAATTCTTTGCCTTTGAGACTCTTCAGAAATTCCTTATGTACTTTTGAATTGAAATAATGACTTCATTTCAAAATAAAGGAGATTTGGATTTTGAGGTTGGCTTGCTTCTAATGATTTTGGGATTTTTCACCCAAGGCAGGAAAACTAGTCTGGCCTTAATCACTGCACCAAAGAAGTTAACCAACACCACAGCCACTGTCCCACGACACTCTTTGGTATAGACGACTGATAGGAGATGTTCTTGCAATGGCAGCCTCACATCCCAACCTGTCTGCATCCCTTAAGCTGGCCCCCCACCCCCACCGCCCCATGCAAGAGCTCGACTGTCTGGTCCTGCCTTGCTTTCAGCCTTCTTATCTGAGTTACTCGACCTCTCTTGTAAGCTTAGGCCTTACTCAAGTCTCTAGAGCCCAGTGGTTCTTCAAGCAGGGGAAATGTATGATTATGGACTTTTCTCCCAAAATCTACAGTTGGTTTTGCTTCTCCTGCTCCCAACATTCTATTCTATTCATCTGCAGTTACCTGAGTCATGAGTAACTGTATCCTAAGACCCAGCAATATCAAGCTCATCCAATTTTTTCATACTTTATAAAAGTGCATGCTCCCCCTTTAGAATCATACATTGTGATGACTAAAACTCATCAATAAATTGTGCCTTAATCTTATGGTTCTCAATATAATACCTTGTTTATTTAAATTTCTTATTATGAGTTCTTAGCACAGCAAAGAGCTGCTAAAATGCAATATACTTTTAACAGGTAGCATGCTTTAGGAAGCAAATAAGAGAAAACCTAACTCAAATGATTTGAACAATGAACAAAATTTTTTTAATCTCGTAACTGGAAGACTGGGGATATATTAGGACATTGTTTTTAGCTCCCTCATTTCTTTGAGGACTCAGACTTATTTCTTCTCTTCACTCCGCTTAATTTAGCAAGTCAGCCTGTAGCTTTCCTCGTGGTCATCTGATGGCTGCAAAGTTTCAAGTACCACAGACCAGCAGAACAACATTCAGTAGTAACAGCGTCAGGAGAGAAACTGTTATCTTGCCCCTAATTCCTAGTCTCTTTTTATCAGCCAGAAAAACTTTCACAAGAACTTCAAAGTTACCCCCGATCACCTATCAATGTCTGTAATTGTGCCACATTCCCACATCTCAACCAATCATTCACGGAAAGGAAGTGAGACCACCTCATTACTTTACAGCAAATCTTTATTTGCTCTAGGCTGAGATTGTAGCATACCCTTCCTTTCCAAAAACAAACAAACACAAACAAAAAAACCCCAGAAGAATGTGAAGCATTAAAAAATAGCACAGGGGCACATGGGTGGCTCAATTGGTTAAGCGACTGCCTTCAGCTCAGGTCATGATCCTGGGGTCCTGGGATTGAGTCCCACATCAGGCTCCCTGCTCTGCAGGGAGCCTGCTTCTCCCTCTGCTTCTGCTGCTACTCCCCTTGCTTGTGTCTATCAAATAAATAAATAAAATATTTAAAAAATGAAATAAAATAAAAAATAGCAAAGAAGAAAAGAGAGAAAGGGAAATATTTGGGGCAGTCAAGTATGCTAAAAGGGATACTGGAGACCAAAATGTAAATAAAAGCACATTCATCAATTACTATATCTTCAAAACCACTATTTAATATGGTCAGATTTACCACTCAGAACTACCTTCATGGTAAGGGCAGAAATAGCAACAGAGCCACAAGAAACTCATATACTACTATTGATAAGATAGTGGTAAAATTTTTATTGTGTCACATAAACACTTCTGTAATTTAGGCTACATTATCTGAAAGGTTTCAGAAATCTGAGTGATTTTTTCCTCACCTAATATAATATCAAGTTACCATCTAGGACACTAGATGAAGTTTATCTCCATAGTACAGAGGTTCATAAATGCATTGGTATTATCTAAAGATAACAACAAATAAATAAATACTCACTACATGATTTCAGTACTTACTTATTTCACAGTTACAGCAATTAAAACAGTAATTTATGAACATAAGAGTAAAGAGAACAGTGGAACTGAATAAAAAGTCCTAAAATAGGGGCACCTAGATGGCTCAGTCATTGGGCATCTGCCTTCGGCTCAGGTCATGATCCCAGGGTTCTGGGATTGAGCCCTGCATGGGCTCTCTGCTCGGCGGGAAGCCTGCTTCTCCCTCTCCCACTCCCCCTGCTTGTGTTCCCTTTCTCACTGTGTCTCTCTCTGTCAAATAAATAAATAAAATCTTAAAAAAAAAAAAAAGTCCTAAAATAAATGTTCACTACATAAATGACTGGTTGATTTTCAGCGGATGATGGCAAAGTAATCAAATAGAGAAAGAAAAGTTCTGTTTTGTTTTGTTTTTCAACAAATTGAGCTGGAACTGATAAACATTGGGGGAAAAAGAAGAAACTTGATCCCCAACTCATACTACACATAAAAATTAATTTGATATAGATCAAGCACACAAACATAAAAGAAAAAACAGAGCTTTTAAAAGAGATTTTTAACAGAGCTTTTCCCCTTTATGACCCCGGGATAAGAAAAGATTTCTTAGTACACATATTTCAAGAAAAATTTGTGCAAAAATGTTCACTACAATTTTATTCATAAATAACTCCAAACTGGAAAAAAAAAAAAAACCCCAAATATCTAAAAACAGGGAAATAGAAAAAGAAACAGTGGTATATTAATAAAATAAAAAATTAACTACTGGTACATTCAATGATTTGGACAAATATCAAAAACATGATATTAAATGAAGAAGCCAGACACAAGAGTATACATGCTACATTATTCTATTTATAACATGTTCAAAGACAAGCACAACTAACCTAATGGGCTGTAATTAAGAATAGTTGGCTTCCTCTGGGAATAAGACATAGGCTATTGACTGGAAAGAAGCATAAGAAACTTGAAGTAGTGATGAAAATGTTCTATTTTATAGGGTTATAATTATTTTAATGTATACATGTATCAAAATTTATTGAATTGTATGCTTAATATCTATGCATTTTTGTTTATAAATTATTCCTTAATAAAAACAATATTAAATGCTTGAATACATGAGTACTGAATTATAAATTGCATTTTTATTTTTCCTATATTTAGGATTTCTGAAATTGTGATGGGTCTTTTAATTATGAACTATAGAAATTTTCCAGCCATCTGGCATTGAATTCTTTAAATTGACTTTGATATTGGGGTGCCTGGGTGGCTCAGTTGGTTAAGCATTCAACTCTTGTTTTTTCAGCTAAGGTCATGATCTCACATTCTCAGGTATTTATAAAATAAATACCCCCATATAACTACTTCTAAGATCAAGATGTAAAACATCACCAACACCACGGAAGTTTCCCACTGCCCCCTTATTTCTGTGTAGTACTGCCCTGGAGGAATACACCATAGTTGATTCTATTACCAATTTCTGGGTATTATAAATGAAGCTGCCAAGAACATCGTTGTACATTTTTGGTGCAAATATGCATCTATTTATGGGCCATAAGGTAGGCATGGGGGCTGCTTTCCTAGGTATTGCCAAAATGATTGTGCAAATTTCCATTCCCATGAGCAGTGTATAAGAATTCCAGTTGTCCTATAAAGAAGATGTGGTATATATATATACAATGGAATATTATGCAGCCATCAAAAGGAATGAGATCTTGCCATTTGTAACGACGTGGATAGAACTGGAGGGTGTTATGCTGAGTGAAATAAGTCAATCAGAGAAAGACATGTATCATATGACCTCACTGATATGAGGAATTCTTAATCTCAAGAAACAAACTGAGGGTTGCTGGAGTGGGGGATGGGGTGGGAGGGATGGGGTGGCTGGGTGATAGACATTGGGGAGGGTATGTGCTATGCTGGGCGCTGTGAATTGTGCAAGACTGTTGAATCACAGATCTGTACCTCTGAAACAAATAATGCAATATATGTTAAGAAAAAAAAAAAAGAAGAAGATAGTAGGAGGGGAAGAATGAAGGGGGGGAAATCGGAGGGGGAGACGAACCCTGAGAGAGGATGGATTCTGAAAAACAAACTGGGGGTTCTAGAAGGGAGGGGGGTGGGAGGATGGGTTAGCCTGGTGATGGGTATTAAAGAGGGCACGTTCTGCATGGAGCACTGGGTGTTATGCACAAACAATGAATCATGGAACACTACATCAAAAACTAATGATGTAATGTATGGTGATTAACATAACAATTAAAAAGATTTAAAAAAAAAAGAAGAATTCCAGGTGTCCTACATCCTTGCCAGAACTTGGTATTGCCAGATTTGTTTTTGGTTTTTATTTCTTTGTTTGGCCGGTTGGTTGGTTTTCATTGTGTGCATGTGTGTGGATGGGGGTGTTTCTTGTATTTCTATCTTCTGTTTTTTGTTTGTTTTATATTCTGTTGGTATCTCATTATGGTTTTAACCTGCAGTAAATTTTAACTTAAACTTGGATTATTAATTATTGCTTAAAATGTCTTCAAAAAGATTATATGATGAAGTAATTATATGTTAGCGAGCAAAGAAACAGATCAGCAGGGAATGTGGAGATGTCGCAATTCAACATCTTCTTGTAAAGCAACAACCCAACAACTAAGTGCCATAAATGACCTATGAAAGAGTTGACGAAGCTGCACCTGCCACTGAAACACACAAGGAAGGAAAAGAAATTAGGAAAAGATTGCTTGTCACAATGCCAGATCATACAATTACAAGTAGTAGAATTAGTCAAGTCTTCAAGGTAACCCCATGAAAAAGGTCACTATCTCTACTTTATAGATAATTAGCAAAACCAGAATTCAAATTCAGGTGGGTCCAATTCTAATATCTGTGTTCTTCCCACATAAGTCAAGCAGAATATAAAAGAAACAAAGAAAAAAATCATGCCCCTTGCTCATATTAATCATCATAATCTGTGATTTTCAAACTCATTATCTCAGTAGAATACCCTCCAATACTCTGTGTATCCAAGCAAGGCAGAGATAAATCCCCCACTTTGCTGTGAGAAAATTGAAAGTTTGACCGATCCCCATAATCACAGACTTGGTTTGAGAAACAGAGCCTGGCTGGGATTGGAATCCCCTGCTCCCCAAGGACAAGTCATTATGCTTCACCATCATAGAAGAAATCAGCCAAACGCACCCATTTTTTTATTATCTGTGTCTCCCATCAAGCCTGAGCTACAGACAGAGTGGGTGGGTGGGATGCATGGATGTCTTGGTCTCCTCCCCACCCCATACTACATACATCTAGCATAAGATACTCTGGAAAAGAACATTCACTGTCAGGATTTTGTGTTTTAATTGTTTACTCCTCCCCTGAATTTATAAATATACAAAAGGACATTGCTTACCCATCCACCATCCAAAAAAGAATCATCAAGGATAGGAAATTCTACTTAATGAGGGACTGAAGAAATATTTTAGAGGTGACAGTCTTCTAGGAGAACATAAACCAGGCTGTTGGTTAGGTCTAGAGATTAAAATGTCCAGCAACCCAGTAGAAACTACCTTGCAGGAGCACCTGGGTGGATAGGTCGGTTAGGCGTCAGACTCAGTTTTGGCTCAGATCACGATCTCCTCATCGTGAGATCGAGCCCCTCATGGGGCTCCGCGTTCAGCAAGGAGTTTGCTTCAGATTCTCTCTCCCTCTGCCTCCCGCTCACTCTCTCTCTCAAATACATAAAATCTTAAAAAGAAAAGAAAAGAAAAAGAGTGGCGCCTGGGTGGCTCAGTCGTTGAGCATCTGCCTTCAGCTCAGGTCATGGTCCCACGGTCCCGGGATCAAGCCCTGCGTCGGGCTCCCTGCTCCTCAGGAAGCCTGCTTCTCCCTCTCCCACTCCCCCTGCTTGTGTTCCCTCTCTCGCTGTGTCTCTCTCTGTCAAATAAATGAATAAAATCTTAAAAAAAAAAAAATAGAAAAGAAAAAGAAACTACCTTGCACTGAAAGAACATCTCCATTTAGAGCTGAGACTTTCTTTCAACTACAGCACTCATGATAAGGATAAAGACTTCCCAGTCCATTGACTAACAAAGATAAGCATTTAGGTGGCCTAATTATGCCTGAATTGGCAAATCACCCCTTCAAGAAAGCTAATGCTTTTTGCCAACACAGCAACAATCCAACTGCTCCTTTGTCTTCATAATGATTGGATTAACAAGGCAGGAAACACCTTTAAAATCAAGTTTGTATACATCTTGAGTCATTGTAACTATCTGAAGTAGAAACCCTTTTTCCAACCAAGGGAGGAAAAGTCTCAGCAATTTGAACATGCATGTTTTAAAAAAAATGATATCCAAAGATTTATTTTCGATGAAGGATGATAATCTCCACAAGTAAATAAATAAGTCTCCAGGCTACAAGCAAGACTAGAAAAATGAACAATGAGGTTCTAGCTGGGCACTTGTCTAACATTAACCAGTGGTCCCCTGCTGGTGGGTAAATCCTCCCTGACCAGCAGGGCACTGATTTAGAAATGGCACCTAAATCAGCCCGCTGGTGTCCAATGGGGTGAGGGAAGGGAATCAAGGTCTCAATCTTAATGGAAGGGTAAACAGAGGCATCAAAAAAGTACTTTTAAAGGTTGAAGTTACTAAAAAACTAATAAATATTATAGAACTTAGAGAAAATTGTGAGACTGTTGAATTTCCTTCAGTGTCTGCAACTTTCTTTCTCTTTAAAATAGACTCTGGGAAGAATCATTTTTTTAAAATGAAGAATTCTGCCATGTATGAATAGCTTTTCTCTCATTTTTCATTTTTCATACATTCAGATTTTCAAGTACTGACTTTAACACTAGGCAGTAGTTCAGAAAATGGAGGGGAAAGTCATTATATGGAAGCAAGGGGGCCAATAAAAGTCAAGGAGACTTGCATCAAATTATTTGGAAGCACTTTCTTTGATAATTCTCTTTTCAGTGGGTCACAGACAATATTCTCTCCGCTGAGAGGAGTAGAAGTTTTCTGTTGGAAAACAGTGAAATACAGAATGACTTCCCCAAAAAATGTAGATCTTCACTGAGCCCCTAAGGGTATTGGGTTTAATGGACATTCCTACGCTTCTAAAATAATTAGTTCACTCTTTTATGATGACATTCATAAAGCTGAAAGAAGTTTGGTGAACATTAATGTCATAAGATGCTCCTCAAAAAAACAAAAAAATCATTTTCAAATAAATTTGGGGACAGCTTCCTTTTAATTCCCTTATTAGAGGATCAAAAGCATATCTTCATAGTAGAGACTAGTAGCAAAAAGAAAACAAAAAACAAAAAAGCTGTTAACCTTGTTTCATGCACCATTTCCCACTTAGCCATGGAAGCCTTTGTTCTTGTAATACCTTACAACTCTTCAAGTGTAACACTCGCTGGAAAATGTTGTTCTAGCTAGGAAAATGTTGAAATTCTCTTAACTTCCTCATTTACTTGATGGGGAAACAAACACACCACCTTGGGCACAGGCATGAGAAGGGAGTTTTTCAAGTTGATCCATCAATTAGGACAAGGGATCTGATCTAACTTCCAGCCAAGGTCTCTCTCCTCTAACGGATCCTGAGGACCCCACTCATTCACAAAGCCTACCCAGCTTTTTGTCATTGGTGAATGGTATCATGGAAGAAAATAGGGCAATGTTTTCTCCTCTGGGAGGGGTACATGTCACAAAGCTAATTTGCTGATTTATCTTCCAATATGTACATCTCTTCTGGAAAGATATGCCCTGGTCCCATTCCAGTGTCATCACAGGTTGTCAGTAAATGGGAATAAATGACAGATGTCTTGCTGTCCTGGCTTCAGTGTCACAGGAGGTGACCTCTAGAAGTTGATACCTAACCCAAGAGCCAGTCCAGATGTACAAACGTTTGGATGAGAGAACAGACTGGACTGTCCGGCTTGCTTGAAAGGAACCCTAAGTACCTAATGACTCCATGGGTCCCCCCCAATTCACATGGTGAAGCATCATGCCTAATCAGATACTATCCAAGTCAAGGCTTATGCAAAATCCAAAGGACATACCCTAGCTAAGAAGTTGTGTTCAACTGAAATTAAATTGATGGACTAAATACAACTAAGTATTTTTTCTTAAGTTTAAACTAAATTAAACATAATACCTTTTCAAAATCCAAAGTAAAATGAATTGTCTGGGTTTTGAGTATGTGAGAAAAGAAGGGGGTCCCTGTGACTCTATAATCCAGCTCCATCATTTCACAGATAAAGAAGTTAAGACGCAGATAAGATGATCACAAAGCTAGTTAGGAAGGCATGACACAACCAATGGACTTAGAGCCCAGAATTCTTTTTCCCTCCAAACACCGCCCCGTAAGAGTCATTGAGAGTGAAAATACACCCTCACAACAGGAACCATGTTAGTAATCTTGCTTTTAATATGTTACTGTCCCTTTAAAAATTTTAACTTTTATTTTTAATTGTAGCTGACATACAATTCTATAGGAGTTTCAGGTCCACAACATAATGACTAGACAATTACATACATTACAAAATGCTCACCAAACATATAGTTTCCATCTGCCACCTTATAAAGTTACCACAATATTATTGACTATATCCCCTATGCTGTACTTTTCATCCCCAGGACTTATTTATAACTGGAAGTTTGTACCTCTTAATCCCCTTCCCCTATTTTGTTGTCTTTCTTTGTTCCCTTTTTTTTCTTGATTCCTAGTATGTTCACTTTTTCTTGGAACTAAACTTTCAGAAGTTCAAAATTAGTGAATATTTTTGAGAGAATCCCTGAATTTGAAAACAAAAACTTTTAGAGACTCACAGAATTGGTAAAAATGATGTTTAAAAATAGAATGTTGTGTTTGCCAAGAAGTTAAAAAATGGTGTACAAGTAATTTTCTGTTTATATTCAAGTTATTGCAGAATTCAAGTATTAACTGAGGCTATGGTGGTTTCTCCTCAGGCACCAGAGGAGAGAAGTTTCCTGGTGCAGGCCCAGAAAAGTGTGAATATCCCTCCCATTATCACCTTCTTTTCTCCAGTCTGCCTTTAGACCCCATGCATTCATCATAGACCTCAGCCAACAGGAAGTTTAGCTCTGTTCCTTGCTCATGCCCAATCCCACCCACCCAGTCTATACTCTATGGATTGAGTCCTTGTTGTGGTTGGCCAGGAAATGAATGCGACTGGATCCTGATTGCAAATTCTGAACAAACACAGCACCCCTGATATCATCTGGGGTCTCTGCAGAAATACCTTACCCCACCAGTGTTTTTAAAGACAGAATTCTTGTCCCATTTCCAGATGACTGAGGTCCTCCCTCCTTTCCCACCGGGAACTGAATAGACAGTGATGAGATTTTGCCAATAGGATTTAAGGCTCCTGATACTTTTATGAGCTGGGCATCTTGGGGTCTGTGCTCTGGAGTGTCTGGGACTCTCACTATTCGTGTTTTCCTCTGCATGTCCCGATGGGAGTCCAAGCTGTGGGTCTCCCAGAGCAGATCCAGCCTTAAATAGTTAGAGGAAATTCTCAGCATAAAAATCATGTTCTATTGAAATCTACGAGACCTGGAAAATATTTTGATGGGCTGGGATCTAAATAAAAGCAATGTGTTGCTAGAAATCCTATTCCCAGGTTGAGATGCTGGAGAGAAATCAGAATTCACGTCTTCCTCACCCTCTGTCATGAATGCAAAAGGGATAAAGCTGCTTTCTGAACCTACTAAGGGAAAGAGAGAAGTCTTTAGAGCTACATCAGTAATATTTTGAGGGGCTCATGCAATTTTATGTTTGGGATGTGACTGTAGATGAAAGGCATCAGGATAACTTGTGATGACCACATCAAGAAGGCAGCAGTCAGGTTAATGGCCTTCAGTCACTGTCCTTTCTTCCTTCAAACCCACCATAAGGAAAAGATAAAATACATTAATTCACACTGGGGAGTAAGTGATTGTTAAGACTTACTAACCCTCTCCAAAGTATCCAGGGTATTTGTTCATTATTACTGCTAGTACTGGTCTCTGTGAGTAGCACTTTTGATTTAACTAAACTTTAAGCCAAACTTGGAACCAAACAGAGCTGAGATCCAGTCCAGTTTTGTAATTTACTTTTTGTGCAGAACTAAGGAATGAGAAGGATAAATTATATTTTTACAATTATATTCAAAAAGAGCATTTACCTGCCAAAGTATCTGTCAGATTGAACAACTGTGGAATCATAGGCTGATCAATCACAGCCTGGGCGGGGGGGGGGGGGGGCTAGGCTATAAAATGTATCATGGGTTATGACAATGGTATGATTTAAAATAGAGAAAATCATTTTTAATTCTTTTAGAATAATTTTATTACTCACAGATTATAATGTTTGGATCTCCAGATAAAGTCTCTTCCATAGTAGCTCTGGGTGTTTGGGTAATATTTTTGTTTTTTATTTTTATTTTAGCATAAAACTGTTGGGCCTCTTTTAGGTTCTTAGAGAGTCCCTGTATACAGGGAGTGTGGCATTGGAAAGTTGAGATCATTCATTGTTTCAGTCTCAACAGATTTGCCATAAATAGGGAACGGGGCATGCTCCTTAGATATACAACTTCCAAGTGGCCACATAGCCCTAAACAAATGACGTTAGGGTGGGAGACTCTGCTTCCTTGACTCTGAGGCATCAAAGGGCCCAGGCAGCAGAACCCACACTATTAGACCTGTGGGCCATTCGATGGATCCATGAATATGGAGGCAAGATGGCACTGAGGAGGAAGACAGCCTTGGAGCTTAGATGATAGTGAACTCTGTTGCCTAGGTGAGGACTGGAGAGGTTAAAGAACCTAGGAGCCTGAAAGTGAGCTGCAAGGAGCAATTTCAGAAACCTGCATTTTGCAAACCTTTCTTCTTGTTTCGAATATTTCCCCTGTGTGTCCCTGTTTATTTAATTTGTGAATGAATGGTCCATTTTGAAAACCTGACTTGCCTCCGTTGTGATAAAAGGAACAAAAAGGATGACACTTGGTCATCCTTATTATTTATCACTTGAAGTGATGTTGCCCACTTTTTGGAGGCCAGCAAGAGAAAGGAAACAGTAACAGATCCAAGAGCCTCCCAAAGGGAACTTCAAAATTCAGGACAAACAGAGCTGGGAGAGAGATTTCATCTCCGAAATGCCCTTGGCTAAGGATCACCAAAACTAGGTAGAATCTGGGTAGGAGGCCTGGCCCCTAGAGATTGGCACTTGAGCTGTACCATTCTCTGCAGGTAAAAATGGAGATATTTCTGTGGGAGGATCCCTATCAAACTCACTTGGAGACCTTACCTATTCTGAGCCAGAGAGACTTCTCCAACCAGGAAAGGAAGGACCTGGGGAGCCACTCTTGATGCCCCAGAGCTCTCTGACCTATTGATTGCCTGTATCCTAGAAACAAATTAGTACAACAGAATACTGGATAAGACCTCTGATTGGTATGAATCTGATTTGACTGCCCCATCCTGTGTGTCAGCTCACAGGCCCTGGGCATCATTGGGCCCCCATAATGTGCAAAGTTTGGGATTCATTTTGGTTAGATCCTGAGGGCAGAGGCCTAGGCTGACATCTGGGCCATTCTGAGAGATGTAGATTCTAGAACTGAGTGGGAACATGATAAAGGGTACATTTTAGGATGATGAATCTAAGAGTTTTCCTCCAATGGAGAATTATTTCTTCCATCAGTTCTTTCAAAGGAAGCTGGAAAATCACTATCACTCTTAGACACTAAGTCAGCTCCTGCCATGACCTGTGCAGGGGACTTTTTCAGTCGCCACCAATAGGAATGCACTAAGTGTCATCACCAGAGACAGCTGGTGTTTGGGAGAAGAGCACTGGAATGGAAGACCTAAAGTAGTAAAAATAAGGGACAAGTTGACCATTTTCCCCCAGGGAAATCTCTACACACATGAACTCCAAAATTCCAAATCGCAGTAACTTTTTAAATTGAGTTTTAAAGTACCTCCCACCCACAGCAGAAAAAGCCTGCAAATATGTTCCCTGTCTCAATCTTTCCAGCTCACCATACTGCCTCTCCAGCTTAATGATATTTCTGAATCAAAATCTGAGGTTTCTTGTGCTGAATCAAACATCACTTACAAAGGACTTGCAGGATGAATCTCCACACCATGCCCCAATTAATCATCCCTGCCCCACCAGCCCACATTCATTCTAGTCTTGACAAGCTATTTTTCTCCTTTTCAAATAATCTCAATCAGATCATGGCCCACCAGTGACATTTTTAGGGCCCAGGGAGAAAGGAGAAACCTCGAAGGAAACTCAAAGGCTGGTACAGAAAGAAGTGGGAGTTCTCCTGGGGTGATATGAAAGGAAAGAGAAATCTACACAAATTTAAATTCCCAAAGAAATCTAGCGAAGGCTGATGAATACCTTCTGTTTAGACAAATCTCTTCTGCAATAAATTGAAAAATCCATTTTCTTTAACTCGATCCCAATAGGGAGACACCACAGAGGCTACTTTCAACAGATAGAAATACTCCACTTGCCTCGAGGATATCCTACAGCACAGACAGCTACTGTTTCTCATGTGTCTTATT
Source organism: Mirounga leonina (assembly GCF_011800145.1). NCBI lineage: Eukaryota > Metazoa > Chordata > Mammalia > Carnivora > Phocidae > Mirounga > Mirounga leonina. The sequence continues at coordinate 22,721,937 of NW_023270854.1, forward strand.
AATGTTTTCTGTACACTAAAGTCCTATGCAATTACATGGTATATTTCCTTCTAGAAGCTTAAGGCCCTTTATAAAGAGCTTAATGCTTTAGAAAGTGATTTCCTGGCCTCTTCCATGAAGTTCAGGTATTGAAAGAGCCGTCAGGATCTAAACTGGCCTGTTCTTATTCTCTCCTGGATCAGACATCTCTTGTGCCACAATCTTTTGGCCCACTTCTGCTCCAGCTGTTGCTGGAAACCAGCACCCCATCAATGTTCACGGACAGGCCTTGTCTCCGCTGCACTGAAACCCTTTTGCTTTCTACCCTGGGCTTCTCTGTCTGACGGTGAGGGATGCAGGAGTGCAGGACCAACCTTAACGTGGAAGGGAGTTAACCCCCTCAGGGTTTGACCACTAGGGGATGTGAGCCGATGGATAAATGCACTCTCTGGAGAGCAGACCTCTGGTTCTCAGATGTGAACGTGCACAGTCACCTGAGGAGCTCCTTAATGCAATATCCTGGGCCCCTCCCCTCCAGACATTCTGATTCAGAAGCTGGGGGTGGGGGCCATGAATCTGCATGAATAACACAGTCAAGGGGACACCAATGCAACTGGCTCGAGGGCCGCACATATGGAACAATTCTGCATGTATTCTACGCAGCTCCTCAGAGGCTCCCAGCAAATCAAGGGCCAGCTGCCCACAGAAATGACCGATGTTTACTGTGATTTTGCATCACCTTCCCCCCTTCCTTTCACTCTCTCCAGTACCTCACTCCTTCCTGGGATCATTTGCCAAATACACTTTCTGAAATGTCTTTGCCTCAGGCTCGACTTTCAGAGGAGACCAGTCAAAGGCATGGACCCTTAACTCCCACTTACCCTCAGCACTCCTATTAGACTCAGGCCTTGTTCCCCTGGACGATGTAGTCATGAATCTGGTCTTCCTATTGCAGCAATAAAATGTGATCACATCTAACAACATGATTCAGCTCATCCAGCCAGTAGGGCTTCTCTGAGATCAGATATTTAATGAGAGTTTGTGCTGTTGTTGTTTTATGCATTTAAATCAAAAGAGTTGGTTTTCTAACTTTTTTTTTTCTGATACTTCTATGTTGTCCAT
>NW_023270854.1:22723137-22769622 GCF_011800145.1 Mirounga leonina
CCCCCCCCCCCCCCCCCCCCCCCCAGCACCACCACAGCAGGGAGAAACATATAGCTTTGGGTGTTTTAATATTGACATGTCAGGTGCCTACTCAGCAGCTATTCCTCTCTTCTGACTCATAGTGCCTGTGGTCCTGCGGTGTGCCCAGCCCCAGGGCACAGATCATGACTGATTAATCCAGTCATGGCTCTAGGGTAGTGTACCACTGCCTAATGCTCATTTTCCCAGTCTTCCTGTTGTATGTATGTAGGCTACCTAATTCTGGCCGATTAGAAATAAAAAGAATAAAAGAAATAAATAAAAGGAAGTTTGAGAGCATTCTGAGAAATAACTTTTATCTCCATTGAAAGAAGGAGCATCGTCCAAGGACCACTTCCTACTGCCTCCCTGGATGCACCCACTGCTCGTCACACCTTTTGTGCAGGCATAGTGCTTGAAGCAATGACAGCCGTCTTGCAATCGCAATATTGCAAGCACGGGCATGAAGAGCCAAGCTGCTAAGGATGGCAGATCTGCTTAGTAAGGCATAGATTGCCTGACTCTAGACCTTTTGTTTGACCAGATAATCGATGTTGCTATTGCTGGACTCACTACTAGTCAAGTTCTGTTATTTATTTTATTATTTTATTTTATTTTATTTTATTTTATTTTATTTTATTTTATTTTATTTTATTTTATTTTATTTTATTTATTTTACTGTTTAAGTAGGCTCTACACCCAGCATGGAGCCCAATGCAGGGCTTGACTTCACGACCCTGAGCTGAGATCAAGACCTGAGCTGAGACCAGGAGTCGGACACTTAACTGACTGAGCCACCCAGGAATCTCCAAGTTCTACTATTTGCATTCAGAAGTATTCCTGGCTTACACATGATGAAGGATTTGTATCCAGAATATATAAAGAACCCCTCCACATCAATAATAATAAGACAAACAACCCAATACAAAATAGGCAAAAGATTTTAACAGGCACTTCACAAAAGAAGCTATACATATGACCAACAAACCTATGAAAAGGTGCTCAGTGTAACTGCTCACCAGGGAACTGCAAATTAAAACCACAGTAAGATACTGCTGCAAGTCCATCAGAATGGCTAAAATCATAGACTGACAAATACAAGTGCTGACAAGGAGGTGGAATAAGTGGAACTCTCTTACTTTGCTGGTGGGAGTGTAAAATGGTGCAGCCACTTTGGAGGACCGATGGCAGCTTCTAATAAAGCTGATGCCTGCCTACAGTGCAGGACAATTTTAACCAGACCACAGCCCCTTCGATCAAAACCACCCACTGCTTAGCACTGGCCCCATTCAGTACTGGCCAGGAGAAGTTCTGCCTCTCCAGGGGAACCAGACTTTTCTAATCCCCAGTCCTAGCCATTCAGGTGGGGCTATCTCCCCAGGTTGTGTCCTTTATTCTTAGCATTTCACGCATGATACCCCCAAACGAATTCAAAGACAGAGATAGTTCTTACATGACTTAACTATTTTTGAACCCAAAATTGATTACTTAGGCTGGCAGGGACAGATGTAGTTATGCAGATAGCAAGTAAAAGTCTTTTATATCTCAACTTCTCTGGATAACCTAGGACTTGCATTAAGCACCTACATTGTTTTTAAGCCTCATTACTCCTTACTAAATATATATGCATTTGATAGATTATAAATAAATATCTGTTGATTTGAATTGATTTTACAGTTAAAGCCTTGGAGAATAAATACGAAGATTCATAGATAGTTCTCACCTACACACACGCACTCACATGCACGTGCACATGCATAAGCCATCATTTCGGCCCTTCCATATCAAAGCAGAAGGCATGGCAAAAAAAAAAAAGGCAGGAGTGATCCAATAGAGGGAAAATGTTGATGATACTGGAGCAATTGGGTGTAATCAAAGGAGCAATAGCTTTGAGTAGGGGTGAGAGGGTGGGATCCAGTGCACATATGAAGGGTCTGGACGAAGAAAGCATATGGATAGTCCATTATAAAGGGAAAGAGAGCTAAGTAGATGGGTAAACTGTGAGTAGGCCAGTATACTTGGTAGTGGGAGCATGAAGAGGTTCCCAGGCATAAACTGGGACTGTCCCAGGCAAACCAGGACATATGGTCATCCTACTTACAGCTAACTGACTTGTTTACAGTGGAAGAACACTTGAGGCTGCCTTGCCCTGCCCCTGCCACCGGTCTTAGACCTGGAGTTGCTCCCACCATTATCTCTGCAGCCAGAATGGATTCTCCACTGCTTTGTCCTGTGCTTCATTAGCCACAGTTCAAACTCTGGGGTGGGGGTGTCTGATTGATTGAACCTCGGTCACACACCCACTCTAGCTTCAGGGGAGACTGGGAACGCATCTGGCCTTTCAGCTGCTACCCAGCACCTTCTCTAGTAAAATGATTCTGCCTCCTACACCACTTACCAGGTGGGGGATTCCTCCAACGTAGGTGGGGTTTCAGACTCTAGGCAGCCAAAATAAAATAAAATAAAATAGCAAATGTCCTCTAGAATCGCCATTTCCTCATCCTTGGTTGAGCCTTTGAAAAGCAGTCAGCATCCTCTGGGTCTTTTTATTTAATCTTATAAGACATTAGGAGTTCAATTTGGGAATATTTGATTAATGGAAGAGATTCAATCAGAGTGCATTTACTACTAATACTGCAATAATTTCACACTGGAAGAGGTAACTGTGAGCAATAAATTCATTTTCTAAAATGCCGATTTTACACAAATAAAATCAATTTGAAATTGATTAACTCAAAGCCACTGATGTTTCCCAATAAAATATGAATGATTTAACTTATTCTTAATCAGTATTATAGAAGGCTTGAAGTTTTCATGGGTTTTCCCATAAAACATTTTATGACTCTGTGCCTCACTGTCCATTTATAAACAGGGTTGCAGAGGCTTCTCAGAGCTCTGGGCACACGCTCTAATCAATAGGTCCCATTAGGTGCAGCAGTACCCTGACTACAAAGATACGGCTGGTCTGTTTTTCTTAAATACTAACAGATACTTGTTAATGCAAAAGCTACAGCCCAAGGTCTATTTGGCAGAATGTTTGCAATACAGAATTCCTTTCAAAGTAACAGCAAAATAACAACAATAGTATGTTCACTATATGCCAGACACCATGTCATGTGCTGTGTATGGATTATTTCACTGAATCTTCACAACAACCTTATAAAGTATGTAGGATTATCAACATTATTTTATAGATAAGAAGAGCAAAGCTCACAGAGGTTAGTTTTTGTACAAAGTTATACTGCTACTGAATATTGGAGCCTAGAAGCAAACTCAGGCCTCCTTTAAGAGCAATTCCAACCCCTTGGCTATCCACCGTGTACTAAACACACACACACACACATACACACACACACACCTTGTTTTCATTGTATAGCTGGATTCCTGAACCAGCCTACAGAAGTAGATGCAATCTATATTATTTTCAGTTTTTAATGTAGAAAATTATTGTGTACACTCCAATTTTCTTTACAAGCATCAAAACTCTTCAACAGAAACCCAACCAGAGAAGCATAAATTTGATAGAGTAGGTCTGTGCTCCTTAGGGGCCTACCAGCTGCCCTAACCTCCAAATGTCCTTCCATGTTTTGGTGGGGGAAGTACCTCCTAATATGGAAATCACCCAGGATGGAACTCCTCAAATTTAAATTACCCTCTTAACAAAAATACAGGGAACTGGATGGACATTCCATGGACAACTCTTCTCAGATCCTAATTTCCTTTTCATTATCTCCCTGATCTAAATCTTCCTTCTCTGCCACCCCCTCAAGCTGTGGCTATTTTTCCTCCTCTATCTTGTGTCCCACCAGCTTGAGCATCAGGGAGATGTCCTCCTTGCACAACATTGATGCTTTCAAATCATTTGCATCCTTCTTCTTTCAAAAGCTTCAACTCCTTTGATGCACAGGCTATCAGCTATAGAGCCAGCTTCCCTTTTTCCTGCTGTCATCCACTTACCTCCAGGCAAGCACTGGATGGAGTGCTTTAATCACATAGAAAAGAGACAGGGCAAGATCAGCTTCGATAGTGGGCATCAGTCCCCATGGTCAGTGAGTCTTTCCCAGCAGCCAGTGCGCTGTGTGTTCTTTGGTGATTCTGACTCTAACATGCAGTGGTCAGAAGTATTTGGGCTTCTTTTCCTGGTGACTGGTTTTGTGATGATCTTTGCTAGCCTCCAAGTAGCTAGAGTCTTCCCCTGCCACTGGGACCCAGTGCAATTTCCAATTACATTTTAATGGCTAGGACTCTGTCACATGACCACACTTAGCTACAAGACAGTATGTTAGAGGGTAGACCTTGAGCAGCTACTTCCCGGGGATGAATCTATATTATAGAAGAGGAGCTAGCCACTTAGGTCACACTCCCAGGGGAAAAATCAGCAAACATTTGTAGAGCATTATTACAGTTTGCACAGTGCTACAGTCTATTTTCACAAAAAGCACACACACACACACACACACACCACATAAAATGAGATTTGACTCCTCCTAGAGGCACTTCAACAAAACGTGGAACATTAAGCCAAAGCATATTTCAGCCTTTGGAATTCCAGCTGTGGGCCATTCACCTGGCGGCATGCGTGGGGAGCCAAGGGACTTCCTTGCCTCTCTGACACCTCAGTTCAGGGAGCTTCTGCCAAGACACAGGTCAGCCCTGTCAGGCACTCCCTAGGCATGTGAACACACAAAGAGGGACCATTGTGAAGAACAAGAACAAAGAACAAAATAATGCTAGCCCATGGTCTTGCAACGGGTGTGCACTGACTCCTAAAGGTATTTGAACACTTGCATGAACTTTATGCAATTCAGCTTCTCATTTTTGAAATGGGAAGAACAACCCAAACCCCAGAGTAAGCATCAGATTGGGAGGAAGCCATGCTGACTCCAAGAATCCCACTGAGAGTTTGTGGTATTGTGCTTCAGTGTGTTTTCACTTTGGTGTGTTTTCACCAAGAACACAGTTGTTGCCAACTCCACCCCCTTAGTAAGATGCCTTTACTAAACTCCTGCAAGGACTGGCGTATGGGTTGGGTCTCTTTCCCAGGGGTATGTGGGGAGGTGCTGGCTCAGGCCCCTCTTTCTGGTTCAAGGAACATCCAGAACTAGAGGATGTGATTAATGAAGACTGAAGACATATCACCATCCAAAATGCAATCTGGAGTGAGAGCGCTCTATCTAGCCCTCCCCCCTTGCCCTTTTGCTTTCCTGTGCCTTCCTCCCTCACACACCCCTCCCCAATGGTTTTCTTTCATAGCCTTATTTTGCACCAAAGAAAAAATGAGTGTGTTGGGAAGTTAAACCCAATATTCTTGATTGACTGACAGAAATAATAAAAAGTTAACCGAAGACTATCTGTACAGCAGAAGGTAGATAGTACCCAAAGCAAATGGCTAATCAAGGTCTGACTCTTCCTCAATATCCATCTTCATGCATCCCTGAAAGATTTAAGTCAAAGGTGGTGATGCTGTTTTCCATTGTGAACCACTGACCCACTGAAAAATCAATGGAGGGCCACAAACAAATAAAAAGCAACCTAGTTCTTTATTTCCTGAGAGAAATATAACGTATTGAATTCACCTGCTTCCTAAATTATAAATAAAAAGGCCATGGAACAATTCAATAAAAGAATAACAGGAAAAAGAATGAAGAAAGAGAGACTTATAAGACTTAGCAAAAAAAGGGCAAAATTATCTCTTTTTAACACTTTCTTCCAAAGCTAATTATCTTACTAATTTTCTTGATTTTTAGGTCAAACTTAACCTTGTAGCACAATGGCTGTTAACCAGACAATGCACAGCAGCATTACCTATGGAAAATAGCAAAAATGTGTATTTGGAAGCTTACCACAAGGTTTTGATTCACTAGGGCTCTGTTGTGTGTATGGGTGATTCTCATACAACATCCTGGTTCGGACCTTGATTTTAGCTTATGTTTTCAACAAGTCAGCTCCACCAACCATACAGGAATAAAGAATTCTACTTCTCTATACCAGCATCAACATGACACTTACCCATTTGACTTGATTTGGCCAATGAAATGTGGGCAAAATGATATGTGTCATTCTGAGTCAAAGAGGTAGCTCATAATTCATTAGCTTTCTCTTCTGCTGCCATGATGAGTATGTCCCAGAGATAGGCTGCTCCATCCTCCTGGATCTCACGGCAAAAAATAAATAAATAAAGATGCAACTCCCCTTCAATGAACCTGCAGCATAAACAAAAAGTAAGCTTTTGTTTTTGTAAATCACTGAGATTTTGAGATTGTTTGTTACTGAAGCATAATCTAGCCTATCCCTATCCTGACTGATATGCTACTCCCCAAAAGAAATGTTTTATCTCTTTCATAAGCTGGAAGATTTCTGCCTCTGCTTTAAGTAAAGAAGGGAAGTAACACTTATTAAGTGACTACTATCTGCCTGGTGCTTTACATAGTGTCTTTTCAGTTTTCTAACAGCCCCATGAGGAAGAGTGTTATCTTCATTTTACAAATGAGGAGACTCTGACTCAGAAAACTTAATATGCCCAATTTGAGCAGGAAGTCATTGACCTTGGAACTGAACCCACCACCCATATCTGTTTCTCAAATCCATACTCTCCACTACAGAGAACTGTTCAAAATATACCTACTTCCATCCTTCTGCCTTTTCCCCTCCTTCTGCTCTACCAGGGTTTCTGCTTCTGATATCAGAAAGGAAGACTAATAACAAGGAGAACTGGAAATGAATGTCTGAGGAAGTGAGAACGGGGATATGAACTCTGAGTCAGCCTCCATGGAAAGCATGCACTCTTGGGTACCAGTAACAGACCCCATAGCACAGCTTTGAAACAGATGACTGTTGGGAGCATGTCTTACATGCCGGCAAAGAAAATGCTGATAATTAAATGAAAATGAAATCATCAAAGCAAATTGCATTAAAATGTAATCCAGCTTATTCCAGAAAGAAGGGGGATGCTAGTAACTGATTATAAAATATACCCAAAGAGCTTTGATTTCTTGCTGAAGGAATTACATATTTATAACTCCTTTAAAAATAAATTGTCATGCAAGTGTCATGCTGGGTTTTGAGTCTCCATGACTCCCAAAATAAACATGGGAGTGCAGCCCAGAATAAGCTGTAACCCCCCCAAGAGCAAGGCCTTTCTCATGATCTACCCGAAGCAAGCCAGAGATTCGCGGCTGCCCTTCCACACAACGTGGTCTGCTTACTCGATTCACTGCTGAGCCATGTGCTGCGGACAAGAGTGAGAGCACACCCCTGAGGCTGTGACACTCCTCCCTGAGCATAACAAGATTGAGAGCAAAAGGTCACACCGTTCTTGAGATAACACAACACGCAACAAACACCCACCCCCACACTCACTCACTCACTCACAGCATAGAAGATGTGATGTGCCTCCAAATAAATATTTACATTGCTTTTCCAGAATAAGAGTTCCTAGAGATGTAGTTTCTACCATATTACAAAGCAGAAGGATATGACTTTATCAGGCGCCCAACCCTCCTCCCCACACCACCCGCACCAGCTCACTGGTCTATAAAGTGGGTAGTTTGTCCCTGACTAAGCCTTCCTCCTCTTTCTGAACTCCCTCTCCCACTTCCTAAGACCCCCACCTTTCGTTTCTAGTATTTATTTAATTCCAGTCCTTTACTCGCCTTATCAATCTGACCTCCCAAGGTTCTGATCTCATTCAAAGCATCGTAGAAGGAATTTGTCACAAGCCTCGCTCTCCAGGCATGGTCACACGAGCCATTTCATGATCTCCTTGCTGCAATTTCAGGCATCCACCATCAGGTAAAGAAGAGGTCTGGGGAGAAAGGGGCCTTCATTTCTCCCGGGCAGTCCCCTGCTCTGCTGATAGAGAGGGCTAGCCCTGATCTCTGCCTTCATCTCAGATTCCCCAGATGCAAACGATGCTTTGATTCAGTCCTGGGGGAAGCCAAAGTTCAAAGAACACTAAGAAGTAAAGTATCATAGGTACATTTGCTGAAAAAATAAACTCTGAAGGTAAGGAGTTGCAGGTTTTACACCATCTTCTGTTTAGATGGGCTGTGCTATTGCCTTGACAGGAATTCTTGCTGCCTCAGACTTCCCCATTCTGTTTTCCTGCCTCTGTCTCTATGGCCTTCATTAACCACTCTCTGTCTGAAGGTTTTCACTGAAATCCAGGTCAAAGAACCCCTCTGTGTGAAATACTCTCTGATTTCCCTCTTTGTAGGAGGCCCCTTTGCCCTGCCCTAATGGATTTGGCATTTTGGTATTTAAGTACTCACTTTGGTATTGTTTAATTATTTCCCATTAGAATGTCATACTTCCTAGTGGGGAAGTGTGGGATTTGTTATCTGCAAAGCATTCCTCCTTCCTGTGAGGAACATCCTCTCCTCCGTTCTAAGGTGATTCTGCTCCATCCCTAAGGTTGGGTTGGGGCTAACCCCACACCCACCACCACCCAAGTGTGGACATGGACCCAGATTTGGCTAATCAGGGAAATTATCCCTCTTCTCAGGGAGTGGTTCTGGAATTAAAAGTACCCTAAGATGGGATCATTGCTGGAGCCTCTGTCCCAGAGAGTTTAGAAGTTTTAACAGCAGAGCCCTGGGACAGCCGGCAGCCTGATGCTAACATGTGAAGCATGCCAAGGTGAGGTGAACAGAGCTGAACTATGCGAAGAGAGAGATTATTTGTTGATACTGCTGGATCCAGCCATACCTGGAGCTAAACGTATTCCCCTGGAACTTAACATTTACATCCTTTGTCTCTTCTCAGTTAGTCTCAGTTGATTGTCTGTCACTTGCAACAGTAAGAGTCATAATAGTACATCTTCCCAGTCTAATGATAAACTTATGTTATTAATCTTATACTTCTTTTCATTCTTTTGCGGGAGAATGAGGTGGAAACACCCTGGATACTGATTCCATGTTTGAGGACATAAGTGTATTTGAATAGAAGAGAAGAGTTAGAAATAGTGCCTCGATTCCTGGAGAGCAACAAGAACATGCCAGACGTTTGTAGTATGTCACGGGGTGGGGTGTGGGGGGAGGCCCTTGAAAAGCCAGCTGGGCCTGGGAGGCAGTCAAAGTCTCCATAATACAATAATGCAAGGGTTTAATATTTCAAAACAAGTGAGCTTAACTCCAGGTTTGCTCTAGGACTCTTCTTTCCTCGTGTGATATTAAACTGTATTGTCTTTCAGAACACTCACCTTGGTCCAATGTGCTTCCAGTGTGCTTGTTTTGTAGGTGAACAATAAGGAAATGAGAGGTAGTTATTGTGACCAGAACTCACTCTTCCCAAACTCTTACAGCTAAGCCAAGGAGCACACTATTAATATCTGGCCAGAGAATAAAGCATTTTAATTTATAAGAAATTGAGGGAACAAGGATCTCACCTTTGTTTCTGGGGGTAAAATGGGAGGAAAAAGGCCTTTCATGAAGTTGAGGGTGCAGAGACCCAGATTAATGAATTTAAAAGGAGAGAATGCATGAAAACAGAGAAGAGACAAAGATAGGAGAGGGAACATTCATGGCATATCCTCCACTCAAAGGCCTAAACCTGAACTAGCCTTTGGAAGTGTGGTATAGAAGAATTAATCCTGCTGGCAGGTTCAGTCTCTGACCTTCCAGCCCTCTAGACCTCTACTGCTAAGAGTCTTTTATGTCTTTCCACAGCCTAGAGGTTTTGATCTGGTGAAGTCTGGTGAGGTGGGAAAGATCCTCACCTAGTCGTCCTGTGTTGTAGAGGCATGGCAGAAGACCTTCTCAAAACATGCAAGGCAGTAAGATCACATTTCTGATTAGTAAGTCCTTCCTACTGGGGCTGGCAAAGACTACCCCGTAGAGAAAAGAAAAAGAACAGTGCTGGATCAGGGTCATATGTTACAATGCAATGACCATTCATTCTCCCTATTAATATCCAACCCATAACCATACGGTCAGAGCTGGAGGTCTATATCTTTATTAATTACGTTCATCAGAAATTCAGTTCTCTGAAAAAAGTGTCACTGAGTCAGTTGGTATTTTAACAATAGAATATTATAACGTATTTACTGAATGAAAAAACCCTCCCCACACACAGAGAAATCTACAGGGATAGTATGTTCTTAATCACCAGAAAACCATTGAAAGAAAGGAGGCCCAATGGTTTGGAAAGGGAGGAGTAAGAAGAAAATAGGTTTAAAATATGGCATTTTAGAATCTATTGTTTTATGTCCTTTTTTTCAGGAGAAAATGAACAGGAAGTCACAATTTAAAGACTAGATAGAGGTAACCTCTCTGGAAACAATAAAATTCATTAGACTTGTCTTGCATGATAATACTAAAAATGACAGGAAATTCAGGAAAATGACAGTTAGCCCAGACTCATACCCAACCAAATCGGACAAATGGTCATTCAAAAGCTCCCCCTTGGAAACTGCAGTTCTGGTATGCTCAATTTTCAGGGAATTTAATAGGATGTCTTGGAGAACACACTGAACTACAAGTGAAAAGAATTAAGGTTTCATCTTATCTCTGTCACTAATTACCTCTGTGGCCTTGAATAAGCCTTTCAAAGTCCCCAGAAATCAAATATGATGATCTCACAGGGCCTTTGAACTCTAACCTTCTATGACTAAGTGGAAACTAATTTAGGTTACAGGAAAAAATCTCAAGCTTAGAAAAATGGTGAGTTTCACAGTAACCTGTTGATGATAAAAACCCATTGACAGTTATTTTATTGAAATTAAAATAAAAGCCACCATTTAATAAGCACTTACTGTATACCAAGTCCTTCATATATGTCATCTCCAATCATTAAACTTATAAAGATATATTATTATCCGTATTTTACAAGTCTAGAAATTAAGTCTCAGAGAATTTAGGTAAATTGCCCAAGACTTACACAATTATTAAGTTAGAATCAGGATTCACAGATGTTATTCAAAAATGTGTGCCTCTTTCTTACTGTGGCTAACTGCCAATTTTATAACTTAATAAAAAGTCAAGCAAACAGTAGAAGGAAATTTCTGAGATCTATGATGTGAAATTTCTGAGAACTGTGTGAAGGACCATAAGAGAGATCGAGAGCTGATCACCAAAAATTTGTGACCATCTATCTATAGGAGTAAGAAAATAGACACATAGCCAGGTACAACCCCACTTGCTTTCAGGTGGGCCCATGTGGCTGTCTTTCCAACAAAATATGAAGGAAGTGATATTTTTCACTTATAGACCATCATTTTTGAGAGATACATGGGACTCTCACAAACACTCTTTCCCCAGCAGTCTAGAACAGAGGACTCCAAAGCCGTGGAGGATGTAGCCACAAGATGGAAATAGCCTGAGTCCCTGAATCAGTGTGTGAAAAAAGATCAGCCTGCTGTCCAGGAACATCTAAATTGAATTATTACATTAGTGAGGAAAGCACTTTTATTATGTGTGACTCTAATATTTTAGGGTTTGTTTCTTACATCATCTAGCATTTCCCTACAAAGACAGGGTACTAGATGAACTACACAGTGATATTATCTCTTTGCCCCTAGTATATCCCAGTTACATAATGTTTCTCAACTTGTGTGTTGAGGAGCGGTCAGGGAGTTGGGGAGGGAGGTTGGGGAGTTGCTATTCCATGCCTTAAAGAACAGGGAAGGGGGATAGAGAAAGGGTGTGTCCAATTGCTCAGCCCATTCACAAATTCATTCCATCTTGGCAATTCATGCACACATATGTATTTGGTAAGAATGTCTTGGTAATTATGATATGTACCAACACCCAAATTGCATCCAGCTTCATAATACCCAGCCACATATTATAGTTGAGAAACATTGCCCTAACATTGGAAGATTATTACATCTTTTGGTTCAACCCTTCACCAATCTTTGAAACCAATCCTATCCTCATGCAGAGAAATATAAGAAGGACCAGGGCTTGGTTACTATGTTTGTTTCCTAGGGATGTCATAATAAGTTACCACAGACTGGGTAGCTTAAAACAACATTCTCTCATAGTCCTAATGGCTGGAAGTCTGAAATTAAAGTGAGTTGGTTCTCTCTGAGGACTATAATAGACATTTTGTTCCATGACTCTCTCCCAGTTTCTGGTGGTTTCTGACAATTCTTGGCATTCCTTAGCTAGTAGGCACATGACTCCAATCACTACTTCTTCCCTGAGTTTGTGTCCAAATTTCTCTCTTCATATAAGGACATCAGTCATATTGGATTTAAGGCCCCACCTTCATCAAGTGGGACTGTACCTTAATTTGTAGATTACATCTAAAAAGACGCTATTTCCAAATAAGATCACATTCACGGATACCAGGGGTTAATCTTCAACACATATTTTTGGGGGGACACAATTGCACCTATTGCAGCTACTAAGGCAGTTGTCATCTTATAGTCAGGTTTTCATAACTGGCCTACTAAAATCTGATCTAAAATGAAGTCTTGTTGAACAAGGCTCCTTGGAAGAAAGTTCGAATCTCAAGCCCCCATGCAGTTTCCAGCCCTACCTTTCTCTCTTGTGTTCTTACTGGAACTGGAGTCCTGCTTCTGCAAGTCCAGCCAGAGTGTCCCTTCCTGCCTGCCCCTTAGTCTCCTTGATATAGACTCCTTACGTCTCCAGAAGTCAGCCTGCTCTTCACTGCAGTGTTGCTTCGAAATGGACTCCTCGTTCATCCACCCCAGCCATATTACTAGTGGACTGGACTTCCGGATCTCTGTCAGTTTGACAAACTATCCCCACAGTCAACTAACCTCAATGGTGATCAGTCCTAGGCCCAGAAAATGTACCTCTGATCTGGGGGGAGGGAATTCAGGAGAGTATAAATGTGATACCAGACCCAGGAAAATGTTCAGAGCAGGCAAAGCTCCTTGAGGAGAGCCCAGAGATTGCAGCTGTCATGGTAGGTACTGCAGATTATGTATTGAAGAGTGTGAACCGTCCTGTGGGTAGAAGAGTCCATGCAGAGTATGGTACGTGTGCGCTGGGTAGTGCTCCCCACGCAGTTACAAACCCCCAGAATCTGGCACAAGTGCAGGATATACAATGACCAGAGGTCAAAGCAGAGCCGTGGTCAGAAACCCAGGACAGCCAGCGTGACCTGGGGAGAATGCAGCTACCTGAATGCAGGGAAGGAGGTTGGGAATCCCGTAGTGGAGTGTAGAACATTGCTTCAGGCGATCGTGTCTGGTCATGTTCTGCGGTAAATCTGATAGGAGGCAAGTTTCCTGTTCAGTTTCTCATGTACTTCTTGTTGGGGCAGAAACACATTCCAAGGGATGGGCAGCTCCTGGGCCACGGAAGAGGACATGTGGATGAAAACAGTTAAAATAGAAGCACCACACTTTTTAAAGCCAGGAGGTCATCTTTGATTCCCTTACTTTACAAATGAAGGACCAAGTTCCATTTACTTATTATAACCCACGGGGAGAGAGAGAGACAGAAGGAAATCACTTCCTGCCTCCGTTACTTTCCAGCCTGGTCGCTAACTAGGAACCAGGTGCATATAGAACCAGAGGGCAACCTCATCGGCTTCCAGAGCTTTAAGCAGCAGGCTCTGAATACGAAGAGGTGCCTTGCTGGAAGGAGCAGTTACACACATAAGGCTTCCCAGTGGACTCTCAGAGATTCCCAGTCTGGTTCCAGTTTGGAACAACCAAGCCTAACTATGGGATTTATAAAGCTGACTCTTCCCCTTACCAGCAGGTGGCTTGGGTGGCAGCATCTGGTTTGGTTGGAATCACCTTCTGCCCCCAAACTGTGCAGAGAAGGTTTGAAAGCAAGGACTGGGCAAAAAAAAAAAAACAAACAAAAAACCTCTTCCTGGCCCGGTGGATCCTGCTGGGAAGGCTGTACTGCTTTCCAAGATATACTCCAGGAGGAAGAGTCCCCAGACTGAGACAACGGGAGGTCCTCCAGAGGCTGCGCGGTAATCAGACCCCATTCATTAGAAAGCCAGACCCTTAGGACAATCAGAGCAAGGACTTTTCACACCTGCCTGTCGTGTTTAATCAATCAGCGCGACAAGCTTGTTAGACTCATGCCGCGGCGGGGCTCTGAGCTGCCTGCCAAACCATTTCTGTGAGAAGCTGCTGAAAAAAGGGAAAAAAGCAAAAGGAAAAAAGAAGAGGGAGAGAGAGAAGAAAATCTCACAAAAGCCAGCAAACTGTATCAGTGTGATGGGACAAGGACCCCCTCAGGGGCCAAGGGCAGCTTTTCAGAGGGAGACTGGACGAGTTGGGCTGAGCTTGTACCTTGTGCCCCCAATGCAATCTGGCACCTTCTCCTCAGACACATGTGATGTTCAAGCCTGCTGGCCCTCTGGGGGAGACACAGGTCGTGCGTCTGAAGAAGGGCCTCTTTCTGCCTTGGCTGCTGTCAGGGTTCAGGCTCCCAGTTCTGCAGGGAACCAGACCCTCGCCGTTGCCAGCCCCTCTCCCTCGGCTCCGGACTCCCCACCAATCTCAGCACCACCAGGACATTCGCGGTTAATGAAATTCAGTTGCTAGGAGGCAACGTTTTAAACAGGTTGCTCCAACTCTCTGCCTATCTGACTTCATTTTTAACAAGCTTCATTCCCAGAGGTTTTGTTAAGCGGGGTGTCACGATCAGAGAGTGTGCAAAAAGAGGTCTTTGGGGGTGTCGGGTCCAGCCCCATCAGTCCTCAGAAGGGAAAACTAGGGTACCATAATAATGTGCTAAATATATAACAGGTGCCACATATGCTATATAATAAAATGTTTAAAAAGGTAATTTCTGAAACTTTAAGAGTTAGAGATCGCAAAAGTCACGTAGAAGCAGGTTGTGGCTAAAACCACCTTACATTCCTGAGCTATAAAAGAAGTGATAGGATTAATTTGCTAAGGGCTGCTGTGACCAAGTCCTGTAAACTGGGTGGTTTAAAACCACAGAAATGTATTCTCTCACAGTTCTAGGGGCTAGAAGTCAGAAATCAAGGTGTCAGCAGAGTTCGTTCCTTCTGAGGGCTCTGAGGAAGAGTCTGTCCTGTGCCTCTCCCAGATTCTGGGGACAGCGGGCAATCCTCGGTGTTCCTTGCCTTGTGGCCGTATCACTCCAATCTGCCTCAGTTGTCCTAGAGCGTCCTCTCGGCACCTCTTCACATCATCTCCTCTGTCCCTTCCCTTCAGTGATATTATATTGTTCAGGGGCCACCCTGATCCAACAGGACATCATCTTAACTTGATTAAAGCCACAAACGCTGTCCTTCCAAAGACTGTCACATTCACAGGTACCAGTGGTTAGGACTCCGACATATCTTTTGGTGGACACAACTGGACCCCTGACAGGCAGCAATACCTTTCCCAACTACCTATACTTGAGGAAAACAGATGGTAAAGGACTTTGAAAAACATGCAGTTTGTATACAAACTTTTTTTTTTTAAAGATTTTATTTATTTATTCACGAGAGACAGAGAGAGAGAAGCAGAGGGAGAAACAGGCTCCCAAGGAGCAGGGAGCCCAATGCGGGACTCGATCCCAGGACCCCGGGATCATGACCTGAGCCGAAGGCAGACACTTAACCATCTGAGCCACCCAGGCACCCTGTATACAAACTTTTAACATTGTACACAAATTGTAAGTTTTCAAAGTCCTTTGCCATCTATTTTCCTTAAGAGGAAGGGATGGAAAACATGTCCCTGAGCCCCGTTCCACGTCCTCTCCGTGCAGGATGACTAGAATCCATGACACTTCTTCAGAAACCCAGTCTGTGTGTACATAATGACTAGTAATGACAAGACAGCAGCCTTCCTTAGGCCAAGTTTGATTTCTCACTCACGTATGCTTTAGGCAAACACAACTGGTGCCCCAGCCACTGGTGGGCTGCCATCTTTTAGTGACAGTGAGGTCAAACAGAGAGAGAGAGAGAGAGAGAGAGTGGTGAAGGACTGGAGAGGAATCTGAGGTTGGAAGTAAATGAGGCTTCTTTGAACAACCATGAAAGATGGGACAAGTCTTGCATAGGTACCCCTGGCACTTTCCTTCCTGAATTGCAACCACTTTGGCCACTTCTCTGTAGCATTTCAATAACTCCTCGTGGCTTTGATGAGATGGTCGAGGTTCAGACCACCTCCCCTGCCCAGAATGATCCAGGTAGTTGACTGGCAAAGACCAGGACTGGGGCAGGTGGGGGAGGGCACATAGAACATCCATTTTCAGGTTCTTTGATATGTGTCAGCTCTATAGAGAACTGAGATTTTCCAGAAATGTAATTGAAAGGCAGAGCCTGGCTGGTTTCTGGGTTTGGAGTTTAGATAAGAATGCCAAAGTCTAGGGGGAAAATTCAAAACAGATTCTATGAGGGTACAGTGAATCTAGCAATTCTAAATGAGTTTTGGCTTCAGCTTCTAGCCTTCCTGCCCATTAAAGTGAAACTTTTCTTAGGAGGAATCAGATTTTTAAGTTCAACTCATTACAGTTTCCTCAGAGTGAAATGAGATTTGGAGTACCAGGTTTGACTGAAAAACCAGGAGGCCATTTGGTCTCTTCCAGATCTTAAGTCATTAAATATCTGGGGTGACCGGCCTCACTATCCCCTACGCACCATGGAGGTGGATGAGAAGACCACGACCCTGCCTCTTCCCTCAAGGAGTTTAGAATATCACGGAGAGATGGGATTCATGTATCTGAAACAAGGAATTTTAAATGATAGCATAAAATATAGCGCTAAATAAAGTAAAATCAAGGGACACAATGTGCAGTAGGAGCTACAGGTCGCCTGTGTAAGGAAGGACTGATTTTATGTGGCATTACAGGGAAAATTCTCCATGGAGTCAGGCCCGCTCACCCCTACTCACCTGGCTACCGTGTCTGGAAACTTTCAACTTGCAGCTCCAGAATAATGCCAACCATTATCCCAGTTTCTCTCAACTTATTGACCACAACACACAGTAAGAAAAATACTTGCTATTGCAACTCAGTACTCACATACAAGAGCATCCAGGAACAGTATTTCTCTGGACGCATTCCTTTTGCTTTTCTAGATCCACTCTCCACCCTTCTCCAGCTGATGCCCAGGGATCCTATCTGTAGGCTCTCTTGCCCTCCAGCCACAGGTGGGTTTGGCCAATGGGAAGCGCTAGCAGGGGATGCAGATGGCAGGAGGAGAGTGGGAGTGGGCATTTTTCTCATACTGGCTCCTACCGGCCAACTTGCTGTGGGGTGTCTGCTTGCCTCTTCTGAAGATCACAGCTCCTGTCAGGCATCCCTCTCCTTTCGGTATTCTGGAAGCCTGCTTTCTATTTACGTCTTCAGGCCTAAGAATGATAAAGTCTCCCTGCTATTATCAGGCCCAGATGCTGCACCATCTCTGGGCTTCTTCTGCCTTTGCCAACAGTCAGTTTTATTAAACAGTCCTCAAGTTATTCAGTTTGAGTCTCATCTGCTTCCTGACAGTACCTCGCTGATACAAATCCTTACCCTGACCACATGTGATGCAATCTGATGTTCTTTATTCCATTTTTTTAAAAAAAAATCCGAACAAACAATGGTCTCTCACTTAATTGATTTCACAACCAGTGGGTAGTGAGCCATAGTTTGGGAAACATTTATTGTCATCAAAAATAACTTAGCAGTTGTTCTAACGTGTTCTAACCATATTCCCATCAGTGGAATGTTTGGAACTAGTCTTAGGGCTAGATGAGCTCCTGGCTAAGCAGGCACTCATTGATCAGTCTCTCCTTTATACCTGGTCCCCTTTTGATGGTCTCACCCCTATAAGTGGGCTTCTTTCAGTCCTGATTACTGGTTTTACCTGGTCCCTAGTTGGCCTGTAACCTAGCCTGAGTCTGAGCCCTATGGCCTGGTGTATCACTTTCCTAACACTGCTGTAACGAACTCCCACAAGCTGAGTGGCTTATAACAACAGAAATTCATTCTCGCACAGTTGTAGAAGCCAGAACTTTGAAATCAAGGTGTCTGAGGCTCTAGGAAAGATTCTGTTCTTTGTGTCTTCTAGTTTCTGGTAGCTGTAGGCATCTGGGGGCTGTGGTTGTATCACTCTAATTCCCGACTGTCTTCCTACGGCCATCTCCTCTCTGCACCTTTCCCCTGTGCATCTCTCGAAAGGACACTTGGCATTAGATTTAGGGCCTACCTGGATAATCTAGAATGATCTCATCTCAATACCCTTAACTAAGTTACATCTGTAAAGAGTTTTTTTTCCAAATAAGGTCACTTTCATAGGGTCTGTGGATTAGAAAGTAGACATATTTCAGAGTTACCGTTCAAGCCATCATACCGGGTAGCGTGACAAACCCACTAGTTCTTATAAGCTCCCTTGCATTCAACTTGGACAGACCCTCGAACCAAGATAATGGTAGCTACGTCTCTAGAAGGATCATCATAGTTCAGAGACTGCTGGGTATGACCAAGCAGATCAGTACCTGCAATGCCAGGCAGATCAGGCTTTGGGCCACTATCTTTTGGAATGCTGGTCACATTGTTTGGCAGCTAACTACCTCTGTGCAACTCAGTACTCACATATAAGAACATCGAGAAATAGTACTATTCTGGATTCATTCCTTTGCTCTGGCAATAACTATCCACAATTTCTTATTCTCTTGACCAGCTGACCCCAGGTAGCATGAGACATTAAACCACAGAACAAGGAATAAGGGCCCTGCCTTATTTCAAAATAGAAATATTTTGAAAAGTGAGAGGAAGGGTGGTCACATACGGGAAAAAGCATGAACAAAGACACAAGATAGCCCTATTCTTTAAGCAAGTAACAAATCTGATTTGAAGCTCAGAACAGCAGTAGCATCTTTTTTAAATATCTGTGAAAGCAAAGGGAACATCTTTCCTGCATGACTCTCAAAACTTCTAGGTACTGATTTCCCTTAGAAACGGAAAAAAATCTCCGTGCAAAAATAAAACAGTGCTCTGAGCTTCTTTCAAAGATTATTTTGTTAAATTGACTGTTCCTAATAGTCTTCCTCCATCTTCAGTTCAGGAGCACTGGACATCCCCTGGGCTAGGTACTGGGCTTTATAGGTCAACATGCTGCATTCTGCTATAGTATCTGATTTTGTAAAGCACAGAATGGCACACATGGAAGTCAAGATAAATGATCAGCATCTTCGTGAGCTTTCATCCTATATCACACTGTTCACATCTAAGAATTAATAAATGAGTTTAAGGTCTTGTAATCCCAGTTATCTCCTTTGTGCTCATTATACACCAATCCCAGAAGCCTCTGATAATGAATACTAGCAGTGCCAAGTAGTGACAATAAGAGATGGTTCTTACCTGAGCCTTTTGAGTGTTAGCAGCTGAAGAAAGCTACGGTTTTCATTTTGCTAATCTCAACAGGAAGGAGTAGATTGGCCAGGCCAGAGAAGAAAGCCTCTTCCTCTACCCTGTGGAATGGAAACTACCCAGTTCAGCTCCCTGTGGGAAACATCTCGTGAGAACCGTTAAATTCGATGAACAGAATGTGTTAGTTTCCATAAAGACAATCATGGCCGTCCCCAGGTTTACGTTGGCTTGATGCGGCCCTCTAGGAAAAGTACAAGTTACCCGGGCCCTGCCTTATTTGCCTTTGAAATACCTTTACCTGGCTACCCATGAGTGGCCATTAGTAGCATTGTCAAGTGGTGCAGGTTCAATGGGAATAAATAAATAAATGGGCTTGACGTCGGAGGGTATGGATTTGAGTCTTGACTTATTACCTACATCTAGTGAACCTGAGCTTGACATTTATGAGCTCCCTGAGCCTCTCTTTTCTCATTGTAATCTAGGAGTAATGATAATCCTTTATTTGTGGGGGGGGGGGGTTCCTTTGAGAGCTAAATAAGAATAGTCAACAAATACTTTTTGAGCAACAATTATGTGCCAGGTACTATCCTAGGCATTAGGGTATATCAGACAAAACAGATTAAAAAGTCTTGTCTTCACTGAGATTACATTCTAGTGATAGAAGTTAGACAATAAAGTATTAAATTTTTTCCCAGTTATCTATCAAATAACATGCATTTTTATTACTAATCAGAAGGAGGTTTAAAATATATTCTAGAATCAAGACTTGTATTTGTTATATATGTGCTGAAAATCTCTCAGATTATATGTGTTCTGAAAGTCTCTCATTATTTGTCTTTTGGTGAGCTAAAGATCTTAATTTAGTTTAGTTTATATACCAAACCTTTATTTTATGGTTTTTTGAGTTTTTTTTTTCTTCCATACCCTTAGGCCTTGAAGATACTCACCTATACCACCTTCTAAAAGCTGTTCTGCTTTGCCACTCACACTTAAGGGACTGTATATACCTGGAGTTATTTTTTATATATACTGTGAAAAAAGGGTCATATTTCATTTGTGTCTGTATGAATATCTAATTACCCGAACATTATTTATTGAAAAATGTTCTTTTCCTTTGGTCACCTATGCTCAACTTTGTCAAAAATCAAGTGTCCATACATATGCCAGTAAATATCTGGGTCATCTCTTCTGTTCCATTGGTCTATTTCCCAATCCTTTTACCACCACCACACTATCTTAATTATTATAAATTCACAAGTATCAATAATAAGTAGGCCAAGTTTCCCCAAGTTTTTTCCCTCCAAGAGTGTGTTGACTATTCTGTCTTTTGATTTTAGCACAAATTTTAGAATAAGCTTGTCAAGTTCTAGAAAATACCTGGCTGGTAATTAGATTTGGATTGTATTGAATCTCTAGGTCCATTTGGAAGAACTGACATCTTTGATATAAATCTTCCCTAATGAATCCATAGATCTATAGGTTTGTGGTCAATTTCTATAAATATTCCATGTGGGTTTTAAAAATAATACACATTCTGTAGTTGTTGGGTGCAGTGTTCTATATATGGTAATGAAGTATTTTGGTTATCTGTGCTGTTCAAATCGTCTCTTATTAGTAAGCCTTGTTTGCTGCTTCTGTCAATTACCAAGAGATATTTTATCATATCCATTATGATTGCAGATTTGTGTATTTCTCTTGGTAGTGCTATCAATTTCTGATTTACATATTTTGAGCATGTTATTAAGAGCACACAAATTTAAAATGTATATGTGCTGCTGAAGCGAGCACACACAAATTTAAAATGTAGATAAAGCCCAATTTAAAAAAAAAAATCCATCAAGGAAATTAAGCCTTAAAAATGACAATAGACTTGGAAAGAAAAAAAAAAAACCTAAAAATTCTAGAATGGAAAAACAAAGCAATAACAAAAATTAAGAATTCAATGGATGGCTTTAATCCCAAATTAGACGGCCGAAGAATTAGTGAACTGAAAATTAGGTTAAAAGAATCTATCAAGATTAAGCGTGAACAAACAAAAGGATGGAAAATGCAGAGGAGTGAGTAAGAGACAGAAAATGTGAAGTGAGAATATGTAACACACAATTAACTGTTATTCCTCAAAGAGAAGCAAGAGCCATATTTGAGAGTATAAAACTGAGAACTTGCCAAAACTGATTAATTTAAGAGGCCTAGGGCAGGTAAGTAGTCCAAGACCATCTTAATCCAATTTCAAGACCTGAAGCTTTTGGTCTTCCCAGAGGACCAGAAGTCGAGCCGTGGTGTGTATGATAGCTCTTTTGTTTTGTTTTGTTTTGTTTCCTGATCAGCCCTCCCTCCCAAGGTGAAATCCTGGACAGATCCTAGATTCCTAGTGTTCTTCTCTCTAGTCCCAGAAGGCTGCCAAAGCACAGCTATTCCATCAGCTAGTGACCAATAAGCAAAAAGGAACCACTCTATATATTTCTAGCGGAGCGAAATGTAGTTGTTCATAACCAGAGAGCTGGTTGTAAAAATATTATAAGAACTGAAGGAACGAAAGAAAAAGGGCAAGTCACCCAGAGATCACGAAGTTGCTTCGTGCCCTGACCCACATGAAATGCTCTTGCCACTGCGGTTGAAACTAGACCCACTGCTTCTCATCAGATGCTCAGGAGTTAACCTCAATGATGTTGCAGAAACCAACACCAAAGTTTTCGGGGCCTATAGTTGTTGTCAGGGTGGGAAAACGTCTGCTTTCTCTGCTAGTCCATCAGCATAGAGCAAACCTGCAGTCCTGCAAAGTCAGATTTATTGGCCTGTTGAAGCAAGGGAAACACGAGCAGCATCTCACCAAACAACAGGAACGACAGTGTTATCCCAGGATCTGTGGAAAGGGTGGAGTTTAAGTGAAATTTAAACGAGGCAGTGCTTGGATAAGCTCAATGCAAAGCAGGGCTGTGGATAAAGGGATCAGCATCAGGTCTGGACTGCAAGGTAGATTCAGGGTCCTGTTGCCTTAGAAACTAAAAAGCTAAGACAGATGTGGAAGTGGAATGTTGTGACGAGAAACCACTTAACTGAAACTCTACAAGAGGACTGAAAACTGGGGTGGCTTCTCTATATCAAAGCAGCTGAGGTCCTTCAGGCAAAAGTGAGACATTTCATTCTTACTGATATAATTTCAAACAACAAATGATTTCAGAGACAAATATTTTTCACTGGTAAAGGAAGGAAGCAGTAATCACTTAAAGAAAAAAGTCATAATAACACTTTACAACTGCAGGATGTCCTTGGAGTAATATCCGTCCCCATTAACTTGGCAGTTGGCTTTATCCGTGGCTGTTATGTCAGCAGGATGAATGGCAGGGCAGATTTTTCCTTTGTCCATCTGAGTTAATTTTTATATTCCCATTCCTTTCTTCTATGTTCAGCTTTCCATTGGCATTTCCCATTGCCAGAGACTAACTGGAGATCGGCTGGGAAGGCAGTGAGAATATGTAGTTTTCAGGCTTTGTGCCCCCTCAGACAACAGAGCAGCCTCCTGAAAAGAACTTGAGAGCCAAAAGGAAAATCAACCCACAGAACATGCCTCTTCAAGTTCAGCAAATGCCCTCAAGAACAACATGGTCTTGAATGATAATCTCCTTCTTCGGGTTTCTCATCTCTATCAAGATCTTAGCTCATAGTCCCTAACTATCTTTTTAGCTCTCACTTTAAAGAAAATGGTTTTTAGATTTTTCTCCAGCTATTTTAGTTGCTTGAATAGAATGGTTATTTCAGTGAGATTATCCAGTTTACCATTATCCACCCCATCTACTTTCGAATCAATCTTGCACATTCCTATCAAAATAATCTTCCTGGGCGCCTGGGTGGCTCAGTCGTTAAGCGTCTGCCTTCGGCTCAGGTCATGATCTCAGGGTCCTGGGATCGAGTCCCGCATCAGGCTCCCTGCTCCTTGGGAGCCTGCTTCTCCCTCTGCCTCTCTCTCTCTCTCTCTGTCTCTAATGAATAAATAAATAAAATCTTTTAAAAAAATAATAATCTTCCTAAACTCAGCTCTGATCATGTCAAGAGATGGGCACCACACAGGCAAACGAGAAATGATGCCAGCCAGTTTGTGGGGAAGGATATTTTGTCTGTGGATAAGCCCTGATGCTGACCTGAATAAGGGTACGTGAGCCAGGACACTGGGCATTTTTTATTAGGTCACACTATTCAATGTTCTTACACTCAGTGCAACCCAAAATATATTTTTCCAAGCTATGAGTCCTTTCAGTAAAATCGAATCCATATGTTTTTAATTCATGGACAATTGACTCATTAATTATATGGTGAAAACAAGTTGATGTCCTCAAACTTTTCAAACCCTGCAGTGAGGCTTGTTTCTCATCATTTTCCTTAGAAACTTAAAATGTATAATGCCGAAAGAATTTTTCTAGAACATGCTAAACCCAAACTCTACATGGTCTCAATCTGCCAAGCCCTAGAGGAAGCTTAGAGTGTCTGTCAGGAGGGATAGGGTGTTAGGGCCTAAGATGACCCATGTGTCTACCTTCATTGGAATGGAATTTTACACTGTCTTTGACTTTCAGTCCTCACCTCCACATTGGTGACACCAAATTTTTCATCAATGCCGTTCACAGTTTACAAAGGGCTTTTTCATCTATCACTTCACTAGGTCCTCAGTAAAACCTCATGAAATCAGCACTACTAACCAGTATTTTTATTCCCATTTAATAGAGGGGAAGATGAGACTCAGAGAAGTTAGCTGTTTTGCCCAAAAGTTCAAGGTATTTATAGCCAGCCTCCAAAATGGCCCCCAATGGTGCCTGCCTCTCACACTGTACCAGGATTGGGCTGTGTAACCAATAGAAACCAGCAGAAATAATTGTATGTCACTTCCAAGACGAGGTGATAAAAAGGCCATAGCTTCAGTCTTGGGGACTCTCTCTGTCTCTCTCTCATACACACACACAACTCAATCTGGAGGAAGCCACCTGTCATATCATAAGGACACTCAGAGAACCGATGAGAGGCCCATGTGATAAGGAACTAAAGTCTCCCGCCAACTGCCTGCGAAGAACTGAGACCTGCCCAAAACCATGTGAGCGAACTTGGAAGTGATCCTTCAGCCCCAAGCAAGCCTTCAGATAACTGCAGCCCTGGCCAACAGCTTAACTGCAACCTCATTTGAGATCCTGAGCCAGAACCACTGAGCGAAGCCATTCCTGGATTCCTCATTTGCAGTGACTGGGAGATAATAAGTGCTCATTGTTTGAAGCTGCTAAATTTCAGAGAAATTTGTTACAGAGTGATGCATAGTTGATACACAGAGCTATATGTGCCCCCACAATAGCATGACCCAACAGTGATACTGTATATGTCTCTATCATCCCCAAAGTGGTGAATCCTATATTCACTAAGAAATATAAGCAGCTTCTAAACTCAAGATACAATAGTTTTAGGTGATGGGGAAACTGAGAGAAGAAATAAGATCTGTATAGGGCAACATAGAATACTATTGCCTTTATAATGCACTTTTTCATTCTTAAAAGCTTTGGGGCAACATTATCTATTTGATCCCAACAGAATAGTCTCAAGCTGGCACCCACCCTGCCCTTTGAAGTCCCCTTTCTAGATCATAAATATGCCCACTAGCCAGCTCTCACCTTCTGCTTGGGCTTCTACTTGTCATCAGAGCTTCCTTCTTCTGAGAAGGAGGACTATAGCTATAGTTGTCTTCTCAGTGTTTAACTAAAAGGCCTCTACATCATCAAACCATCAGTTGATAAAGAACATTATCCACTGGAGTTGATGGCAAATTGGGTTACTGACAGTATTTCTGAGGCAAGGCATGCTCATTCAACATCTTCGATTCTGCCTAAGCAAGGAGTTGCTATACATTTTACTGAATTGATTAGGAGTCCCTGGAGGTTCTTAAATCCTGAAGGGTTAAGGACTTTTGCTACTCACTTGGCAAACCTTCTACCCTAACAAAGAAGGCTCCACAAATCTCAGCATCTGGCCTCTGTGTCTTTTTATATTCCTGAAATCTGAATGCATTCTCCACTCCTCCCTCTCCATATTCTATCTGAATTCTCTCCACCACTCAAAGTTCAGCAGACACCTGAGAAGACTTTTCTGGCCCCGATTTCAACCCCAAATGAGTTTTCCCTTCTTTGAAACCCAAAGAGCCATCTCACTTTTTTTCTGTATTTCACTTGATAAATGGTTATTTAGTTTCCCCAACATGACTGAAACTCTTTGAAATGAGGGAGTCCTCAGTTACGGAGCACGCACTCAGTGGTAGGCTCCACACTCGGTATTCTGTATAGATTACTGAGTACATGGATGTCATCCCTCTGTGAGGGAGTTGAGTGAGTACTGCCAAATGCTTAATTGACTAGCAGGCTCATTAGTGTCTGCCCACCCCCAGTCTTGTCAATGGATTCGATAAATGATAAAAAGGTCTCTCTCAAGCTTCAGAGTCCCTAAATTTTCCTCAAGCTTCTAGTTGATATGTTCATTAGTGTCTCACTGCCTCCATCCTGTCCATGGCCGCTGAAAGGAGCAGCTCTGAGCCACACATGACCACTGGCCACCTCTGACTGAGCCAGGGATAGATCCTTGACCCAAAAATGGACCCTCTCTTTAGGATTATGGAAGAATGAGGTCTCTAAGGGTCTGAGGAAGTTGGATCACAGGAGGTATAGGACCTTTTACTTCACAGTCATACAGTTTAATCAGCATTGGTGTAGTACCAAGACAATTCAGAATTATGACAGAGCAGAAAATCCAAAATTAGTTAGAAGAAACTGGTCTGCAGTAGGAAGCAGGGGAGTGGAGCAATTGCCCAAATTAAGCAGCACTGAGAAACCTTGAGGTCTCCTGAGACAGGAATGGGTCTGCTCAGTCCTGACTTTCCCTCATTCCCCTGTTGCCTGGCTGAACTTCATTTCTTATCCTGGCTACTCAATATAGTCCCCAGGGGTCCTTCAATAACCTCCCTTCATATCTGGGCTAGTTTGATGGGTCTCTGTTCCTTGCGATAAGCAAGGCTAGAATAAAACAATGCCCAAGATTTTTAAAGTTAAATAGGGATATAGGGTGAACAATTCAGATTCATATTGATACTGAAATATCAAAGTCATCTTCAGGCCATAAATTATACCCAGAAAAAGCTTTTCTAGTAAAAGCTTCCCATTTTATAGATGAGGAAGAAGATACCCAGAAAGGAGAAGGGATTTACTCCAGGTCACACAGAAAATGCTAGAACCTGGGCGCCTGGGTGGCTCAGTTGGTTAAGCGACTGCCTTCGGCTCAGGTCATGATCCCAGGGTCCTGGGATCGAGTCCCGCATTGGGCTCCCTGCTCTGAGGGAAGCCTGCTTCTCCCTCTCCCACTTCCCCTGCTTGTGTTCCTGCTCTCGCTGTCTCTGTCTCTGTCAAATAAATAAATAAAATCTTTAAAAAAAAAAAAAAAGAAAAAAAAAGAAAATGCTAGAACCAAGACCAGGACTTATGTCCCCTCATATTTTTCAGGGTTCATCTATTGCTTTGTCATCATTAAGTCAGCTCTTGCCAATGAGTGTTCTCTGGGGCAGGCAAACAGGACAAAATTAAAGAGAAATAGCAGAGATCATTAGTATTTCCCCACCCCAACCTCACCAATGGATTTTCGGGGAATTTTGCTTAGATTTCAGGCAAACTAAAGGAAAAGATGAGCAAAATGCTGATGTTGCATTTCTTTAAAGACCCAGGTCAGAGACAGAGAAGAGAGAAGTGAAATGAAGTTACTGGCTACCCATTTTAAAATACTATCCATATGCATCTTAAGAGGATGCCAAGAAGGAAAGTTTATCAATTTTCCCATACAAATATGAGGTCTGTTAATAAAAGTATTGCAGCTTCTTGGAGCAATTGTGCTGAGCAGGCAGAACTGCCTGCAGAATGCCCTTGTTACATATATCCTTATATTCCTCCTTGGTAATTTGGTGTTTGAAATAATCAACATTATCTTGTGTTACAATGTATTATATTTCCAGTAACCAGAAAACACCTTCACTGTTCCCATTTCCTCATGCATTTTAGTACCTTAAATATTTTAATATCCCTTCAATTATATGAAAATGATCTCAAAATATTTTTATTGAGATTTAACTTATTTGAATGTCCCAAACAAGTGAAGTAAAAGTGAGTAAGATATAGAATTTTAAAAGTGGTAATTAGCTGGGGCACCTGGGTGGCTCAGTTGGTTAAGCAACTGCCTTCGGCTCAGGTCCTGGGATCCCAGGGTCCTGGGATTGAGTCCCGCATCGGGCTTTCTGCTCAGCGGAGAGCCTGCTTCTCCCTCTCCGTCTGCCTCTCTCCCCTGCTGTGTTCTCCTGCTCTCTCTCTGTCAAATAAATAAATAAAATCTTAAAAAAAAAAAAAAAAAACGGTAATTAGCCTCATAGATGGGCCAAGAAGATACTAAGGAAAGGGAAATTGCCCCAGAGTTAGCCCATAGTTGTGATGAATATGCATAAATACAAACAGAGAAGCCCCAGGATCACTACGAATGAGAAGGAAGAGGACACTCTCTCCTACCTTTAGCTGGAACAGTCACTTCTAACATTGACTGAGCATTTACTCTATGCCATGCATTGCATTAGGCACTTTATATGCATTATTTCATATCATCTTCATAAGAATCCTAGTAGATAGTATTATTTTCATTTTCCTCATTTTGTAGATTAAAAAATATGGAGCTTAGGGAAGTTAATTAATTTTACACAGGTCTACTGGCAGTTAAGGATAGATCTCAAAGATCCAATGTCCCCAGGGCTTTCTCTTTACCTCTCATTTCTGTTTCATTCTAAACATCAGCTTTATTCTTCAGTCTCCTCCGTGTGTTGGGAAGCATGGGCAAAAGTGGTTCTGGGGTCACATTCATACTGTTAATTTGTACTATCTTAAATATTTTAATATTATTAACAACATTATAATAGCAGCAGTGGCAGGAGAATCCAAGAGAAAACTCTTTAGTTGTATGAAAAATCCCAGGAAGACTTTGGTTGGCCTGACTTGATCCATGACATGCCCACCATTATGTTCAAGAAGGTTTTATGACTACCCATGCCTGAGGTCACATACCACCCCTGTGATCAATAAAACAGATGCTGTGACTGGCAGTCTCCCCAGAATTCCTTTATTGTAGTAGGGAAGGAGGTAGGGGGATGATAGGCAGATGAAAGCAGATACCCACACAGCTCCTGTTGTGTGAGAAAGATCATGGAGTAGAGAGCCCAGAGGTACTCCAAGAAGAAGATGAAACATGAGGACAGGCATGAAGATGTTAAATAACATAGTGTGTCTATAAATCTGCAAGTATTTTAGATAGGTCTGAAGGAAGAACAGGATGTGTCTGACAAGGATGTTAAGACCTAAGATTGAAAGTCTTTGGAGAACTTCATGTGATACCCCAAGGAGCTGGTACTTTATCCTGAAAGCAAAAGTGAGTCATGGAAGGACCTTAAGCAGGGAGATCATATGATGAGTTCTGATTTTGAGAAAATGCAGTCTTAGGGTAAATCCACAAGAAGTGTGAGCAGCAGAAAAATCAGTATGGAAACTGACAGTAGTTCAAGCAAGAGAAAATGAGTAAATGATTAAAAGCGGTGGCAGTGGGATTGGTGATGAAGAGAGGGAGAGCAGTGATCTAAGGAGGCAGGATTCATAAAAGAAAATCTGAATTAGATTGTTCAAGCTGTCCAGTGATGCTCAGCCACCTTCACAGCTGCTCCACCAGGACCACCAACATAGCAATGAACAAAAGTGTCCACATAAACAGAAGCCAAATCGTGCTGGCCTCCTAGAAGTAGCAGAAGCCACATCTCCACCACCTACAAGCCTTAAGTTGAAACTGCTGGTTTTGCAATTCACAAAGGACACTTTCAGCCCATGGCCTTGGAAATGGAATGATGAGGACAGAAACTTATCCGGTAGGTCTGTTAATCAACAGACTGTAACAACTAGATCTCCAGAAGGCAGCATGGCACATGGAAAGAGCTAGGCCATGAGGGCAGACAGACCGCAGTTTGGCTCCTGGCTCTGACCCATTCTGTGTTTCTTGGACCAGGGCTTACACTCTCAACCCTCCGTTTTCACAGGAGATTTTTCCCCTGGAGATGGTGCCATTTCTTTCTCAGGGGTTTTATGAGGACTACAAATAATAGCATCAGCAAGAACAAAACAAATTTCAAATGTGGTTGGAAATGAATCTGTTTGGATCCCTAATTTGTTTTGCTTGAGGGGGCAGAGGAAGAATAGCCAAACTAAGGGACATTTATGCTTTCTACCAACAAGTGAATTCTCGCCATTTATACACTAAGGTGACGGAGTAAAGTCAACCATGATAAACAGAGTTCATCATCAGAGTGTGTACATTAAAACTGAAGTGAATTAATTCAATTTCTATAACATTTTCTAATAAATTACATTTTCTTCTTGAACTTACAATGAATAAGATCTCTTACCAAAAAAATGTAAAGTTTTACAATAATCAAAGACATATGATTAAGGGTCACATTCCATAGGAGATAGCCATAAATATTTGTACTTAAATAGCAGGTCAGCACAGGAGGGTTTATCCTTTTCAGCAAATAAGTAGTGAGAAATTTAATGTACTAATTCAGAATACGTACAGATATAATTTCAAAAAAAACATTTGTCCCACTTGGCTAAAATTCTTGCTTATTGGCCATCTTATGGTAACTGATTTGTAAATATCCTTTAACCTCCTCTCCTATCTTCAAAACATAGGATAATGAACTAGTCCGAGGCTTTCTATTCCTCTAGTCACTTGGGTTAAGTCTTCTTTTTCACTCCTATTCTCTTTAAATCTGTTGAGATTTATAGCAATAGTTCAGCCACCATTGTGACCTAGGAAAATATGGCTTTTAATTTTCTGTTTCCATATATGAAAATGGCCTAGCATAGCACGTTGCCTGAAGAAGTTCAGGCACAGAGGTAAAACAGGGCTCACTGTGCTTCCTGTCTGGTCTGTGTGCTCCCTCACCCTGGAAAGCCTGGCAGAGGAAATCCAACCATTGAAGTCCTCCCTGGGGAACTCTCTGCCGTGCTGTGGGGGCACAGAGAAGATGTGGCTCTTTCTAAATCTTAACCAGAAAATGAAGGCTGGTTGGGGCCAATATAGTCAATAATGTGTCATGATAAACAATCATAAATCATACATGTGGAATAGCTACTTTACTCCTCAAGAAAATATAATTTCTTCCCTCATCTGGCTTCTCTTTGCTCTCCTAGACTGGCTGAGATCCATTATAATAAAAGTAGATTCAACTTGCAGGTAACTAGAAGCAAAAAAACTCAACAAAGTTAGCACAGTAAACCTTCTCCCATGCCAAATACATGTCACATTATTCTAATACAGGCGACCCTGGATTTAAAGCTGCTGAATTGTGATGCCCCCTACTTTTACACCACAGTAAAGACCAAACCCCATATTGATGGCTTCCAAGTTCTGCAAGCAATGCTTGGGCATTCCAACGGGTAGCCTGACGTGCTCACCACCATCGGCAATAACTCAGCTAACATCATCAGCAGGTGTGCTTAGAGTAAGACAATCTCTTTCAAATGGCTCTACACTTTACCTTTGCAAATTTTCTGTACACTTTTAAATGACTTGCTCTTTACTCTGTCAAAGAAAAAGAAAATTTGGCAAAATACACAGAATGTCAAAACTACCCACAATAAAAGGCAAGACAATCAATCTCTTTGAAAAGGAAACATAAGAGTTTAACTTTGTGGTAGGAGAAATGAATGTGAATGAGCAAACTTCCAAGTCCAGACTGTCACACTCAATGCACAAACACAATTCTGAAGTTCAAGGAAACATATCTGGAGACTATGAAGAGCACTGAGCCAATGCAATAGACGGTCTTTAATAAAAAGAAAAGAAAAGGAATTATTTATCAGATGGAAAATCTTACACTGTGTAATGGGGGGGCTGAAGCCACTTCTTTGCCTAGTTTGGACCGAGCAAGTCACCTTGGAAAGGGTCTTCCTTAGTGAAGGAAGAATTTATGGGGTCTTCCTTATCTGACAGGCACTCATTGTTCTAGAAGTGTATATAACAGATGTTTTTTAATCTTCTAACAAGGTAGGCTTTTGAAGGGTAGAACTGATGCCAAAAGAAGGTATAGTAAGCGGAATGATTTTTCTCAGGGCATTTTGAGAGGGAAGGAACAAAACACCCTCCCCCACCCCCATCCCTGCCAACACCTGCTCCCTTAAATCCAAAGTTAGGAAAGACTTTAGTGAAGACTAGGGTTGTCTGATCCAAGTTCTGCTGGCCCAAGGAGACCCGAAGGGCCCTACAGCATGACTGTGTTGGTGTGTCAGTTCCATCTGGGTGTTCCGATCCAGGCTGGAGCTAGACGCACTTCTATATTCCGCCACCTGATACCACGATTCCTGCTTTGAAAAAGCAATGGATGAGCAGGTAAATGTGACCAAGAGCAACAAAAAGGCCCTAGAGATCAAGCATGTGGCACTACAAGCAGGATCTGGGTGAGCAAAAGCATCATTCCAGGATCTAGAAGGACTACTTGGAATATGGAAGACTAGCCTTCAAATGAGATATCACATAGGAGCCACAAAAGCACCAGCAGGGCTGACCTGTTTCTCCAGTTATTACACCAGAAGTATGAACCGATTGGGAAGCTGGAGACTGAGAAAAGTCCACAAGATGGAAATATTAAGTGCCTGCTAAAAGCACATGTCAGGGATTGAGCAATTAACTTGAAAACCTTATACTAAGTGGAAGAACTCAGTAGAAAATGCTACATATTATATGCTTCCATTTATGTGAAAAGTCTAGAATAGACAAATCCATTGAGACAGAAAGTATATTAGTGCTTGCCTAGGGCTAGGGGAGGGGGGTGCAGAGTGGATAGAGAGGGACCGCTAAATGGGTGCTGGGTGTGTTTTCTGGCATGATGAAGATGTTCTAAACTGATATTGTGGTGATGGGTGCACAACTCTGTGAATATACCATCAATCATTAAATTGTACATTTGAATGGATAAATGTTATGGATGGGTAAATTTTATGGTATATAAATTATATCTCACTAAAGATGCTTTCAAAAAGAAATAAAGTATATATTTTATTCTCTCCAGAAAAATGGAGATAATTTTTCTCCTATGTGGACTATATTATCTCATTTTTCTCATGAAAAGATTCAGCATGGAGAGGCAATATATCGCAGTAACTAACAGCATTGGGTTTTAGAGTCAGACTCTCTCAAAACACTCTCTTAAAGCTGTGTTTTGTACAGTTGTGTGATTCTGTGTCTCAGTTTCCTCATCTACAAAATGGGGATATAGCAAAACCTACTTCTTTGAGTTGTTGGAAGGATCAAATGAAAGGGGTTAGCATAGTACCTGACATGAAACTGAGTGCAAAATGAATGTTCAATATTCAAAAGGGCCTTTAAAATATGCATATTTACTTATATGTAAAATATTCTCTCTGCAGGGTCCAAGAAACTGATAAGGTTTATTGCATGGGGGACAGAAACTGGGTGGCTGGGTGAAAAGATGCAGGAGGGAAATATCCCAGACTATATAATCTTTTTTATATTTTTGGAATTTTCAGTCATGTAAGTTTATTACACATGCAGTGAAAAATTAAGTTTAATTGGTTTTTGAAAAAGAAACAGGACTTTATTTGTACCCCAAACCAGTCTAGCAGGCTAGACTAGTTACACTTGCAGGTTCCAGGATCTGATAGAGCCAACCAAATACCTGAAAATCAGGTACAAACCTTGGTAAAGACACACATCTTATCTAGAGAGAGATTTCAATAATGGGGAGTTGAAAGATACCCAATGGAAAATTTGTTACTGTAAGCAATAGATAATATTATTGGTTCAGACAGAAAACTGGTTGATTTAAAATCAAAAGGGCGTCATGATGATATGGTAGTTAGTTAAGAGCGTGGAATCTGTAGCTAGACGGCTTGGTTTGAATTCCAGCTTTGTCATTTGTGATTTTTAACCTCTCTGTGCCTCAGCTTTCTCATCTGCAATATGGGGATAAGATGGTAGGGTTTTCGTGAAGACTGAACGAGGGAAAACTTAGACTAGAACTTAGAACAATAATGAATGTTGGTTATTATAGTTTGTGGAGTTCCAGGGAAATTCCAAGCTCTGATACAGAGGCATGGAAGAATTATCTGAAGAGTTGAATGAAAATATTGAAAAGACAAGCTATCATCTGAGGAAGGTGTTCCATGTTGGAAAAAATTAAGTCTGTTAGAGGAAAATGTCTTAGAAATTATATATACCCAAGTAAGAAAAATCAGTAACAACTATAAAGCAACAAATGATCAATAATTGGGTTGAAATTAAAGAAAATGGAAAGAAAAGAGAGACAGGAGCAAGAAGAGGAGGAAGAGAATAGGTTGCCAGTTTTCTGTTATTTACTATTTTTTCTGTTATTTACTATTTGAGTTTTTCTGTTACTTACTATTTCAGAGGCATTCATGAACACTGAAATCAGAAATTT
Source organism: Mirounga leonina (assembly GCF_011800145.1). Lineage (NCBI taxonomy): Eukaryota > Metazoa > Chordata > Mammalia > Carnivora > Phocidae > Mirounga > Mirounga leonina. Next base: position 22,756,954 of record NW_023270854.1, read on the forward strand.
AAAAAATGTTGGAAAAGGCAACTTTAATTTTGAACACTGTTAAAAAGTGCTTAGACCATGAAGAATTTCCAGGTTGCTGGAAAGAGATTCCCAATGAAGAGATATCTTTTGTTTAAACTTCATTGGACACTTATTTGAAAAAATTCTTTGGGGGGAAAATACATATATGAGAAAGATTATTTTTATATTTTATATATATATGATTTGTTACATATGTGATACATATATAATGAAGAAAGTATAATAAAAATGAACATGTATGGACCTATCACCCACTTAAGAGTTGGAATATTAGCAAAATCATTATTTCTTTATGTGCCCTTTCCCTAGACCATTCATTCCCTAGCTTCCTTCTCAAAATATTGTTCAGTTGCTCTTGTTTTTAGGCATTTTAAAAATGTTATCACGCTGTATGTATTATTCTATGACTTATTTTTCTCATTCTGCAAATATTCATCTATAATGATGCATCAATGTTAAATTCATTGAGTTTCACACACATTGAAAAGATATTCCACAATTAAATATACTCCTGTCAATGGCATTTTGATTGTTTCAGGATTTTTGCTCTTATAAACAATGCTGGTCAGACCATTCTTGCATGTCTTTTTTCCCCCCTAGCTTTTATCAAGCTAAAATTGACAAATAAAACTTGTGTGTATTTATGGTATACACCATGATGTTTTAAGATACACTCACACACACACACACACACACACACACACACACACTTTGTGAGATTATCACCACAATAAAGCTAAGTAACATATCCTTCACCTCACATCATTATCATTTTGTGTGGGTGCAGTGAGAACGTTTAATTTAGCAAATGTCAAGCATAAAATATAGTATTTTAACTATAATCACTAGCCTTTGACCAACATCTCCCCATATCTCTTACCTCTACACTGTTTTCCATGATGGTACCATCGCTTGCATCTTAGTATGGATATTTAAAGTATTTCTTTGTGACAGCCGTGAGTGAAATTGCTCAGTAATGTTCAGCTTTACAAAAGAATGAAAAAGTTGTTTTCCAAAGTAATTGCACCAACTTACACTCCTATAAAGAGTGCATGAGAATTCTCATAGATCACACCCACATCTACACTTGGTATTGGCAAACTTCGTAATTTTTGAGATTTTATGTGCACTTAATTTACATTCTCCTGATAACTAATGATATGTGAGGGTCTTTTCTTATCTCTCTTTGCATTTGTGCTTCCTCTTTTGTGAAATGGCTGTGATCTTATGCCTATGAGGTGAATTATCATTCAGTTCTCTTTTTTTCTGAAATGTAATCCTCCACAAGTTATATACATTGCTGTATAGGGCTTATCTTTCCATATATTTTGATGGAAGATTTGATTTCTTAATTTTAATGTAATCTAACTTATCAATCTTATCTCTTTTAAGAATTCCTTCCCTAGGGCACCTGGGTGGCTCAGTTGGTTAAGCGACTGCCTTCAGCTCAGGTCATGATCCTGGAGTCCCTGGATCGAGTCCCGCATCGGGCTCCCTGCTCGGCAGGGAGTCTGCTTCTCCCTCTGACCCTCCCCCCTCTCATGTGCTCTCTCTCATTCTCTCTCTCTCAGATAAATAAATAAAATCTTTAAAAAATAAATAAATAAATAAAAATCTCTTAAAAAAAAAAAGAATTCCTTCCCTACTCAAAGCTTTCAATAAAGTTTTAAAATTTTACCTTTCACATCTAACTCATTAATCCACTTGGGAATTGGTTTTTGTGTATGAGTTAGGGAGTTAACTTTATTTTTTCCTCATATGGAACACCAACTTTTCCAGCACCACTTTTTGACTATTCCATTTTTCCTTAGTGATTCACAACACTACCTATGTCAAATACAGAATTTCCCCAGTATACTTAGGGCTCCTTCTGAGGTCTGGTTTTTTTCTTTCATTGTCTATTTTATTTATGATATTAACAGTACTGCACTGTTTTAATGACAATAGCTTCATAATAAAGCTTAATATAAAAGGAAAGTCTCCCGATCCCTCCACCTTATTGTTCCTTAGGACTATCTTGATGATTCTTGGATTTGGCTATTCCACGCATCTAACAGGTAATACTGGCCCCATGCCAGGCTTGCTTATTATGTTCTGGTAATATCCCATGCCCCGCCCCCCCATATCTCAGTGGTTTAAAATGAGCAAAAAAGGGGCGCCTGGGTGGCTCAGTTGGTTAAGCGACTGCCTTCGGCTCAGGTCATGATCCTGGAGTCCCGGGATCGAGTCCCGCATCGGGCTCCCTGCTCAGCGGGGAGTCTGCTTCTCCCTCTGACCCTCCCCCCTCTCATGCTCTCGCTCTATCTCATTCTCTCTCTCAAATAAATAAATAAAATCTTTAAAAATAAATAAATAAAATAAATAAATAAAAATAAAATGAACAAAAAAGTGGCTCACATTACATAATTCCTGTGTCAGCTCTTTTCCATGACACCCCCATTCTACAAAGCAGAGACTATTAGGACAGCTGTATAACGCTCATTGCTGAGGAAAAGAGGGGCAGAGGGAAAGAGAGCTCTGGAGTACGGTGCCCTGTCAATGCAATGCTCTGATAAGAAATGACACATGCATCCAAATGTAACTCACTGGCCAGAACTGGTCACATGGCCCCACCAGACTCCAAAGAAGTCAAGAAGCGCAATCTACCATGTGTCTGGAAGGCAGAAAAAACTTGTTGAATGAATAGCTACCATCACACGGACCACTACCTTGAAGGCCTCAGCACCCTTCCAATGGGCTTACAGAATGTACAGATAGAAACAAGGGGGTGGAAGGTCAAGAGGCTGAACTCAGGATCTACAGAATCCTACTTCATCATTTTGCCCAGGGCCTATCTGGTCATTTATTTTGTGGAATTTTAGATTCAAACTAAGACAGGGCTTAAATAAACTTCTGGCAAAGGCTGTGGAAATAGAACGATATAAGTCACCTCTCCGAGAGTGGAAAAAATTAAATCAGAGAATGAATTCACTTAGTTTGCATTAAAGGAAAATTATGAAGCTGATTACTTGGATCTCAAATTCCTTTTTTCCAGAAGGGATCTTAAACCCCTTCTCTTTGTAGCTAAACAGAAAACCTATCTGCTGGTCAATCATGTGAAAGAAAATGTTACAAGTAAGCTGCATTTGACTATTTCTAATTTTTATCACAAATTATAAACCCTCTCTGTGTGTTTCCTTACACTGTTAATTTCTTATAGTACAGATCTGACCAAACAAGTCTGAAATATGAAATATTTTAGATGACTTTGAAAAGCCATAGATTAAATTGTTCATAAATCATACATAATGTTAATAAGTTCATCATTTCAGGTAAGACATCGTTGACAATGACGTCACTCCATTGACTGCATTTTTCTTTTCCCTCTTAAAGCTGAACCATTGTTAACACGGTCTCAAAAATGTCAGTGTGACTTGCTAGCATTTGAAATAGATACCATGGCACTCTTGCTGCCACATTTGTTTACAAGTCTGAATTTTAAGAAGTGCCTATGACTATTTCTACATCTAAATACAATAAATACAAAGTCTCACTTTCCCATAAATACATATAACTAATCTACACCAACAAGTCCATAGCTGCTAAGCAATAGACAATGAATTCTTCTGACTTCCACCTGTCCCCCAGAAGAAAGAGCTAGCACTTGATTCAGCACATCTGGTGAAAATATGTGTAAACACAAACGAAACCATAAACATAATGCCTGAGAAAGGTGAGGACCCTGTGTCAGATTGCCTGAGTTTGAACCCCCATTCCTTCACTTTTTAGTTGTGCGGACAGGGGTGATCATAACATAGAGGCTAAGAGGCGGCATTCTGGAATTAGGTTAGTGGAATCTGCCTCCTGCTAGCTATGAGTCTTTGGGAAAGTTATTTAAACTAAGCCTCACTTTCCTCATCTATAAAACAGGGATAATATTAGTATTTACCTCATTTATATTTTTAAAGTGCTTGACATTCGTGCCAGGTACATAGTAAGTGTTCAATTAATAACTCTTATTATATTAGTAATATTGATAGTATACAAAGGTACTTATACTTACTACAGGGAAAATGTCATTATGCTTGTCATTACAGATAGCCACAAGTTCACCCCTAGTGCATATGGATTGTCTTCACTTTCCAAAGATCACATTTTTTTCCTACCAGCTCAGTTGGGAAACTTAGACATTACTAGATATATGGACATAGGATCCTAGGAATGAAATCAGTGTCATCTTATCAATATGCACAAATGTGAGGATCTGAAGGTACATCCCTCATGGGGAAGACAGGGGTATAAACCCCCAGGGCAAGCAAACCCATTGCCTGACCACATGCTTCACTATCTGTCCCAGAGGCTGCTCCTCCCCCAGATATCTGCAGGTTGTTCCAGAAAACAGGTTGTTCCTCAAGAACACAGCCTGCATCCCAAGAGACCAGAGCCCTTGATTGCTTTGTTCAAAGACATGTGTGATTGTAGCACAGAGGGAACAAGTTTGGGTGATCGAGGAAACACTCCCGAGTTCAAAGGGAAGGCTTACACTGTGGGCTGAGGAAAGAATCTCACCAAAGTTCCCATGGCAAGTTGTGTACTGTCATGTCTCCAATATAGAAACACCCCCTCAGTGAACAGAAATTTCCAGATTTTCTATTTCCACTGAACTGGGTGTCCTGAGATAGAAGCTAAAGGCATCTGGAATTTTAATGTTTTACTAGCCATTATAGATCCTCAATACTGGCTCTTTCCTCCCAGTGCTGAGAAATAGTGGGGAACATTGGTAATGGTGTTGAAGAGAATAAGGCAATAACAAAATGCGTCATTCTAGGCCAAAGGTCACAGGGACGCATCTCTTCCATGGAGGGCTCAGTGATGAGTGCAGTACGGGACCCATAGCCCATCTCTGCTTATGGCTTTGCCCTGAGAACCCTGCTAATTGATAACAGGTCGCAACTCTTCATTTCTTTCTCGTTCACCTTCTACAAGCGCCTTTGGCCTCTCCCTCACCTGGCTGATGCTCATTTGTTCTGATGACACATCTCCCTTCCACTCTCAGGGGCTAGCCCAGCTCTGTTAGCCACAACTCCCCCATTTCCTGCCCAGACGCCCTTTCCTGAATAAGCCTATTCATCCCACGCATGGGAGAAATTGGCTGATCCCTGAGCACAGATTAATGCAACTGCCAAGGCTGGGTTCTTTCCAACAAAGTGACCTGTTTTCCCCCCAACAGACCAGCCCATGAACTCTGAAGGGTATGTGTGTGCGCGGATATGTGTGCACACGCGCGTGTGTCTTAACAAAGCAGTAAAAAGCCAAGAATTTCTCATTTAATTACCTGTTTGATAACTAGTTGTGCAACTTCTTCCCTTTCTCCCTTTTTTCTTTTCAAATTTTCCAAATCCATTTATTAATGCTTATGATGCTGACAGCTGACATCATTGATACTTTAACAAAACCACTTAAAATTAGCCAAATATTGGGGCACCTGGCTGGCTCAGTCAGTAGAGCATGTGACTCTTGATCTCAGGGTCATGATTTCAAGCCTCATGTTGGGCATGGAGCCTACTTTTAAAAAAATTAGCCAAATATCTAAGATAGTTACAGGTACAAAAGATATACAAATTAAAACAATTTGTAGTTGACCATAACTTCTGTATTCAGACATGATTATAAATGTAAAACTTTAGAAAAACTATACACCATCTACTCTGAGTGGTTTACATCTTAGAAAACAAAACCAGTCTTTCTTTGTTACACATTTAGTGTTTCTGGGAGGCTGAGGAGAGAAACACCATGATGCTTTGAACTCTTGTTCTTTTCTCTTATTGGCTGTTGTACTCTGAGGTAAGTGTGGTGACAGTCCATGAGACAGGGCTGAAGACTTTCCAGAGTATACACACAATCTTTTGAACTAAAGATTCATGCCAGCTTTGTCCTGTGATTGCGTAGAACGCTCAATGAAAAACCACTCCGGCAAATAACTGATGGCAAATACTTGAGGTGTGGGTTAGCATCCATCAAAGTTAATTCTCCCCCAAACACTGCTAAACTTTCAACTTTGCAGTTTGCAGACTGCTAGTGAAGAAAGTATTGGGCAAGAAACTGATTTACTGTGGGTGCAGCTAGGTCAAAAGCAAAGCTCATTCAAAACTCAGTGTTGCGGGGGCGCCTGGGTGACTCAGTCATTAAGCATCTGCCTTCGGCTCAGGTCATGGTCCCAGGATCCTGGGGTCAAGCCCCATGTTGGGCTCCCTGCTCAGCAGGAGCCTGCTTCTCCCTCTCCTCCCTGCTCCTGCTCTCTCTTCCTATCTCTGTCTCTCTCTCTCTCCAATAAATAAAATCTTAAAAAAAAAAAAAAAAAAAAAAACCCTCTAGGCGTTTCATTCTCAGGACTTGTTTCTTGGTGTAGGTATCACCTGTAATGTCCACAGACCCTGCTACTTCGGAGAAGGGGGGTAGATTTCTTCAAATTTTGAAGCCAACAGCATAGCATCAGTGCCCCCAAGCTGAAGTTTTCCTCCCAACACAGACATGGATGAGAGGAACCTATCAGTGTAGCTCACAGCCAAATACAGGGTCTCATCCTGTAGTTTATATCCTTCTCTTACTTCAGCTAACCGGTCCACAAGGATAGCCTTCGTGCTATGAGGGCTGGCTGTCTGTTTCTTCTGTAACCCAGGGTCGGCTTACATTTCACCTCCATTTCCTTGAGGTAAGCGTGAATGTCCTCAGGGTAGTCTGGCACTTCATTAACACTCACTGGCTCTTCATCTTCTAGTAGAATTGTTATGTCCACAGTGTGTGGTGACTCAAAGCTACCATCCATTGGATAATCAAGAGGCACCAGCGATTTTCTTGATCCAAGAAAGTAATAGCTGAGTTAAAAGCCCGGACATTTTCATGTTCTGTTTTTTAGATGGAGCTAAAGTCTCGATCTTTTAAGTCTCTTCTGCTTCCTCCACATGAATGGTAAATGCAGGCTGTTTACTGTTTGCTTTCCAGGGAGGAACAGGAACATGCTCATCATTTATAGAAGATACTTAAGAGGTACAACATGTCATGTCTTGGGCCTCGGTTGTGGTGCTGGACCATGCGGGCCCCCGGGTCTGGGGCTGCTGGGTGGGCACTGCTTTCTCTTCTCGGGGTTGCTGTTCTCCTGGTCCTCTTGGAGCACCGTGTGCAGCAATGTTAGCAGTGCCCAGCCCGCCTTGAGGGCCACAGGCCCAGATGCAGAGCTGCCCAACATCACTGCTCCCAGGGCTCTGGCTTGATCCACCTGCGGTGCCAATCAGCATGTACTCCATCCCATGGAACCCCCTGAAGAAGTGCTGGCCACCTGCGGGCTCAGGATCGCGCAGGAGAACCCCCCCGCCAAGGTTGCAAAAGGCGCAGGCAAGCACTGCGGGGCAGGGAGGGCTAAAGGTGCCCTTGAGAGAAGATATTTGCAAATGATATATCAGATAAAGGGCTAGTATCCAAAATCTATAAAGAACTTATCAAACTCAACACCCAAAGAACAAATGATCCAATCAAGAAATGGGCAGAAGACATGAACAGACATTTTTCCAAAGAAGACATCCAAATGGCCAACAGACACATGAAGAAGTGTTCAACATTCCTTGGCATCAGGGAAATTCAAATCAAAACCTCAATGAGATACCACCTCACACCAGTCAGAATGGCTAAAATTAACAAGTCAGGAAACTACAGATGTTGGCGGGGATGCAGAGAAAGGGGAACGCTCCTACACTGTTGGTGGGAATGCAAGCTGGTGCAGCCACTCTGGAAAACAGTATGGAGGTTCTTCAAAAAGTTGAAAATAGAGCTACCATACAACCCAGAAATTGCACTACTGGGTATTTACCCCAAAGATACAAATGTAGGGATCCGAAGAGGTACGTGCAACCCCTGTGTTTATAGCAGCAATGTCCACAATAGCCAAACTATGGAAAGAGCCAAGATGTCCATTGACAGATGAATGGATAAAGAAGATGTAGTATATATATACAATGGAATATTATGCAGCCATCAAAAAAAAAAAAAGAAATCTTGCCATTTGCAACGACGTGGATGGAACTGGAGGGTATTATGCTAAGCGAAATAAGTCAATCAGAGAAAGACATGTATCATATGATCTCACTGATATGAGGAATTCTTAATCTCAGGAAACAAACTGGGGGTTGCTGGAGTGGTGGGGGGTGGGAGGGATGGGGTGGCTGGGTGATAGACATTGGGGAGGGTATGTGCTGTGGTGAGCGCTGTGAATTGTGTAAGACTCTTGAATCACAGATCTGTACCTCTGAAACAAATAATACATTATATGTTAAAAAAAAGAAGAAGATAGTAGGAAGGGTAAAATGAAGGGGGGTAATTGGAGGGGGAGACGAACCATGAGAGACTATGGACTCTGAGAATCATGAATCATGGAACACTGCATCAAAAACTAATGATATAATGTATGGTGATTAACATAACATAATAAAATTTTTAAAAATAAAATAAAACAAAGGTGCCCTTGAGATGTAGCCCTTTTCTCCCTTTTACTTGGTTGATTGGTTGAATTTTGTCCCCCTTACTGGGGTAAATTCAGGGTATTATCAAGTAAGAAAATTTTATCTCATTTCTTTATCAAGAGAAAAGATAAATCTTATGGTCCAGATGGGCCTGTGGGTGTAGTTAATTCCTGAAGGGATCCCAGCTTCTGAAAATGTGAGAAAGTCCCTCTTTCCATTGATGTAAGTGATGACGGGTCACAGGGACGGCCACAAACTCAGGAAGACTACAGACTGTGAGGGGGATGCATCAAAATGTTGTGTACTGAAAACTGTGTCTGCATTATTAGAACTGTATTTGAGATATTTACCAATTTCCTAGCAATTTTCAGACACTGTGTTAGTTGCTGTGGAGAAACGAACAATTGCTTCATTGCCTTTGTTACAGCCTCACAATCTATGGTGAGAAGAAAAATACCAACAAAGAGTTCCAATTGATGGTAGAATGACAAAAATCTCTTAAAAATACAAAATAAAATGAGCTGTGAGTTTACAGGGAGGGAGAGGGGCAAAGAGCAAATAGGGAGACCTATGAAGATCTCATGAAGGAAGGTGGGCTACAGCAAGCCCTTGGGGTTGAGTAGGAATTAAATAGGCAGAGAATTCTGTACCTAGCTTTACTTACCTTCATGACGTAAATCATGGGGAGACATGATGTTATCTATCTACTTGTTCATCTGTCTCTTGTCTCCCCACCCCAGAGAATGTGAGCTCCATGAGGACAGAGATTCTGTGTGTTCCCTACACTGTCCCAGCACCAAGAACAGCGCCTACCATATGACAGGCACATGATGAATACTTGTGGATAAATAAAGAAATGATTGAAGAGTCAAAGTATTCCTGGTAAAAGAAACAATATAAGCAAAGGAAGACTGGGATAGACAACTCGTTGATTGGCCGGCCATCTATTCCATGTTTGGAGTTATATAAGGGCTTTCAGTGTGTTCTGCCTAAAGCGAGGATAGGTGAGTTTTTTCCGTGAAGGGCCAGAGAGAAAATACTACAGGTTTTGAGGGCCCTAGAGTCTCTGTTACAGTGACCTCAGCTCTGCCACTATAGCATGAAAACAGCCAGAGATAACATGTGAAGGCATATGTGTTGCTGGGTTCCAGTAAAACTTGATTTACCAAACAGGCACTGGGTGGAATTTGACCTGCAGGCTATCGCTTGTCAGTACCTGACCTTAATAAATCCAAGACAAAGAAATTATTGCACTATATATGATTGATTAGTTCACATCAATGTGGGAGAAAAAGACAGATTATCAATATTTGCATCATGAATTGATTACCTGCCTGCACATGTTGTAGACCCCAGCTTAGCCTAAGGAACAAAGTTTCTACTCCGTCACATTGACTCTCCTAGGCCTGTGCTGAAAACTTGGCTCATTTCCTTCCAGAGCATTTTGATGAATGGTTAGCAAATATGATGAACAAATTTCTAAACATGTGGCAGAAACACTGGAGTGTATGTCCCCAGGAGAACTTCCTTTCATGATTCAAATTTAAATTTTTATTTGAAATATCTAGACGACTCAGCACTTTTCTCATCGAGGGCAAATATATGCAGGATCAAATATTAAGCTCTTCTGTAGGGATTTCACCTAGAAATCCCAAACATTAGTACACCATAATCACATTAAGGTTAAGAGAGCAACAAAATAACACGAGCCAGGACTTAAACCACAACCCAGAACTATGTCTTAGCTACGTCTTAGGAGACAGCTGATCATTGACTCACATGAGTTAGAAGGAAAATTCACACAGGCACAGCCTGGGTTGAAACAACTAGGCAGAGAAATTCAGGCTGTCAAAGAGTGAAGGCCAAGGAAATCAGCTAAGGCATAAAGCGCCAGGCAAGTCTCAAAGGTGTGGGCAGGTCGGGGTAAAATCTAAAAAATTTAACCGAGACCAGAAGATTCAGACATCTAGATATTGGCTCTGAGAAGTCAGAAAGGGCAGCTGAAGAGCAGAGAGGGGTAAAGCTGATCACAGTCCCCATGGGGCACATACCCAGAATACATTTCCAAGTGAAGGATTGCTAGACCTTCTAATTCCTACAATCATTCTGTCCATGCAGTTTTCTTTGTTTTAGGGTCAGTGAAGGTTGATGAGGAAGACTTTAAAAAGGCACAACTAGATTCTCTTGATCCAACTTCTGAAGGTGAAACATCAAATGTGTCAAGTGAAATCAAAGGTATATTTCCTATGACCTTTTATCATTCCCCATTTCTACACATCATAAGAGATTGATGTAAATAAATAAATAAATAAATAGGAGTTATCTGGCAGACCCATCTTCCCATGTACCTGAGCACACAAATATATTTATTACTTTTCCCAGCCTTCCTGTCAGCTCTATAACTAAGCTCCAGCTAATGGGATGGGAATAGGAAGTAAGGTAATGTTTCTTCCAATCTTGGACAATCAAAAATATCTAAACATAGTCTTGCATCTTCTTCTCCTTTTCTAGATGGCTGGAACAGAAAGGGCTCTTGGGGCAAATTGAGATTCATGTGTACAAAATGGCAAAGATTCAAGATTGATGGAGACTGGGTTTCCGAATCACAGCATGGAGGAGAGCCAGCAATCCAGGAGAGCCATCATTGTATTGTGACATCAGGTTTAAGCCTCTGATATTGGGGGCATATCTACTACAGCAGTTAACATTACCTTCACTAACGTTCCAGAGAGGAGCACACTTTGGTACCGGAAATTTTTGCAAATATTGCCTGCCCTCACAGAGCCTGAGCACTGTAAAAATGGGTGAAAGGGAGTGGGAGATACAGGCTTCCTCTTATGGAATAAGTCACAGGAATAGAAGGCATCGCATAAGGAATATAGTCAATGGTATTGTAATAGTGTTGTATGGTGACAGATGGTAGCTACACTTGGGGTGAGCACAGCAAAATGTATAAACTTGTCCAATCACTATGTCATACACCTGAAACCAATGTAACATTATGTGTCAACTATACACAAATAATTTTTTTTAAATCAGTGTGAAAAAAAGAATAGAATAAATGAAATTAAGTTAACATAACATTTTCCTCATTTAAGCAAAATTCAATCATATCTCCTATGCATATAAAAAAGAATGAAGTAAACAAAATAGTCCTTGGGAACTGGGACAGGATTGGAAGATCTAGGCTGGTATTAATTCCTACAGACCATTGAAAAAATGATGAAAACAAGGAACTTCCAAAAACAAGGAACACAGTGGAATGCATCTGAGGACCATTGGCAAACACCACAGAACATTTGTCTTTTCCCTTTTTTGTCTTAAAATTTTATCATTTTTTCTTTTTCTTGTTCTTTTTTCTCTCTATTCTCTGAGCTATCATAATACTTCCTATTTACCATGAATATATAATGTCTTATTTATTTCACACATATAATTCCTACCAAATTGCATTTCTGTAAGGGCAGATACCAAGTCTTTTAACATTTTTCCTTTTGTTCCTAGAAGACCCAGAATTGAGTCCATGCCACTTCTCAATTCAAGATCCACAATCACCAGTGATCTGTGACAAGGTGCTGGTCTGGTTTGGTTTGTTATTTTTCTCCCTTTCCCCTTCACCACCAATCTCAAGTTCCCATCCTCCAACAGAGGCACTTGCTTTAGTCTTTTCAATGCATATATGTCTACTATCACTTAAACATGTGTTCAGCTTTGGAAAAAAAGGTAGCATTGTGTTGTGCAAGTGTGGTCTACACATAAATGGTATTTCACTCTTTCTGTACTTTATTTTTTCATTCAGTCTTTTGCTTTTGAGATCTACCCATGTTGCTACATGCAAATCTAGCTCATTTCTTCTGACTCATGCATAGTATTCTCTAGCATAATTGACTTTGAATCCATCAGCATGTTATAACAGTGAATATAATGTAAGTACAGGATGAGAAAGTTTCTCGTTGGCCACCAATTGTCTGGATTAGTCTGGGATTTTATTAAATTTCCCCTTGGTTAGTGACCTAGAGTCAGAATTGGCAGTGTGCTCATTTCATTCATAAATGATAATCATTTTGGAGGTAAGAGAATGGCAGGATGACACCACTCCCATTTCCCACTTTCATTTCTTGATTTAGCTATCAAGAATATGATCTTTATCTCCCCT
>NW_023270854.1:22769632-22857812 GCF_011800145.1 Mirounga leonina
CCCTAGTTTGGTGTTTCTTAAGGTATATAGTACAGAGTCACCTGGGCATCAGAATGCCTGCCTTAGGCATTTGCTAAAAATAAAGATTCCAGAGTTCTTCCTGGCTGAATCAGAGTCTCTAGGGGTAAGACCCAAAATCTGTACCTTTCACAAGTAATCATAATGCACTTTAAGGCTTGAAACTCTCTGCCATAATCCTTGATTTTCTAACTCAAAAATTAACAGTAGTTAGTGTGCCCAGATGGCAATAGACTTCATGGTCATAGAACACTGAAATGGAAGCTGCCTGCCTGGCTTTGTCAGCCAGGGCACCTGATCTTAACATTTATAGAGAAAAGGATCTACCTTGTCCATGTTTTTATATAAAACAATATCCAAAGAGGGTTATTTCACTTGGGATTTTAGAAAGATGACAGAGTAGCTCAAGATATTCTGTGTAGAAAACCATATTCCGTTTTCTGTACATGCTTATAGCTGAGTTTGGAACATAGTTTCCTAATTGAAAAAATGGTGACCACATTTTTAAAAAGACTAGAACTCATCCAGTCTGCATTCTCTTCTCCTGGGACAGAGATGCTCTCTCTACTGCTAGAATTGTGTACATTCATCCTTCTGCATATTTTTGCCAACATCTGACTTAAGAAAATCTGCCTATGCCTGAGTCCTCTCTTACTACAATTGGAAGGGTTGCAGGCAGAGATCCTTCCTATTGAAATTATAACAGAAATGGGAGACCTTATTTATAGCATGTATTATATTACTTTCTTATCACCTTTTTAAAAAAGATTTTATTTATTTATTTGAGAGAGAGAGATAGTGAGAGAGAGCACAGTGGGGAGGAGAGGGAGAAGCAGGCTCTCCGCGGAGCAGGGAGCCTGACACAGGGCTCGATCCCAGGACCCTGGGATCATGACCTGAGATGAAGGCAGACGCTTAACCAACTGAGTCACCTAGGCACCCCTGAATATCACCTTTGAACGCACATGTTTAAAAGTGTATTTGGTGGAAGAGCATGGTGAAGATTAGTGTTTAATTTCTTTATGCTCAGTTTTATACAAGAGAAACCTGACTGGATTATAGAGCCAGGCTCATATTTTGGTATAGAAAGGTTCTCAACCTGATCCAAATTAAACAAATCGGCTGGGCTTCTAAACACTTTTTCAGTCCAAAGGTTAAAAAGAGTGGTGCATCTTATTTCAGCTTACAACTCTTAGGCACGTGTCTGTCCATTCAAGAAGACTTCACATAGTCTTTAGTCTTTGGGCCATCCTAACAAATGTCTGAAGACACCCAAAGATTTATCTAAGATTCCAGTTACCAAGAGAATGTAGATCAACTGCCTTGACCACTAACAGCCTCCATAATCAGGCTCAAATACTGCTCATTGCCCAACAATCCATCAGTATCCAACTTCACTCTGCTCTAATTAAACTCTCCTACTCATCGGCTCCAAAATGTGCTCCATATGGGATGCTATGTTGCCTCTTTCCTTTGTCATCCTGTATACCAATTTTTTTTATCTGGTTCCAAACTAAGTTATCTCCCATCCCTTTCAACTTTTCCAAATCCCGTCCATTCTTCGGGATCCAAAACCTGTCCTGGCTGTATATGTATGATCTTCCCTCAGGTCCAGCCTGCAACAATCTCCGCTCCATCTGAGTTCCTGAAGCATGCCCCTGAGGCTCATTTCCTATTTGTCATTCACTATTGTGATATCTCATATCTGTCCCATGTTTCTATTTGCCTCTTCTATTGCTCTTAACTTTTCAGATGCATGATGCCTTCCATGACTACGTAGATTGTAAGCTCCTGGGAACGGGACCATGCCTCATTATTTTTGAAGTCGACAGCAGCCCTGGGTTCAAGGCCCTGCGCAGAGACACAGCTCATCAAAATCCTCTTGTATTTCTCTTGAAAGGCTGCCTGCTGCTTCAGGTGCTGTGCTTGTCAGCAGGCTTTCAGGCTTGAATGAGTTGCCTGTCTTTGCCATTCAAACCTTCATACAGTGCTTAGCCTTCTCTCCTAATAAGTGCCTTTCTTCTCATTCATGACTTTTTTTAGTAGAAAAGATGTGAGCGACATCACTTAAAAATAAATTTAATGTAGGCTTTTGGAGACAGGGGGATACAGTTATTCTTGGTTAAAATATACTTTGAAAATGATTACCTAGGGTCAAAGATTCTGGATTGTAAACTCTGCTAGATATAGTGAGCATTTTGAAGATAAAAGGCATACCCCAAAGTAATACCTTTTAATTCATGACTCTTCTTTGGACTGGCTCTCACAGGCAAGATTCAATTCATAGCAAAGTCACCTTAACTTTAAAAATGGCAGTTTCGTAAATCATTCCCAAGGATGCTCAGACTCACTGGGTATAGTTCAGGAATTCATGACAGCTTTAATCTGCTTTAGGACACATGTGTAGCCTTATCTGGAATGCAAGATTCTCATTCAAATTTCTCTTAACGCAAAGAGACTCAGAACAGAATGGTTGGGAAGCAGTGGTTTCTCTGTCTGACCCACTGAGGACTGATATAAGGGAAGGGAAGATTTGTTTCATTAAAATCTAGGTCCTTGGTGTAGTTTTGCAGAACATTGTAACTCTCCCAACTGCAATGGTAAGAAACTAGCACAAATCAAGTTTTTCCGTTCAGTTCTATTTTCATCACCTCTGTAGTAAACATCTAATATCATCCCTTTCTCGTGGGGCTCTTGAGTTAATCCCAGAAGAGGTAAATATCATCAAAAGCATCTGGGGAATCAGATGCTTCAGCTACTGAACTCTGTTGTTTTTGAAATCACGCTAGTCTGAAACACACTTTCCCTTGAATTACAATGTGTTTCCTTAAAAGGTTATCTCTCAGGAAAACTCCCCCAATGCCAATGTAAACTCTCTTCCAAGCCCCAAATTAAATCACATCCTAGTGCAATTCAGATGTCATAAAAGTAGATAAAACTCAAGCTGAGTGAATAAAGGACACCAGTTCTCCTTGGAGGGAAATACAGTTTGATACATATTTTTAACTCTGAGACTTCTGACACTCAGTTCTTATCACCTCTAAGATGTGCAGCCTAAAGATTTCCAAGAATTGAAAAATGAAAAACCTACCAAAACACACACACACACACACACATTTTAAAGTCTTAATCAGTGACTTGAGGGTCTGTGGGTATAACACTCTCTGAGCTGTTGTCTATTGTGGCATAGCAAGCCATTCCAAAAACTCAGTAATTTAAAAATAACAGTCATTTTATCTGCTCATGATTCTGTGGGTCAACAATTTGAACTGGACTCAGAGGGGTTCTTCTGTTGGTCTCACTTAGGGTCCCTCGTGTACCTGCAGGTGCCTGGATGCTCAGCTGCCGCTGTTGGGTATCTGTGGCTTCCCTCGTGTCCAGGGTTTGGTATGGCTGTGAGCGGTGTCACGCAAGCCTAGCAAGCTGACTGGGCTTCTTCACAGGGCCTCTGATTACTAGGGGCTCAGAACAGAAGTCTAGGCCTATGCTTAGAACTCCACAATGTCCCTTCTGCTGCATTTGATCAGTCAAAGCAGCCGCTAGGCCAGCCCAAATCCAGGGGTAGGGGAACAGAGCCCACTCTTGACAGCAAAAACTGCAAAGGATCTCTGGCCCTTTTCAGTCAAACATGTCATCTAATTTCCAAAACACAGAATGGAGAGGAGTGAATATTCCAACCTCAGCAGACTTCTGTTTTTCTCTTCTTCATAGGAAAGGAACATTATATTTTGTGACAATATCAAGACCACCTTGATATCAACAGTATTGAAAAGACTCAAGGTTAAGGAATACTTAACGTGGAATCAGAACACAGTGAAAATCAATTATTCATGAAGTGAAAAGTCCAATAGCTATTTTATTTATATGTGTGTGTGTGTGTGTGTGTAGTATAAATATTCTTGACTTTGTAAAATATTCACACCAAGTCTCACCTTAGATGTACAGAAAAAGCACTCCTTGGATCAGTGATACTTCTTTTATTTTTTTTATGTTTTTTTAAAAAGATTTTATTTATTTGAAAGAGAGAGAGTGAGCACAAGGTGGGAGAGGCAGAGGGAGAGGGAGAAGCAGACTCCCCGCTGAGCAGGGAGCCCGATGTGGGGCTTGATCCCGGGACCCTGAGATCATGACCTGAGTCAAAGGCAGATGCTTAACTAACTGAGCTACTCAGGAGTCCCTAGGGTTTTTTTTATAGATATAATGGAAAGGTACCCCAAAGTAGAATAATATCATGAATCCCTATGTATTCATCATTCACCTCCAATAGTTAACAGCATTTTGCCAATTTTCTTTCATCTTTCAGTCCTTCACACGTTTTTTTCTTTATAGGCTATTAAAGCAAGTTTCAAACAATGTGGCATTTTACTTGATGTGTGTGCTTATTAAAGACTTCCTGGATGATTTACATGTGGGTGACTATGACAGAAACATTTAGGTGGTCACCAGATCTTCCATGAGCTCCTCTAGAATCCCAGTCTTCTTTATACTTTAGGTCTGGGCCATGTGACTTGTTCTGACCAATAGCTATGGGCAGAAATACCCAGTGTCCTTCCAAGTTGAGGCATTAAGAGCTAGGGACTTTCTCCATCAATGACCTCCTGCTTCAGTGACCTTGGAATTCTGATATTCCAAGTGACATAGATATAAGTAGAAGGAGGCTGCTATTTCAGGGCAGATTTGATGTAAGAAGTAAGCCTTTATTTTCTCAAACTACTAAAATAGGGGAGTTTTTCTTTTATCTTAGTCTATGCTGAAATAAAAGAACACCTGGTTTACACAGACATAAAAAAGGATGAGGTTGTGCCATTTGAGACAACGTGGATAGATCTAGAGGGTATTATGCTAAGTGAAATACGTCAGAAAGAGAAAGACAAATACCATATGATTCCACTCATAAGTGGGATCTTAAACCAACAAACAAGTGAATAAACAAATAAAAGCAGAATCAGAGCTAAAAATATAGAGCATAAACTGATGGTTGCCAGAGGGGAGGGGTGGGGGTTAAATGGGTGAGGGGAGAGAAATAATGGAATGAATAAGTCACAGAATAAAAGGCACAGGATAAGGAATATAGTCAACGATATCACAGTAGTGATGTAACTCCACAGACGGTAGCTACTGCTTGTGGTGAGCACAGCATAATGTTTACACTTGTCAAATCACTAGGTTGTACACCTGAAACTAATGTAACATTGTGTGTCAACTATACTCAAATAAAAAATTTAAAAACTAAAATTAAAAAAAAAAGAACACCTGGTTAGAAGGAAACACAACTAGGAACTACTAACTTACCACGTGATCAGAAGCAAATCCGTGAAACTTTAAGCCTCAGTTTCTTCATTCACAGAATGGGTAACAATGACACCCATGCTCTCTCTCTACTTCACAAGGTTATCATGAGAATGAGGTGGTAGAAGTAAAATTGTTTGAAAAGTTACACATTATTATAAAATGTGGTGGTTTGTTAGATTACTGTTCAGGCTATCAGAACCCACTTCCCACCATCAAGAACTGAAAAAAACATGGTAAAGACTACACACAATTTGCCACACAGAAAAGTTTTTATTAGTTCATCTACAATGTTACTATTTTTTAAATTACTAACTTGGGGATTCTATGTATCTATATTCACAACTTTAAAACCTCAACAGTGGGAGATATAGAAAAAGGATCATTTTGAACTGATTCATCCATTCTCTGCCACTCTTAGGGGATGTAGTGTGAGGTGCTTGGAGGGGGTGTGGGGTCACCTCCAATAGATTAATGTTCCCAACTCCACCAACATATTTAGCAGGAGCAGTTTCCCATGACAGTGGGACGGTGATATAAACCATCATCCAAACCCAGAGGTTTTTCAGAGTGAAAGGAAAAGTACTGACAACTATGCCAGGATGACAGGTGAAGCTAGGACCCTGGGAAGTATGGTCATCCTACACTTTCATGGGAATAGCAAGTAGGAAAAAAGAGTGATAGGAGTGATTTCATAATTTATCAAGGGGTGGATACTTGTACTAATTTTTTCTATAAAGAAGAGGAGAGGAAGGATGAGGGAGAGGAGGAGGAAGTGGAGAGAGGGCAGAAAAGAAAAGAGGAAGCTGGGAAGGGAAAAAGACTCAGTTTCTTCATTCACAGAATGGGTAACAGCAAGCTGGAGGCCCCGAGAGCCTGGCGAAGAATTTTGATCTAAATTCTCTAAGTCCAGCTTCTCACAGTTCCCATGTCCCTGGGAAGACACACTGGCAGGCCGGAGGATATGAGAAACCACAGAAGAAACTAGAGGCATATTTCTAATGGATCACATTTTTGGCAGGTGGCGGTGGGGTTATGTGCAGAGATTGAAAACTTGAACCATGAAACATTTTAAGATGATTACATTAAGCACTCAGAAGTATGTGATGCAAGGCCAAAGCTTTATGTCTCTTAAAGACAACACACAAGGATTCATTTAAAAAAGTATTGGTTTTGCAATTTTGCAGAATTTGCCTATTCAAGCATGATCCCCAGGCCACAGAATTTTGCATTTACTCTTTTCTTCAGAGAGGAGAGACTTGCGTGGGAAGTTTCGAAACAGCCTCGTTTAAGCAGGAGGACATCAGCCCAGAAAGAAGACTGCAGGGGATGTGACCCAAATGCCATCTTATGGATTACTCTGGCCCTGGTGGGGCGGGTGGAGGGCAGTGCAAGTGAGAGAAAGAGAGGGTTAGGCCATCAGAGCGACTCCAGGGATGCATGGGTCTGGCTGAGGAGCTTAAGTGTGCTGAGACCTGCAGGGATGCCCCAGGCGTCCCTCCTGCTAGCTCTGAACCCAGTCACTGGCTCTGGTCTCAGCAACTTCATCCCTACGATGACACAAAAAAAGCACGAGACATAGGAGCGCCCTCCCATAGCCACAGCGAACCACACGGCGCCCAGCGTGTGAGAGGTACCCAGTAAACGTCTGTGGAACAGAGAAGGATGGAACAGAAGGGACAAGACTTCCTGACTGAATGAATGATTCCGTGGGAAAGGAAATCCAGAGAAAATGTACCGGCCTGCTTTATGAGGAGTAGCCTGTAATTTCATTTGAAATGAAATGCAACGTGTGTGCAATTATTACATCAAAGATTAGGTGTTGGGCAAACTGTAAAAGCTCCTTACATTTATAAAGAGCTGTATACAGAAATGCAAGGTATGGGTGCTGGTGGGGTTATTACGTCCCGGATGAAGGGTCTGGGTTCAGACCCCAGGGCACTCACCATCAGCCGGCCAGCCCCAGCGAGCTGCTGGAAGAATATTTCCTTGTAAAAGGGCCAGGCAAAGCATGAAGAAGGTGAAGGACTCAGCAAAACCTCAGCAACAGCTTAGCTCTGGGCTAATCCAGGTACACATTCAACTATGTCTGTGTCTGGTTTCTTTCACCACAGTCACCAGCGGCTTGAACGGTCAGGGTTGAGAGCTAGAAAGGGCACCTGCTGACCTCGCTCCGACCTGAGCGCTCCACTCCACACACAGCAGCTGGGAAATGCTGGCCCTTAGGTTAACTGGAGAAGTTTGATCTCTGTGGAAGAATGTATATAATCTCTCCTGAGAGGAAATGCTATCATGTGTCTCTGTTTATAGTAGCAGATAAAAGCTTGACTACGTTGTCTAAGTACACCAGTATGATGGCTCAAAGTACCTGCTCATTTTATTCCCATTTCACAAATTTGTTTGCATGCTTTAAACTACATTAGGACACATGTGAGTATTTGTTTCCAGCACACTCTCTTTCGGAGAGCTGACCCCTAAACGTATCCTGGGAAACCACCCTCCACCTGTCTCAGGAGCAATACCCCACTGCCTCCGGGGGCAGAGTATGTGATTCAGGCCCAGCCAATCAGAGCCCCACAACCTTCTGGCCACATAGCCCCATCAGAGCCAATTTCCTAGAAGGACTAGAAAAAGATACAAATAAAACAAACTGTAGGGAAAGTGGGGATCCAACTACAGATACAGAAGTAATAAAGATCATAAAAGCATATATGGATAACCACATGCCTATCTTTTTAAAAACCTAGATGCAAAGTTTGAATTACTAGACAAACGTAAAATGCATCAGATCAGCACAAAAAGAAGTAGGATATTTGAAAAAGACTATAACAGTTTTAAAACAGAATGAGAAAGGGGCACCTGGGGGGACCATCGGTTGAGCAACCAACTCTTGGTTTTTTGTTTGTTTGTTTGTTTTTAAAGATTTTATTTATTTATTTGACAGAGAGACACAGCAAGAGAGGGAACACAAGCAGGGGGAGTGGGAAAGAGAGAAGCAGGCTTCCTGCAGAGCAGGGAGCCCGACGCGGGGCTCGATCCCAAGACCCTGGGACCATGACCTGAGCCAAAGGCAGACACCTAATGACTGAGCCACCCAGGCGCCCCCCAACTCTTGGTTTTGGCTCAGGTTGTGATCTTGGGGTTGTGAGAGCGAGTCCCATGTTGGGCTCCACACTCAGCGCAAAGTCTGCTTGAGATTCTCTCTCCCTCTCCCTCTTGTGCTCTCTATCAAATAAATAAATCTTTAAAAAACAGAATGAGAAATAAAATGATTCCTTTTGTCCCAACACAAAAATTAGAAAACAAAAGCCAAACAAAACAATAAAAATAAAAAGATCTAAACCTACATGGTTTTACAGGTATTTACCATATTTTCAAGGAATATTTTATATCTTATAGACATTTTATACAATTTACATGGACAATAGGAAAAGACAAGGAAGTCGTTTGAATTTCCCAATGAGATTAGTCTAAACTAATTACATTGATATGTAAACCAGTACTTCAGCACAAAAGACCTCTACTTCCAGCCAAGATGAATGGAAAGAGACTAGATTTACCCTCCCAGCAGAAACAAACAAACAAAGGGATGACATTCATGAGACAAGAATTCTCACACATTGGGCACGAGACAACCAAGGACTGTGATCCCTAAGAGAGGGAAAACAAACAACATGAGCTCTGTGCTTATATTTGTGCCCAGATTATTGCCTGGAGAGAGTTTCTAGATGCTGTGTAGGAAGGAAGGACCTTGACAAAGTCTGGTGGTGATCACCTTGAGCCCCTGGGGACTACTTAAACTCAAATTTGTCCATGTCTATCTAGAAGACAAACTCAGAAAGATGTCGTGTGATGAACTGCAATTCACTCTGTAGCCAGAGCTACGACACTAGAATTGGCCTGACCTTGGTCTAAATCTAGGAAATAAATGAATCAAAGTCAGAGTTACACCTTCTTGGGTGAATCCAGAAGATCCAGACAAATCATATTTTGAGATACATTTATTAGGAATTTAATCATGTAGCAGCTAGAAAGAAAGAGGTAAATGTATACCTATTAATATGAAGAAATCTGCAAAGCATATGGCTGTGTGAAAAGAAAAGTTCTGGAATGACTAGTTCTAGTTATAGAATATAGTGGACATCTGGCATGATTTTGTCTGCTCAGCGACAATGACAAAAACTTTCTATTTGGGTGCACTTCCCTAATTTAGGGGGATAACTGGAAGGCAAGGCTCTATGTTCTGTTGATACGCTGAGAAGGGCAGATACTCCCTTTCCCCAGCCCAGGCACTAGGAAATGAACCACGTCTGACCAACAGGAAATTCCTGCCTGGGATATTTAATCTCAAGGGAAGAATGCAAAGGTGGAGGGAGTGTCAAGGTCATCTGATCCACCTCTCATCTGGACTATTGCCAGTTGTGCTGGTTGTGCTCCCTGCTCCTTCAAATCTCTCTGCACAATAGCCAGTGATCCATGGTGAGGGTGAATCCAGCTGCTACCCTCCATAAAGCCCTGCATTAGCTCCCCAGCACACACGGAAGCCGATGCAAGCCCAACACGCATTCTGTCTCCATCCAGCCCTCCAGCGCCCTCACTTACCACAACCCATCCCACCTTCACATGAGACTCCACTCTCCTTGAACTTTCCGGAATTTCTCCAGCTTCCCGGGCTTCTGTCTGACTAACTCTTAGTTTTCTGTTCAGCTCTCTCAGATGTTTTCTCCTCCAGAAACACCTTTCATAACCACTGCCAACACCTCCCAACAACCAGACTGCTTTTCCTTCCGATGCCTCTCCTTTCTTCCACAGTCTGCTCTGCATTCTTGTTTCTTCATTAATCACATTTCAGTTGTGTGCAATATTTATGGCCATGTCTCCAGGGAGCAACACGCAGACAGGAAGTATGTCTTATTCAGCACGGCATGTAATAGGGAGTATTTGTACAAGTGAGTGACAAGCAAAAAAGTTTGGGTATTTTTCCCTTACTGTCTCTATCGTGAGTTTGCTCTTCCGTCCCCCACAATGATGATTTTATCCCTTCTTCACACTTCTTATAATTCAGACAGATTTACCCAGCTCTTCACTTTCCAGAGACTCTCATCTCTCCTTTCATAAGGACACCAACCAGAAGTCCACCAGGAGCAAACACCTGCTCCTGCTCATCACTGACTCCCTTTGCCTGTCTATCTTCACCCATCTTCTTGCTTCCTCCTGCCATACTTGCTCCAGCCTCAAAAAGCTCACCCCAGCCCCGTGTACCCTGGGGCCCTCTCCTCCCCAACTTGTTGGGAACTGATTATATCAATATTACTTCTCACTCCTTCAAGTATCTTCAACCTGCTTTCTATCAGCCTCCAAATAGGCTCTGTTCTCTCCAATCCTAAAATTAAAAAAAGAAGCCAAAATTAAAATTAAAGATATGTTCCTTGACCCAGAGATTGCTCTACTTCTCTCCTCTCTTTGACAGCTCAACTACTCATAAGAATTGTCTACGTTTGCCATCTCCAGTTTCCCATTTTTCCTTTATTCTTCTACTTATTCCAAGCTAGCACCTGCCTCCCGCAATCTAGGAAAGCCGCTGTTATCAGGCACATCAAAAATCCTATTACTACCAAAATCTTCCTAGCCTTCTCAGTAACTGTGTTCTGTTTTGAAAAACTGTCTTCTTGTGGCTTCTGTGACTCCACACCCCCCTTTCCAGCTTCCCTTCTGCTTTTCCGGCTATTCATTCCCAGCCTGCTTTGCAGGCTCTCCTCTGCTATATGAACGTTATTGAAGTTAATTGGGGCCTGGGACCTGGGCCTTCTTCACACCTCTCATCATTATCTCCCCTGGCACTCTCAAACTGTCCACAGCCCTTTATGTGCCAAAGGCTCTTGAATACATATCTCCAGGAGAAACCTCCCTTTTGGGCTTCAGATAGACGATCCAACTGCCTATCTGCTCTCTGCTATGAGATGCTATATCTCACAAGCATTTTAAACGTACTCTGTCCAAATTCAACTCTTGATCCTCCTGGCCCCAAGTCCTCAATAGGCTCCTCCTCCAGCTTTTCCCATCTCAGTAAATGGCCCTTTCCACCATGCAATGGCTCATGCCAGAAAACTGGGAGTCAGCCTTTGTCCCTTCTTTGCCCTCAGCACTTATATTCAACCAATGACCAAATTCTGTAGCTTCTACTTTCCAAATAAACCTCAAGCCCATCCATCTGCACCAGACCCCACTAGCCTTACCACCATCAGTTCTCTCCAGGATTAATAAAGCTCTTCTTTCTGGCCTCCCTTCTCCAAATAGTCTCCAGAATGATCTTTTATTAACAAACACTGAATCTTCACATTTCCCTGCTTAAAACACTCTAATTGCTTTCTATTGCACTTGAGATAAAATTTTAAAACCCTTAACAAGGGTAATAAGATGTTATGTGATCTGGCCCCTGCCTAATTCACCAGCCAAAATACATGTCACCCACATCCCTGTTCATGATGCCCCAGCTATGATGGCCTTTTTTTTCCTTCCTGGAATGTACCACCCACATTCTTATTCCTGCCACTGGGCCTTCACATATTAATCCTATGACCCTCCATCTTTTCCCCTGGCTAGTGTCTGCTCATCCTCCAGGACCAGTCCTAAATGCTCCTTCACCAAAGACTTCCCTCCTCACCCAAGTTAAATATGGTCTTAATTTTTCCTTCACATAAGTTCCATACTTTACCATTATTTATTTATTCATGTGATTATTTATCTAATGGCTACAAACTTCATGAGAATAGGAATAAACACTATAACATGGATAAACCAAATACAAAAAGCCACAAATTGTCTATTTCCATTTATTTGGAATGTCCACACTAGGAAAATCCCTAGAGGCAGAAAGCAGATTAGTCATTGTCAGGGGCTAGAGAAAGGAGTAATTGGGAGTAACTATTAATTAGTATGGGATTCCCTTCTGGGGTGATGAAAATGTTCTGAAATTAACTAGTGGTGATAGTTGCACAACTCTGTGAATATAAGAAATACCACTAAAATGTACATGTGAAATAAGTGAATTGCATGGTATATAAATTATATCTCAAAAAAAGAAAAAAGAACACACTGTCCTTCCCTTGCCCGCAAAAGCTTGCAGTGAAGATATTGTGCAGACACAAAGCAAAATATGGTCAGTGCTTAGAGAAAGGGAACCACCAAGTCTTCCAGGATGCTCTGACCCAGGGTTTAATCAGGGTCATCTGGACTGCTGACGCCAGAAAGGAGTTCTGACTTCATTTGATTGACACTCTTGGCCTGACTCTGAGATAAACCTTTGCAAGCAAGATAGTGATGAATTTTCCTTCCACGCCCACCATTCTTCCCCTAGTCACTCCACAAATCTAGGAGCACCCTTCCCTTAGATAGATAGATGTCCCCCTGCACACACACATTCCGATGAAACATCAGCTCATGAAAAAGACACACAGCCCAATGCGCTGCCTCCAACCTTGATTTTCATCCCGAGGTGAAGATTATTGTATCAGGGGAGACTGGGAGACCACAGAACTGCCCATATCACACAGCCAGGCCTGGAAAAGCTTCACCTCTAATTAGTATCTGATTGCTTGATATAAAATTTTATATGTTCTCTTTTCTCCATTATAACAGTATATATCATTCTAGCCGTTTCCATGCAAGAATTTTATTTCAATATAATAATGTCTATAATTTAAAATTCTGTATTTCTACACAGTATTACAGTACGAGTACTTAAGATGTTATTACCTACTTTTGTAAACAATTGGACAACTTTATGATGTTCCATCAAATAGATATTTAACAGATATCTTAACTAATCCCTCATGGTAGGACATTTAAGTAGCTCCCAATCTTTTGCTATTATGAAAATGCAGCAAGAAACAAATTTGTACATAAAGCTGTTTCTAAACAACTTTATTTCACTAGGATAGATTCCCCAAAGTAAAATTTCTACTGCAATTTCTTAATTTTTTTTAGTCCCCAGGCAGAGACACATTATTTTGTTTACGTTGGGTTGAGTTTGATCAGATCTTACAACTGCCTACTCCTCAAAGTGCAAATGTAAACATTAAAACAGTGGAAGCAATATTCACACTTTCTTGATACACGTAATACAACTAAGTGATAGGAAAAACACCCCTTTGACACTACATTGAACCTGCTATATGCCAAGCACAGAACTAAGTGTTTTGAAAATATTAACTAATTTCATCCTTCCAACAACTCTAAGAGGTGGTCACTATCATGATCCCTGTTTTACCAATGAGGACTCCAGGCAAAGCAGTAAATGATGGATCCGTGATCATGGACACTGGTGGTCTGGCTCCAGAATCGGGGTTCTTCACTACCATGCTCTGCCCAAATTTGGAGTCAGAAGATCTGGGTTCAGATTCCAGCTGCACCACTTATTGACCCCTAGGCAGGTCAGTAAACCATGCCAGCTGGTTTTATCATCTCTCTCTCTCTCTCTCTTTTTTTTTTTTTTAAGATTTTATTTATTTATTCGACAGAGAGACAGCAAGAGAGGGAACACAAGCAGGGGGAGTGGGAGAGGGAGAAGCAGGCTTCCCGCTGAGCAGGGAGCCCGAGGCGGGGCTCGATCCCAGGATCCTGGGATCATGACCTGAGCCGAAGGCAGACGCTTAACGACTGAGCCACCCAGGCGCCCCAGGTTTTATCATCTCTCTTATCTCAACATAAGCATACATGATTTTATATAAACACATACATTATCATATCACTCATTTTAATGCAGTTTTTTCTCTTTTTTTTAAGATCTTATTTCTTTATTTGAGAGAGAGAGATAGCAAGAGAGAGAGAGAGAGCATGAACAGTGGGGGAGAGGGAGAAGCAGGCTCCCCGCAGAGCAGGGAGCCTGATGCGGGGCTCAATCCCAGGACCCTGGGCTGAAAGCAGACGCTTAACCAATTGGGCCACCCAGGCACCCCAGTTTTTTCTCTTCTTATTAGTTTATCTTCATCCTTCTCTTCTCCCATCCCTCCACCCTATGGGCACTCACTCCCATCCCTTTATTCCATGTTAACAACCTAGTATCATTTTATGGTTTCTCCAAACTCATATAATCACACACACACACACACATTACACACAGACTTATTTTGTATAGATCAGCATTTTTTACATAGAAGGATCATATTTGTTTTAAACAGGAATTAAGAAAACAGAAACCAGGGCATTTGGGTGGCTCAGTGGGTTAAGCGTCTGCCTTTGGCTCAGGTCATGATCCCAGGGTCCTGGGATCGAGCCCCGAATCAGGCTCCCTGATCAATGGGAGCCTGTTTCTCCCTCTCCTGTTCCCCCTGCTTGTGCTCTCTCTGTCTCTCTCTCTCAGTCAAATAAATAAATAAAATCTTTAAAAAGAAAAAAGAAAGAAAGAAAAGAAAACAGAAACCTCTCTAAGAGAGAATTCAATTCAGGATATTGGTTACACTGGTAATGGGTGAGCTAAGAAGCCAAGCATGGAATGGGGAGGCAGCCCAGAAGTTGGCAAGAGCAGCAAACGGCTACCAGCCCGAGGCTGAAGGCACAGAGGAGATAATGCTATCCCATCCCAGGAGCTACGGTCACCTGGTGGAAGCTGGCCCCATGGCGAAGCTGTCTAAGCAGTCAGAGCCACAAAGGACAGACACTGTGGTCAAAGATGATGCCCTGGTCCCTCTCTTGCTTATAGCCCACAGAAATCCACCCTTATTCTCACTGGCTGAACTCAAACTGGAAGCCAGCTGACCGGGGCCTGGAAAACACAATCCCCAGGCGTCTGCCACTTCGTAATCCAGAGAGCAGAGGAAGAATGAAGAATGGATCAGGCAGCAAATAGCCAAGTAACCAATAGAACGCTATGCACACGTCCCTACATCTGCTCTTCTCGATCAACATTACCTTGGGGGCATCCCTCCATTGAAGGGCTAACAGGAGTAATATTACTTTTCCTACAATTATTGCGAACATCATGTAAGTGAATGGATATGAAGCTAGAGACCCAAGTAGTAGAATGTAAGTTTTATTAGAATTAGGATGTCACTGTAAGATGGTACTTATACCAATGGCTAAAAACCCGATGAAAACACAGCGAGGCTCAAAGTTACCATCTCACCAGAGTGGACTGATCCTCTAGGCAGGAGGGAAATGCCCACTGACCATTTCTTTCCCCCTCAGGGCAGGTAGGTCCTGAGGCCTCCCTCTGACTTCTCACCTTGCTCTGTTTCCCCATGTGCTGTTTCTTGACTTAGAATACACAATACACAATACTGGATTCATGCTTAGTAGCAGCACTGACCAGTAGAACTTTCTGTGATGATGGAAATAGTCTATATCTGCATTGCTGAACATGGTAGTCACTAGCTCCATGTGGCTGTGAGACTTGAAATGCGGCTAGTATGACTGAGGAACTGTATTTTCAACTTCATTTAATTGTAATGAATTTAAACCTAAATTGCCACATGTGACAAGGGGCTACTGCATTCAACAATCTTTATCTCGTGAGAGAAGGATTCTTACCCACAGTGACATGGGAGAATCAACCGAAACTTTTTCAAAATTCATGTCCTTAACCCCAACTTCAGATTTCCTGACTCAGACCCTCTGGTGCTTGTGCTATAATTGTCTGTTAAGTTCCTTGCCGCTCGGAATTCTCTATAAGAAAAAGAAGAAATGTTACCTTAGAAGTTTATACATTAGCTCAGCTACTCATTAGTAGAGATTAAAACTTTTTAGACTGATTTATTGCCTCTTATCTTCACCTAGCTGAGAATAAGACCCAGCAGCAATGGGGGCGGGGAGGAGGGGTAGGTTTTAATAGAGCAGAAGGCAGCCAAGAAAGTCCCAAGAATTTGGCAATCAATACCCATGCCTTTGTGGGCTTTGTGTTGGCATCTCTGGGCGGCCCAGGGTCAGTGTGGAAGGCACTAGAAAAAGGAGCATACTGTCAATGACTTTTACCTCCTTAACATGTTTTCCAGGGTCACCCTGGCAGTTCAGGGGGTGGTGCCAGGAGATCTAGAGCTGAACAGGCCCACAGTATGAAGAGGGAAGGTAAACCGTGCCAACATGGAATCATGGCTAATGAGGCAGTCAGCTGCTTTAATTGCACAATAGGATGGATAACAGTGCTGCTGAAAGACAAATGATGAAGGAACGTACTTATTAAATATAAACACCAGGGTGAAGGTGAGGTGTTAATTTTCAAGACACTAGACAGCCGTTGAGTTCTGTCACATAATTCCATTTCACATTAAACTTACTGTGGACAACAAGGTAATAATGTCAACAATTCACCTCTCTTTCCTCAACCGCAAGGAAATTGATGGTGAGCGGAAAAAATGTCCCGCCCTGAGGTGAGGACATGACTTGAGGGGATAAAACTGGAATGGGGAGGATATGAAAAATTCAGAATGAATGCTTCTAATGCTCTCTTGGTTACAATTGCTCGATGCTGCTGAGAGAGCGTTAGCATGCCCTTCTCTGCTCCGGACTCTGCCAGCAGCAAGTGGGAAATCGTCCTGCCCCTCATTCTGACAGCTTGAGTAAGTGCAAGTGTGGATCAGTGGAATGTCAGACCCTCTCACTTTCCCCATTCCCCTCTGAGAATGGGTACAACCTAATAAACACATGAGAGCCCACAGGAACTGAAGTGGAAAGCTAAAATTTACAGGAATTTACAAGCTGCCCGGTGAAAGCCTCCTAACTCACCTTCTTGGTTGCATCATAAACTCCATTTCCCAAAGTCCCAAACTGAAAACTTTGAATACCTCTCCACTGTCTCTAAGATGAGCCTATCCTCCTGAGCTGGACATCAAAGCCTTTATCAAAGGGCCCTAACCTCACTTCCTGTGTAATATCACTGAATTATTCCCCTTTGTGAGGCTTTACAGAGTCATAGGTGGGAAAACACACTGGCTACATGAGCGATGGCAAGTAAACTTTTATGCACAGCTTTGTTATCTGTAAAATGGACTGAGCATCTGGGACATAATAGAACTATAGCTGACCCTCGAACAACATGCATTTGAACTGCACGGGTCCACTCATACATGAATTCTTTTTTATACAGTACAGTCTAAATGTATTTTCTCTTCTTTACAATTTTCTTAATAACATTTTCTTCTCTCTAGCTTACTTTATTGTAAGAATACATTACATAATACATACAACACATGAAATATGTGTTAATGGACTGTTTATGTTATCGGTAAGGCTTCTGATCAACAGTAGGCTATTAGCCATTGAGTTTTGAGGGAGTCAAAAGTTATACTCAGATTTTTGCTTGCACGGGGGCATTGGTGCCCCTAACCCCTGCATTATTCAAGGGTCAACTGTATTGTGAACATTAAGTAAAGCACTTGGCCCAGCACCTGGCTTACGAAATGCAAGTTCCCTTCACTTCCCACCCGGCTTACAACTCACACTTGTCTTCTCATTATTCCTAAAACACACCTAGTAAGTGCCTATGTCCCTTTATCTCATCCCTCCATCCCCTTTCCCACCATCACCTCCATGATCCTGCTGGAATCTACACCATCCACTTAGTCAACTCTACTCTCTCTTTAAGGTCCAGGCCCATCTGCCCCTTTCCATGAAGCCGAACTGAAGTTTCTGCATCAGGAGCATGACTTAAGGCAATCTTGGATAGCTTCTCCAACTCCAGCATTCCATGATACAAAGAATACATAAACTTGGCTTTGAAGTTAGGACAAATCAAAACTTTGAACTCTCCAAAGAATATAAGATGACTTCCCCAATTGGTAAGCAATGGTAGAAAGTGAAAATACTTTGCAAGCTATTTAAAAATCTGTATTCCCATAAAGGGTTATCATTTTAAAGGCTTGTGTAATTAGGGAGCTGTTTCATGCCAGAGAATAGGCTCCACCATGGATGGAATCAGTCTTCCCTAAAAAGTAAGTTTGTAGAGAAGTCCCCCACCATTTCAGGATGATCAGAGTCCTGAGGCCCAATGCTATCCACCTAGGAAGTAGATGACATGAGAGCTAGACCATGGACTATGTCTATGGTCTTATAGAGAATTCTGGAATCACTCTCTGCACTATGCTTAACTTCCACAAACCCACCCATTTTTCAAGTGCTGTTGTAACATATAGGACCCTCAGTTAGCTATCAGCAAAGATGGGTGGGGACTTGTATAAGATGTGCTTCTTTCCCCAAAAGAAGTTACAATCTACAAAGAGAAATCAAATATAAATAGAATATAGGGGGAAGTCACAAGATGTGTCAAAGTGGCATAGTATTTGAAGGAAATCAAAGGATGTGTGGATCCCTTTCAACTAATGTGATCAAAGAGCTGTGTCCAGTGATCTAACTTACCAAAACTGCATCTACCCTGTTCTAGAGAAAAGAATGAAGCTCTAAAATTCTACAAGCTCTTTGAAAAAAAAAGAAAAGAAAAGAAAAACAACCCAGAAGCCTGTTTTTTATACCTCTTTCATGCTCACCCATTGAAAACCTTGAAATCTCCTCCCCAGCAATAATTCTTCTATGATTTCTCATTAGAAACATGCTCAAGATAGAATATTAAATCACAGCAATAAAGTTGGAAAATGTGACATCAGATTGAGATGTAAAAGCCAATAATTCATCTTATAATGACTATTATATACAAGAGAAGATAAAATCTTTTCCCCAAATGGACTACAGAAATTCCTATTCATACTGAAAATTACTTTTGATCCTCTTTCTCTGCACTCAGAAACTAAGATAGTAATAATTTTCCTTAAAACCCTTGAATTGATAATCCTTCTTTTATAAACCTGAAGTCCATCTTTCAGAATCCAATGTGACTTGTCAGAGTTCCAAATGAGCCCCAATCACACACCAGCTTTGTCCCTTAGCAAACACAGCCTCTGCGCTAAAGTGACCTCCATAGATAAGAATTGTCAATCACAGTTAACAGAAACTTAAGATCTATTCTTCAGGTTGTTATGAAATATATTCTTACAACTGGTCAACATCCAAACACTTGGGGAGCTGAGCCCACTTGACAGCTTCACTTACTTTGGAAAAGAATACTAAAAATGTATAATAGTAAGAGTAATAAGAGGTTATATTTATTGAGCATGCACTGGGTCTCAGACATGTTATAAGTACTTCTCACAAAGTATGCACACCACAAGGTAATGAGATCAACTCCTGTCCCTATCACAGGTGGGGCCTCGCTAAGCTGCTCTGGGTTGACTCCGGAAGTAGAGAAGTTCCAGAAAGATGAGAGCTAAACACCTAATGGTGCCCAGAATCACTTTAGAATACAGTCAGGCTGACAGACATAGACAGGAATGAGAGGGACAGGGGAGTAAGACTCATATTTGCCACCTCTTCCTCCTGTTTTCTGCTGCTCAAACTTCCATGTGTGAGCATGTGGATTCCTTTGCTGGCTCCTTTGCACCCATTTTCTCCTTGGTCTTTCCTGTGCTCAGGTGATCTCTCTTCCTTCCCTACAACAGGCTTTCTTGGCATTGTGCTTCAATGCCCCATAATTCAGCCACTTATTAAGTGCCTGTTCCTGTGGGAGCCACACGGAAGGGACCCAATCCCTGCTCATAAAGAGCTTAGAGTCCAGAGGCCTAATAAACAGAATACAGGGTACTTATGTTGTACGCCACCATTGTATTAGCCAGAATTCTTTCTACTGCAAGTGACAGAAACCCAATCAACACGGCCCAAACCAGGACTTCTGACATGCAGAACAGTGAGAGAAGAAATATATTACTTTAAGCTGCTAAATGTGTCTTAATGTATTATGGCAGCAACAGAAAACTAATGCATATACCAAGCCAGCTCTGGAGAGAAAAAAAAAAAAAAGTCATTCCACGAACTCCAGAAGTTCTCTAAGAAACTGCTAGCAACCAAGAAGCAGCTAGATCTACAGCAACAACAGTAACGCCAGCTGCTACCATTGTTGGGGCCTCCCTGACCTGATCTAAATTGGCTCAAGAAGGAGAGAAGTTCCAGAAAAGCAGGTGGTAACAGTCTGGGGTGGTGCCTAGAAATTTTAGCCAGGTGTCCATTGCTGTTAGTTAAATTAGGAGTTGGCAAGCTACAGGCCGAATTTGGCCTGCTATCTATTTTTGTACATCAAAAGATCTAAGTATGGTTTTTACCTTTTTAAGTATCTTTTTTTAAAGCAAAAGATGCATAATATTTTATGACACATGAAAACTACATGAAATTCACATCTCAGTGCCCATAAATAAAGTTTTATGGGAACACAGCCATGCTCATTCATTTACATGTTATCTATGGCTGCATTTGTAAGACAATGGCAGAGTTGAGCAGTCCCAATAGAGACCATATGGTCTGCAAAACCTAAAATATTTACTATCTGGCCTTTTAAGGAAAAAGCTTGCCAAACCCTACATTAGAGAATAGTAACATAAATACCCCTGAGAACCTTAAGGCACCTGAACATGCACCCATTTTGATTACTGGCATGGGAGAAAGTTAAGAGTTCAGGAATGATTCCCAAGAAGGCTTGGGGCAGTCTAGATGAGGCTCTGAGGAATACAAGGACAGATGGCCAAAGTCTAGCTCTTCCGACTCCATATTTGTGTCCAAGGTAGACCCAGAGATCCCCTTTAACATCAATCCCCAGAGCTATGCTCAAAACCTAGGCAGGGTACAGCCTTCCCTTTTTGGTAGACAGGTAGGTACTTCTGATTTTTGCCACATTACTCCCTGTGCTGAATTAAGTGGAGAGTGAATGCCTAGCAGGGCTCAGGTGGGTCCAAATATAGCCCATAAGTAGGGGACTATACTTGGACACAACTTAGAGTAACCAGGGTGAAAGGTGGAAACACAGGGCTCAAGACCAAGGGCTAAGATGATAGAAAGACACCCCCTCCTCTGTCACCACCTGGAACTGAGAGCGGGGTTATTTAGAGGAAGCTCTGAGTTCCAGTCTGACATGACAAGAGTTTTCCCAGGCTGGTGGCTTTTCTTCCAGGAGCTGTGGTCTAGTTGGACAGATCAGCTCCTGAATGTTCAAGGCATTAACCCTATAATTAAGAACTCTGCTCTATTGAAAAACAGGTTTATCTTTATCTGTGTGGGGCAGGAGCTTCTGAAACCTGTCAAATCGTGGAAAGGACTGATGGGAAGCGGGCTGCAATAAGATGACTTACCAAGTCAAGATTTAAATGTCACAACTAGATATTCCCTGACGGGGTCAGATTAGCTAAACCTGGTTTCCCTTTCTACTGCTTCCTCTTCAGATTTCTTAGGGTTTTGTTTGTTTGTTTTGTTTTGTTGAGCTCTCCCAAAGTAGGAAACAAAGCTAAAATACGACTAGGTCCTTGTCAGTAATTAAAAGAGAGGATCTGTTTTTTAGAGAAAGTTTTTGAAGAGATTAGAGAATCTGTCAAATTCACCACATTCCCCAACCAGAACTATAGCTCAATTCTGCTACTTGGGTGAGAGCAGAGAGGTTGAGTCTAGAAAGTATTACAAGAGAATATTTAACCTCTTGAGGAGAACATGGGGAAAGGTGAATGGTGACAAATATTTTTAAAATCTGGGATATGAAAGAAAGATTGGAGTTGCAGAAACAAACATAGGAAAGATGGAAAGACATATAGTTTAACAAGGGCCCAGGAGGGGACATTTCCAGTGGTCTGGGAGAATCCAGGTCTCTGGATTCCTAGCCCGTGTGCTTTGCACAGTGTCACAAGCTCCACAGTGGTTTCTCCTGTTGAGCGTCTGAGCTTGTCCTGGGGCCTTGTCCATGCAGAATGAAGCAGAGCTATTTTCTTGGCTGAATTCCATTGGCCCCAGCCAGCCCTGTCAGGCTGACCCAGCAACTTGCCTTTCCAGGACCAGCTTGGTAGGTATTTCCCTCAGCCATTGTCTTCGCCGCAGACCAAAACAATGCCGAACATTTCACAGAACACATTTTTCAAATTAACCCACAAAATCCCCTCCTGGCACTGCAGGGAGGTCAGGCAAGAGGCTGATGATTCTATAACTTAGCATTAAGCATCCACACACCACCACACGCTGAAATCTCTCCCTTGCTCAGGTTTTTTCAGAATAAGAAAGGTTATATCTTTCATCCACAGAAAGCCAATGTCACAGCTAGTGAAAAGAAAGAATTTATTATGGGAATCACAGAAGAAGCAAGGCAAAAAAAAAAAAAAAAAGCACTAGTTTTGGGGAGGCAGAATGGTGCTGTAGAAAGCTTGGGAGACTTCAAAGCAGAGACCTCAGTTAAAATCCTGGTTCCTCTTACTAGCTGTGTGCTTGATCCTTCTAAGCCTCTGTCCTTATCTGCAAGGCAGGTTAATGCCTATACCCCAGTCTGGGAGGATCAGATGAGGCAATATGTATGTAGCCCCCAGAACGCCGCTCAGTGAAGGACTATGAGCTGTATGTAAATATGAGTAGGTGGGTATAACCAGGGAATGCTTAGAGACTCAGTGGGTACTAAAGGAATCTAGTGTTGCTTGCCCCTCTGCTCCCACCTCAACTTTGACTATGTCAGGAGTTGGTCACTTTTGCCATCCTCCCCTCTTGACTCTTCTGACACAAGGGGGGGCGCTGATTACAAAGGGGACTCCAGCAAATAAGCCAAGAAGTGAATCAACTGGCTTAATGGGCTTAATGCTGGTGGGGTTGAGTGCAAATCGTTCACACCACCCACTGGATGACTTGAGTCACAGAATCCACCCAACCACAGAGCTGAGAGCTGCTTTCCTGGGGGAAAATAAAATTTCTGACCCAAGACCCAAGGAGCAGAGGAAAATAATGGTGCTTTGGCATCTGAAGACTTCAAGGGAAGGAAGGCTGACCGGGTGGACACAGTCTTTGAGCACTCAGACACCAGAGACAGCATGAGGTGGGAGGAAAGTAAGAAGAAATCAAACAAGAAGAAGTGAAAGAGGGCTTGGAAAAAGCCAGGGAAAGAGCCCAAAGGAAACCACAGCCCAATCTGTGATTCTGCTAAGGGCTCTGGTGATCACCCTTTGTAGCTCAGCATTAGTGTTAGTGATGGTTTAGTTTGGCCTTGAACTCCAAAACACCATGCAGAGGCTGAAGTGTGGTCACTGCTAGGCTGGAAAGATAACACGATTTCAAACAGGAAGACCTGGTGTTGACGAGTGTTTGCACTTCTTGCTGGTTCTGTGACCGTGTGTAAGTCATGCTCCTTCCTTTGCACCTCGATGTCTTCATTTGTAAAATGAGGGTTAGACTAGGTGAACTCAAAGCTTTCTTTAGGCTCCAATTCTAAGAGTCCCCGGAGAGAGCATATGACTCAAGAGGAAGTCTTCCCTCCCACACAGAATCTGCCATGCTCCTTGTTTGTATTTCTGTGGGGGAGGGGACAATGGTTTTCTCTTAAATTCTCACTGAGTCAAGAGAATGATGATATATCCAAGAGTTTCAATGGCCAATGAACTCAGGTTATGAATTCAGTCCACAGAGACCCTGTACTGGAACTGTCTTTTCAGACTCTCCATAGAAGGGTAGGCTTGCTTTAGCAGCTCCAGGGTGTATATGAAGGAGCAGGGGGTCTGGAGTGAGGGAGATGGCCAACCCCACATGCACTGCCTCGCAGCTCAGTACATCTGCGTTCCTGTGCATCTCCACATGTGTCTGCTCCATGCTTGCCAGTTTCCATGCCTTTCAGCACAAGTTCTTGGTTCCTGGACTGTTACATGTCCCAGCTGGTCTTCTCTCCCACAAGCTGCCTCAGAACACACAGCCTCAATGTCTGTCCACCCACCTCTCCCAAAGCTGCATTCTTTCCTCAGCAGCGCCATACCAGCTGGCCCAGGGAGGCTGTGATCCCGCTGTCGCTGAGGCCCAAAGAGCGTGGAGCCAATTCTAGTTTCCTTGTTCTCCGTTCTTTGCACGCATGCACACACACACCCTCCAGGAGATGGGTTCACATAGGTTCTGTTTCTGCTTTCCCTCCTCCTTTGGCACACTTTTCATCTGGACCCTTCTTGCAAATGAATTGTTTGGTTCCCTTCTACGTAAATGTTAAGTCAGCACATTAACTCAGCACAAATTTGTAATATGCCTACCACGTGTCACACATTGGGCTGGCTGGCATGAATACAATAATGATTAAGACACAGTCCAGAGAGTGTTAAAGACCAAACCACTGATGAGTGAGGCATCCAGAAACTATTCCTTCAATGGAGTCAACCAACACATTCAAGTTAATGATCTTCTCAAGAGAGTCTTATCAATAACTGAGCCCTGCTGCTGTGTGAATTATAAACCCAGTCTCTACAGCATATCCGCCAAGGCTCCCTATTCGACCCTCATTCCAAAGATGCAGCAGGAGGTGTGTAACGTGGATGTCAGCCTGTGGGATTGTGGCAAGAGCACTGGGTAGGGGTTAGATGCCCTCAAGTCTAGCTCCACCTCTGCCACATAACTAGCTATGGGACCTGGTAATTTCCCTCTCCATGCCACTACGTGACCTGGAGAGATTGGAGCCCATTGTTTCCAGCATCCTCTCCAGCTCTGAAAAGTTTTGATCCTACTATCTGCTGCATGCAATTCATTACAGAAGGAAAGAAAGGCCTACTTTGAGACCACCAGGCTGGGAAAATGACATGGGAAATGGCTGCCATGGGGAAGAGAGCCCAAGAGAAGTCTGTGGTATTCAAAGGGACCAAGGTGACTGAGGCTCCCCAAGAAGAGGGACCAGGATGCAGACAAGGAACAATTAAACCAGCAGAGAAGCTATGCCTGGGCAGCTTAGGTTTACGTCGGGAATGACATCATCTTTCCATGAAAAGCCTAATGAGACTATGGCTTTTTAAAGATAGCAGACCTGATCATTAAAGCTGAGCGTGCATGCGTACTTCTCCCTGAACTACATCCAAGGGCAGGCTCCTACCCCATATCCAAGCCTAGACCATCCTTTTAAAGGCCTTGTATTTGTTTTCTAGTTGTCCTCCAGCCTGAGCCACCTGTAATTCCCCCTTCCCTACCTCCTCCCTCCCTGTTCCTTCCTCCCTTCCTTTCTCTCTCCTATACACACATATGGTTAAAAAAAAATTAGCATAAAATCGTATAAAGTGAAAAGTCCCCCTTTCTTCCCTCCCCTGACTCCACTTTTGTGGTCCTCTCTCCAGAGACAGTCACCAGTACCATTTTCTTAAATAAACTTCAAAAGGTGTCCTCTGCACAGGCCTGTATGTATGCATTTACAGCTGCCCTTTTATAAAAAGGTCCTGCCTCTTTGTTTTTCTAAGTTCCGTTCAGTCTCTAAGTTTACCTAGTTTTATATGGTGTACACGTACCCAGCAAGTTGTATAAATCAAATTGTATTGTGACAGGTGTGAACAGAAAGTGTTATCTAAAAAGAAAAAAAAATGTTCTAAGTCTTATTAGGCAATTTAAAACAAACCAAACAAATCTCTCTGTGTTAATAAAAGATTCTTTCTCCCCCTTCCCACCATTTAATCAGTTGTGTGTGTGCTTGGTATTGGGGCTTCCTTAAGCCAAGCATTCCTGTGTTTGAATTGTTCTCACGATTTAAAAAAAAAAAAAATCGTCACTTTTTAGACAATGTGCACTTATAGTTTTCCATAACGAGCCAAGAGAGCCCATTAGTATTCAAACCCCAGCAGGATGGTGGTGCCCCAGAAAAGCACGTTGCAAGTGACCTAAATGAGAGGATGGAGTGAGCCCATGTTATGTAACTGCCAGCCCGAGCGTCACGAGGGAGGGCGTGGCTAGTACCTCTCAGCACTGCCGTTGGCCGTGCGAGAGATTCGGGAGGTAAGGTGCTCACACCTTAGTCAAGGCAGATCTTGAATCAGCCTGAAGGTAGTTGCAAAACAATGGGAATTACATGCTAAAACTCTGCATAATTGTGCCAGGTGTCAAGTGTAGTTGGAATTCAGAGAAGGAAGGCAGGGAGGTTCCTGGGACCTTGACCAGGGGCCTTTGGCAGGGGAGGGTGCTAAGTCAAGTGTGAGGGGCAGCCGTGAGGGCCAGGGGAGAGGAGTGGTGTACGAGGGTTGCTGTAGCAAAGGACCACAACCTGGGTGGCTTGAAACAACAGAAATACATTCTCTCATCGTGCTGGAGGCTAAGGTCTGAATTGGAGGTGTCAGCAGCTTGCACTTCCTCTGAAACCTATAGGAGAGAATCCTTCCTTATCTCTTCCTAGTGTGTGGTGGTTGCTGGCAATCTTGGTGTCCCTTGGCTTGTGGCTGCCTCACTCCAATCTCTGCTCTGTTGTCTTATGGCCACCTTCTTTCTCCCTGTGTGTCTGTGTCTTCACCTGGCATTCTCCTCTCTTATAAGGACACCAGTCATATTGGATAAAGGGCCCACCCTACTCCAGCATGACCTCACCTTAACTAATTACATCTGCAGTGACCCTGTTTCCTAATAAGGTCACATCCTGAGGGACTGGGGGTTAGGGCTTCAACACATCTCTTCAACCCTTAACAAGTGGCAAGGATTCTCCACTTGACTCCATTCCAGTCTGCCTCACCTTCCACCCCCCTGGGCAAATTCAACTCAGAGCTCAGTCCCTTCTTCTCCAAGGACCCCACCTCTCCCTCAGTACCCCATTTGCACAGCCTTCCTGTGGAGCTTCTTATCACCCAGAACTCTAGCCCCTGCAAAACAGCAGCTGCCGGATGCTCTCATCTGAGCCCAGCTTCCCGCCCTTCTACCTTGCCTTCTCCCTCCCTCCTTTCTCAGACCCCAGGGCCCTCGGTTCCCTCTCCTGGTCCGCTCCCCGCCTTCTGGATTCACATCCCTCTTCACTACCTTGGACCCCATTAATTCACCTGTGCTCTCATTAGCACCACCAATGTCCCTGTCCCCCAACAACCGTTGCGCCCAACCAGCACAAGGGCTGCCTCTTCCAGCATGGATCCTGCTGGAAGGACACTGCAAGAAATACTGCAGGAAAAAAAAAAAAAAAAAACCTAGAAAAAAGCACATGCCTTTGCCTATCTATTTCTCTAAAAACCACTTGTCATTTCAGCCTGAGCTGTGTCTTAGCACATGTATTCTCATCCCCATTTGATTGCTTTTCTGGTTTCCCACATCAGCTTCCCAAACTCCCCCCACCCTTGTCCCCATTTCCTTCCCTTCCTGTGGAAATGACAATGTTCTCTACTACATGGAGTCAAGAGGCCATCAAATGTAAACTTGTTTAACATCCTCCTTCTGTGGTTCAAGAGCTCACCCAGCTTCGCTCTCCCATCTATCCCTGCTCTGTAGTCCCTGGGCACTTTTCCTAAGGAGAAGGGAATTCATGTTTATCGAATCCCTCCTGAGTGCCAGGTATTATGCTAGGTGTTTTCACCTATCATCTCATGTATAGGTTTCCTATGACTTACATAGTTCTAATTTTGCTTGTTTACTTTTCTATCCGACCCTCCAGCTACAAGCTTCTTAGAAAACTCTCTTGAATGTCTTTACTCATCATGCATTATTCCATGTAATCCTCTAAACCTTTATGAACCAAGTAGAGATTATCGCTACATTACAGATGAGGAAACCGAAGCTCACTGAGTTAAGCCACTTGACCAACCGTGATACCACCAGGAAGTAGCAGAGCCCGGATGCAGGCACAAGTCTATCTGCCCACACGGCCCCTACGCTACACCGAGCCAGCAAATGGCACAGTGCCAACCAAGGCCCAGACAGGAGAGCAAACGAGGGCCTGCTCCAGCTTGCCCCATCAGCTGCCTCCCTCCTCTATAACTCCAGAGTGTGGAGTACAGATTATTCTATGAATTATTTAAGCTCAGTAGGGTGCCCTTTCGTTCATTTGTTCAACAAATATTTAATGAAAGTCTTGCATGTGTCAAACCCTGTGCTAGAAACTGTAGACACAATTATGAGCAAAACAGAACAGAGGCCTTTGCAGACTAAGGACCTGCCCAGGAATGGCTTCACATGCAGACAGAAGGTGGCCATTCCCAGCGCCATGCACAGCCTGTCCCCCGCCCTTCCACTTAGTTCAGGGCATCTGAACCATCCTTTGGGGGTGCCTGGGGAAATGAGAAGACAGGCAGGTTGAATTCCAGTTTCCCTTCCCTTCCTTGAAGAGAAAATGGTGAACGAGGCTGTTTCCCAACACTGAATTTATGGATCACAGCTAGAGTTCAAAACCACCCCTGCCTGAGGTCCCTGAATGAGGATGCAGAGTCCCACATTTGCCCTAAATGCAGTTGCTCCCCTGTCCCACTGCCCATATGAAAAGTGTGCTTACTTCCTGCTAGGCTTCCCTCGGTACGGGCTTCTCTACTTTAACGACTGGCCTTTGGGTTGGATAGTTCTTTGTTGTGGGGAGCTGTCCGGCACACTATCAGGTATTAGCAGTGTCCACGGCCCCCACCCACTACATCCCAGTAGCAACATCACCACCACTCCACTTAGGACAACTAATGACGTCTCAGTCACGGCTAAATGTTACCTGGGTGAGGGCAGAATCAGCCCCATGTCGAAAACCACTGCTCCTGTGCATTGAAAATTGCTCAGGTGACCTCCGACCTCCAGACGGAGCCCCACATCACCCGAGTCCCGCAGAGAAGCCTCTTTGAGGGGAAGAGCCCAGCGCAGCCAGGAGTCTCCCGCTAAAGAGAGGCTGTGGAGGTGAGCACTGTAAGCATCGCCGACTCAGCTCAGGTGAAACACGTCCAAGCTTCCTCAGGGACTCGGGAGATGCTCAGTCACCAAAGCGTGCCCAGAGTCGCAGTAGCAGTGCCCATAACAGGATACATTAATCCTCCCCCCCGGTTAGGTTCATCCTCCCCCAGGCCTCTGATCTGCATAAGTCAAACCATTCCTTTGGCAGTCATGTCCTACCAGCCACCTGGTTGCCAACACTTCCTGACATGCTTTTGTTAGAGCATTGTCTGTCTTTTTCACTTGCCCTCTCCTTTAAAATGTGATCCTCCCCAGGAGAGCACAGGAAATCACTGACATTTTATCTTGAATTAGCTAACAAACCCTTTGCCCTCAGGGTCCTGTGGAAATCAGACGCCCATCAGCCAGCTTTGTCCCCAGATACTCTCAATCGGTGGCTTTGCAGCCGTATTGTCCATACACCAGGATGAAACTGGCTGAATTTGGGCGTGTCTGTTTGAGCAGAGTTTTTCCAATCCCGACCCCACAAACCCCAGGACACCATAACTAGTATATGGATGCTGCATGAGCGGAGTCTCCCCTCAGGAGGGTCGTCTGTGCGCACAAGGACCCCACTACTGAGAAAGAAAAGAAAAGCTGGTCCTGCGAAGCAGACAGAGGAAGAGAAGCTGGAGACCCTTGCCAATTTGACCTTTTCAGCCTGCTGGCCATGAAGGCTGGTGGGGGCCTTGTGACCTGCTCCGATGGTTTCTTGAGGGGAAATCATTCAATAAGTATTTACTGACAACTGACTTTGTGCCAGACCCAGTGGGATGGATTTGAACTGTTTTCCTTCCCAGACCTCATGCCAAAGCAGCATTGGCCCCCACAGCCCCTCGGTAAGGGTTGGATCGTGTGCCACTGAGAATGTGTCGCCAAGAAATGGGGTCATGTTTCCTGTCCAAGACCAGTTCAGTTCTAACCAGTTACAACACAGGAATGTGGAGCGGAGATAAATCGGATACGGGAAGTCCAAGGAGACCCTGATCCCCCTGGCCGCCTTCTAGTGGACAACAGAGAAGTTCCAAGAAACACCTGGGCCTTCAAGCTTCTCATCAGCAGACCAGAAGTCAGGCTAATGGCATACACTTGTGCCAACCTGACCCCAGAACCCAAACCACCAAGGAGGCTGAAGTGCAGCCCCTGTGGTTCCCCGCAACAAGGAAATTAACCCATCTGAATTAACATCCCACCCTCTGTGATAGATTCTTCCAGTCCTGCAGGGTGACAGATGCCCCAA
The DNA here is from genome assembly GCF_011800145.1 of Mirounga leonina. Lineage (NCBI taxonomy): Eukaryota > Metazoa > Chordata > Mammalia > Carnivora > Phocidae > Mirounga > Mirounga leonina. The sequence goes on from NW_023270854.1 coordinate 22,799,829, forward strand.
AAGTGGCTTGGCCATTGGGATAGCCATATTCCACTGTCTCTCAAAGCACGGTACCTCAGCTACATGTATCAAATCACCCACGGAGTGTTGAAGGTGCATGTAAAAAAAAAAAAAAAAAAAGGCAGCCCCACTCTAAACTAAAGAAATTAGAATCCCAAATGGGTAAGAGCCAAGTTTCTGATTTTTTAAAGTTACACTTTTAGGTGATTCTTAAACATACCAATTTGGGAGTCATTGGCAAGGTGAAAAGAACACAGACATTGAAGGCACACTGACTTAGGTTCAAACCCAGCCCTGCTACTTCTAGACTGGGTGACTTAAGCCAGTGACTTAGCCTCTTCTTCATCTTTAAAATGGAGAAAGGGGCGCCTGGGTGGCTCAATCGGTTAAGCGACTGCCTTCGGCTCAGGCCATGATCCTGGAGTCCCGGGATCGAGTCCCGCATCGGGCTCCCTGCTCCTTGGGAGCCTGCTTCTGCCTCTGATCCTCCCCCCTCTCATGTGCTCTCTCTCTCTCGTTCTCTCTGTCTCAAATAAATAAATAAATAAAATCTTTTAAAAAATAAAAAATAAATAAAATAAAATGGAGAAAGTAAATAGGGTTTGATGTAAGAATATATAAAGAAGGCTCAGTCCACTTTACGTGCTTACATGGTACATGCTTAATACGTCATCTGTATTATGGTCCCCATACTTTGGTGGAATTTAGCCAAATGATCAAACCGACCGTTGGTCACTGGAACTGCTGAATCTTTCTGGAACCCTCTAGCCAAACCCCTGCTACATATTATAACAGTCAAAACTGGAAGGTCCTCGTTATCCAGGATCATTGTTACCCTTCACTGGAACCTCTGAGGCAGGCTTTTCTGGGCCCTAAGGACCTAATAGAACTACTGAACCCATCAGAACTCTGGGAAGGCAAGGCAGGTAGATTGCTGGGGAGAAAGCTCCTGCTAACCCATCCAGTTCTTTTTAAATGCTCAAGTACAAGGACTTCTAAAGGGCCTGATCTCAGCAGCACAGACACATCACAAAGAGCTGGCCTTGCCCACAGACCCGCTGTACCAGGGCACCCACAATACAGCTGACAGGCACAGTGTGATAAGCAAGCTATTTTCTGAGTCTGCACAAGGAATGTTTAATATTTCAGAGCTCATACAAATGGAAGAGCCTGCAAAACAGTGTCGGAAAGTTCTGCCGAAGAGCATTATGCATTTCTCAAGGAAATTATTTTTAAAAGCTTTTGCACTGACAGTTTCTTCAAAGGGAGACAATTGTTCCTTTCAAAAGTTCCTATGTTCTAACAGAGATAAGAGCTTAGGCCTGCTTATGGGGTGATTAAGTGCTCCTTTACTTTCTTATTTCTACCCTGGATTACTCCAAACCCTCAGCCTTTTGGAGAAATCAAGTCCCAAGCCTAGGCGTTAGCAGGCGTTCTCCGGATTCCCCCTAGCTCTGAACCAAAAGAACAAGACTCCTTTGTTAAAGGGAGGTTTCTCCCATTAGGTATTCCTGGAACTAATCGTCCTTATTTCATAGCTGGATCCCCCATCACAGTCCTGATTCATCCAGGAGCCTGCTATGGACTGAATGTTTGTGACCCCTCCACCCCATTCATACACTGAAACTTAATCCCCTCCCCGATGTGCTGGTATTTGGAGGTGGGGGTCATGAAGGTATAGAGCCCTTAGGAATGTGGTTAGTTCCTTTATACAAGAGGCCCCAGAAATCTCCCTCACCCCCTTTACCACCTGAAGAAGACAGCCATTTATGAACTGGAAATAGGCTTCCCCAGACCCCACATCTGCAGACATCTTGATCTTGGACGTCCCAGCCTCCAGAACTGTGAGAAATAAATTTCTGTTGCTTATAAGCCACCCAGTCTGTGGTGGGGTATGACAACAGCCCAAATTGAGATAGGTCCTATAAGAAGTCTACCCAGCTAGGATTTTAAAGACAAGACTTACCGAAATGTCTCAGGAATGGTTACACAAGGCACCTCATCTGTGTTTTTGATTTTTCTTTCTTAATTTGGATGGTACATATTATTCATCATTTTATCCTTTATAAATTTTTGTTTATCTAAAATATTTTATTAAAAATAATGTTTCCAGGGGTGCCTGGGTGGCACAATCAGTTAGGCGACCGACTCTTGGTTTTGGCTCAGGTCACGATCTCAGGGTCGTGAGATTGAGCCCCACGTCAGGCTCCGTGCTCAGCGTGGAGTCTGCTTAGGACTCTCCCTCTCCCTCTGCCCCTCCCCAGCCCCCATCTCAAATAAATAAATAAATCTTAAAAAAATTAAAAAATAAAAGTAAAAAATGTTTCTAGATATGCAATGAATGTGCTCAGGAAAATGTCAGATCAATAGCCCTAATCAATCCTGGTACCATCCAGCCTTTGACATGTATTCCTGGTCCCTCTCCTTGGAGCATCCTGGCCCATGGTTGCTCTGAACCTTTACCAGACAGTAACAACGAGAGCAGAGACCTTAGAATGTCCAGCATACTGCATGGGGATGGACACCTGGTAAGTACAATTTGTTCATTAGATTGAGGCCTCTCCTCCTCTAAGAGCCTTTCCCTCTGAACCACAGCGTTTTCCTTTCCTCTTCTCCCCAGACAGATTCACCACAGGATGGCTGAGGTCATTCCAGCTGCATGTATGCTTTGATGACAGTGTGATGGAATCTCAAGTTTAATGATATGGATCTTATAAAGTATATGCATACATGCTTATATTTAATTAAGTCAGCTCAGCATGAGTTTAAAGCATAACTAGTTTTCCAAAGCTCAGTCTGTTCTCATGCCCCTCCAGTTATCCCTCTGGTTCTTTCTAGCCTAGATGGAAGCATTTTTTTTCAAGGTCAGCCCACATCTATCTTCCATTTCAAAAAGTATTCAAACTCTGACCAGAGAAGTGTCCTGCTCACAGTTCACAGCAGCCCCCGGCTCCCCACATCAGCTGGTATCCCCTACAATTCCTGAATTCCGCTGTCTCTCCTTTGCTCCCTCCCCTCTTCTCAGCCCATAGATTCTTGGAAAGTTCAGATTCCCTCACAGTTTCATTCTCCAGAGGCACCATGCAGACTTCGCTGCTCCTAGCCCTTCCCTCAACCAGAACCAGAGGCCACCATTAGGATTTCACCTCCAGGCTACTGTTCCTCCTAGTACTTTGCTTCATCCACCTGTGAGTGAAAATGAGCTGGGCCAGGATTCTACAGGCAAGAGCCCCTCTTGGCCCTCAGAGATATGCCTGCAAATAGAGCCATGATGTTCCCGCTGGCCTCCTCAAAATGTGCAAGGACAGTGCTCTTTCCTCTGACTTGTGCTGGATTTAAAATGGGGGAGGGGGAGAGCACAGTGATCTTGCTGAAATCTCATAACCTGTACACAGTGAGGGTCCTTGGGTCCACAGGGACCACCAGGGTAGCTGGGCAAGGAGTTTGAGTAACCACCCACCGTAACCAACCACTGTTCCTCTCTGACCCAAAGGCCTTGTTGCAGGATCTGGCTTACTCTTCAGAACAATTTCTTCCTTTACAGTAAACCTTTTCTAGGGACACCATTTTTCCTCTCTGCCCTCTTGCTTACCCAATGCCTCTACTCCTCCACACCCTTATTCTTCTCCCATACCAATCAGAAGGGTCTGTGTGTATCTTCAGCCCAAATGGTGGACAGAGTATATTGTTGTGCTCAGCATTGTCATTGTTTATCTAAAAGGCTACTCAGTGAATATAAACAGATACTTAGAACTAGGAAATGTCTCCTAATTCTGCACCCCACATATATTTGAGCCCAGCAGAGATATCCCATTATGCTAATATTGGCTCTATTAAGAGGTGATTGTACATCACCTGTAATTATCTCTCAAGTTCTAGGACTTCAACCAAAGTAGATGTGTCCTCCAACTCAAAAGTCATCTAAGTAAATAGCTTTTCTGTACAGTGTGGATTAAAATCAACTTCAGAAAATAATACCCTTAATCATCTCTCAGTTGATGCCCGATTGGGTAGTGTTCTTCAAGGACTAGGAATCAGAGCAAACAATTTTTCTGGAGATAAATTCACTGGTAGCTTTTCCCAATTTTGAGCAGGAGTGCCTCACATCTAATCATTTTTCATCCCAAGGAGAGAAAGCGATCTTAGTAAGGGCTTAACTCAATAGCTTTGCATGCTCCTCCTCTGAGGTGCTCAGGAAGAGCCGGTGTACTTCTCAAGGCTAGATGCCCATTACTAATACTGACTCCAGGTGGGAACACGTCCACCTCTACAAGCAATAATCATCGTTTCCTTCCTTAAAAGCTGTGTCACTGTCACAATGATCCTTCACTAAGGGTCACCTGATCTTAAGAACCAGAGTCAAATTCTGACAGAAAAGTTTCAGCAGCTGAACAGACAATAACTGTGTAATTGATAAACTCTTAAAATAATTAAAAGAAATTTCTGCCAAGGGTTTTTCAAGGAAGAAGGAAGAAACAACAGACTTATTTCTTTATTACTAAATTCATTTGCTAACGGTAAATGGTGAATGTGATATTTACCACATTCAGTGAATATTCGCCCCCTTCAACGAGGTGCTGACATGCCAGCACCTGAGTTTTCTCCTCAGGTTTTTCCAGGCCTAGCTCTGAGAGGCTCTTCTCTGCCCAAGCCCAGGCCTGCCCTTCTTCGCTACCCCCTCCCAATATCTAGGTCCCCATCGCCTTTGGAAAGGGGGAGCACCCAACTAGCACAATACAGAAGTTATACCCTCAGATTGGAGCAAGCTGGGACCAACGCCAAAAGAGTCACAGAAAGTTTTTCCACGAGGCCTACTGCCTGCCTCCCAAACCACTGCCTTCCTGGTTTCTCCTGCCCTGTAGTCCCACAGGCCCCTCCCAGCCCCTTGTACCTTCACTTCTCTTTGGATTCAAGCTCTTTTTACAACTGTTTGTTTTTAATCTGAACATTAATGTTTGAGGTAAATGGAGCAGCATGAACAAAGTTATAGAAGCAAGAAGCTTTATCCACAAGGCTGGACGTATTTTAGAATCATTGTGTATGTAGGAAAGGGAGTGGCAAGAGAGGAGCAGGAACCAGACATTCCCAGCTGGTGTACTGCGATGGGATTATAATTGCAACCACAACCGTCCACCATCCACACTCCCCGTGCAGGACCAAGACACTTATTCTACTAGAACCTCAGAGTGTTGGCTGCTGATGGATCACAGCTGAGTCCCTCTAGGAGACTGAATTCAATTTAGTAAGGTGTCGGGATACACAGTCAATATACAAAAATCAATGTTTTCTATGTACTAGCAATGAGCAATAGAAAATTACAATTTAAAAATAATACCATATATAGTATCATACAAAAACAGAATATTTAAGAACAAAATTTAATGCAATGTGTGCAAGATCCATAGCTAAAGCCAATAAAGCATTGTTGAAAGAAACTAAGAAGAATTTAAGTGAAGAGATATGCCACCCCTAGGGGTTGGAAGACTCAGTATTCTCAAGATACAAATTATCCTCAAACTAATCTATAGATTTCATGTTATCCCAATCAGAATTCTAGCAGGTATTTTGTAGAAATTGACCACGCTGATTCTAAAATGCAGCAGACCACGAATATCAAAACAATCTTTTTAAAGGAAAAAAAATTTTTTTTAAGATTTTATTTATTTATTTGACAGAGAGACACAGCGAGAGAGGGAATACAAGCCGGGAGGTGGGAGAGGGAGAGGCAGGCTTCCCACTGAGCAGGGAGCGTGATGTGGAGCTCAATCCCAGGACCCTGGGATCATGACCTGAGCCGAAGGCAGACGCTTAACGACTGAGCCACCCAGGCGCCCCAAAAGGAAAAAATTTTTAAAGGTTGGAATGACTTGCATCACCTGCTACCAAGACTTACTATAAATCTACAGTACTCAAGACAGTGTGATATCGGCAAAAGTCAGAGATACAGAGCAATAGACGAGAATAGAGTCCAGAAATAGACCCACCCCTATATGATCACTTGATTTTCACAAAACACTAAGGAAAGTCAATGAAGGGAAATGATAGCCTTTCAACAGCTTGTGCTGAAACAATTGGATATCCATATAAATAAACAAAAATTGTAACCCTTACATCACACCATGCAAAAAAGTTAATTCAAAATGTGTTACAGACCTACACATAAAAGATAAAGCTTCTAGAAGAAAACATAAGAACAATTTTGTGACCTTGAGGGAAGCCAAGACTTCTTAGATAGGCCATGGAAAGCACAAGTCATAAAAGGAAAACAATAAATTGGGCTTTATCAAACTTGAACACCTTTATTTGCTGAAATTCAGACACCATTGATAAAATGCATATTTTACCCCACAGACTGGGAGAAACTCATGCATATGGTAGAGGAATTGTATCCAGAAAAATCTTTTGTTTAACTCTGTAATTCAATAGTAATAAGTCAAGCAAGTTTAAGACCAGCAAAAGTCACTTCACAAAATAGGATTTTGAATGACTGATGCACATATTAGAAGATGCTCCATAACACTGGTCATCCAGAAGAGCTAATTAAAACCACATGAAATATCTCTGCACACCTACTAGAATGGCTAAAATTGAAAAGATTAACAATACCGAGCGTTTCCAACAATGTGGAGCAGCTAGAATTCTCAGGCTTTGCAAGTGGGAATATAAAATGAGACAACCACTTAGGAAAAGTTTGGCAGTTCTTTACAAATTTAAGTAGACAGATTATGTTGTGATCCAGCAATTCTATCCCAAGGTATATACTCAAGAAACATGAAAATTTGTCCATACCAAGACTTTTACATACATGTGCATATAGCTTTATTCATAATATTCAAAATATGACTAATAGTGGACAATAAGTAATTATAGTAATTAGAAATAGTGACAGCTGACTATTTCAAATCTGAGTTTATAATTTTCACTAAGAGATGCAATCAACATTTTCCCTTACAACTCTAATTCGTAAGAAAACTTCCGCTCTCCCCCAATTTCTGGTTGGATAAAGAAACATTGAAGACAGGAACTGTGCCTTATTTAGTTTTGCATGCTTAGTACCTAGTGTATTACCTGGCATTTAGCACAATTGCAGGCCCTTTAAAGGACATAATATTGTTTTAGGGGGGCCTGGGTGGCTCAGTCAATTAAGCATCCAACTCTTTTTTTTTTAAAGATTTTTATTTATTTGACAGAGAGAGACACAGCGAGAGAGGGAACACAAGCAGAGGGAGTGGGAGAGGGAGAAGCAGGCTTCCCGCGGAGCAGGGAGCCCGATGCGGGGCTCGATCCCAGGACCCTGGGACCAGGACCTGAGCTGAAGGCAGACGCTTAACGCGACTGAGCCCCCCAGGCGCCCCAGCATCCAACTCTTGATGTTGGCTCAGGTCACCATCTCAGGGTTGTGAGATCAAGCCCCGCATGGGGCTTGGATCCTGCTTAAGATTCTCTCTCTCCCGCTCCCTCTGTCCCTCCCAACCTACTAAAAATTTTAAAAATAAATAAATAGAGGGGCGCCTGGGTGGCTCAGTTGGTTAAGCGACTGCCTTCGGCTCAGGTCATGATCCTGGAGTCCCTGGATCGAGTCCCACATCGGGCTCCCTGCTCGGCAGGGGGTCTGCTTCTCCCTCTGACCCTCTTCCCTCTCATGCTCTCTGTCTCTCATTCTCTCTCTCTCAAATAAATAAATAAAATCTTTAAAAAAAATAAAATAAAAAATAAAAATAAAAATAAAAATAAATAGATAAAGGACATGATATTGCTTTAAATCACAACATTGCTACAATTTGTAACAGACATGTGCCTCCTCCATCCTTAGGTAGAGACTCCACTGGAAGTTCTCAGCAGCTACACCTTCTGCAGCAGCTCTGGAGAGGCCCTGGCTCAGCACAGTGAAGATAGCATCTCCTTTTCTTGCTCGGCTAAGACTATGCAGTCATAACTGAAAAGAACATTAAGCACTATAACTCCTAAATCAGGGAGATTCTAATCACATCTCAAAGGAAACCAACACATCAGTTCTTTCCCCTGGTTTAAGGGAAATTTTACTGCCAGGTGTGAGAGGCCCCTGAAAGAAGGAAAAAGACAGTGAACTAGGTTCCTAGGTCCCCCAGTCATATCATTAATGCCAAATTCGGAGGGATTCGGTAACTAGTTTAACTGGGGTATGATTTCAAGGTTAATTCCCAGCCACTATTGGATCAATAGACAATATAAAATTAAAGTGGCAACAGGAATTATATTTCACACTGAATTTACATTATGATTTTCAAGCTCAGCTAAACTGAAAAAAAATCAAAAGCACAACACTCCAAGCAGCTTCCAGGAAAATAATACCCTAAAAAAAGAAAAGAAAACCCTAAGTCCCTTTACACATAAACACCAGGGCTGTTTCACCCCTTTGTTTCCAATCAAAAAGTGGTTTGGAATGTCAGTAGGTAAACACATTTAATTGTTCCACTCACTGCAGCTAAGAGAGTCTTCATCTTGGAGGCCCTTGTAAAGGCAATGAAATGCCAAAGTTCAAAAAGTGTTTTAAGATAACATATATGTTCCAAAAACTCCTGGGAAGCTTAGGGGTCATCATTAAAATGGAAATATAAGATGGGCTATGGTTTTCCCAGGGCAATCATTACATTGTTTGTTCCTTTTATTTCCTAGTTGCTTTCATCATAATTGCTGTTCCTTGCCTTTGCGGAGATGGTGGTGCTTGGTGAAAAACCCCAAAAGGCCCAGAAGTTCTCTCCTGCAGACTTTGCAAGTTCTAGCCATCAGTTTCTCAAATAATTGTATCTGTTGTAAAAGAAGACACAAACGATCTTAACTTTCCGGAGGTTGTCTGAAAAGTTTCAGGGACACTTAATTAATGAAAGAAGATTTCTCTGCAAGGAAGATGTATGGGCTGGATTGTGATATATCAGACTGACCAGTTTGCTCCTCTTGGAGCTCCGCCCCTCACTGTGTGCCTTTGGCCAAATGACAGCATCATTGAGCCTCGATGTCTTTCTCCGTAAAAATATTGTTGTTAGGATTAAGTAATGATCTATGTAAAATAATCATCTGTAGCTGGCACATAATTAACCCTTAGTGAAGGTATCTATAAGAGGATGAGGAACATAAACTGGTCAAAGAGTAGGAAAATGGGAGGAAAAAGAGAGAGGGAGAGAAAATGGATAAAACTTAGAGAAGCCAGAAGCGGCTGAGAAGAAAGAGAAGCAGTATGGTGGGGCGGGGGCCCGGGGGGGGGGGGGCCTGTCAAACAAGGCCACTTGGCCTTAAAGTTTTTGAAATCAGCTGAATATACATATCATCTGTGGCCAGCTCCTCAAGAGGGCACTGGGATAGGGCGCCTGGGTGGCGCAGTCAGTTAAGTATCCGACTCTTGGTTTCAGCTCAGGTCATGATCTCAGGGTCGTGAGATCAAACCCCATGTCAAACTCTGCACTCAGCACAGAGTCTGCTTAAGACTCTCTCTCCCTCCGTCCCTCCCACACCCCCCACACTCTCTCTGCATGTTTCTCTCTCTTTAATAAAAAAATAAATCTTAAAAAAAAAATAAAAGAGGGCACTGGCCCAGGTACCAGAACTTTACAAATCATCCTTTGCTTTGTGGGTGTTCAATAAATTGACAATGAGTGATGTAATCTTCACCCTTCCCTGACCTTATATTCCTTCAAAGATATTGGAGGATTGTTATTTAATGGACTAGTAGGGAAAAAACAGTAAATATTAAATCTGAAAAAGTATTAAATGTCCATTTAATCAAACAACAAAATAGCAGGTATTTATTTCATTTGCACAGATGTCCTACCAATTGGACAGTGCTCCTTAAGGGAAATTTTTGTCTCTGTGTCCCCAGTACCTGGCACCTGGGAACTCTCAATACAGATTTCTTGAAATGAATAAGTCTGACATTCCATGAGGCTCAGTACTGAAAAGCAAGAGAGGATTAAGAATAGGTCTCCATCCTCCAGGAATCAGAGAGAATTCTCCAGGAATTCCAGAGTTGGAAAGGTCAAGATCGATGCAGACTAGATCAGTCTGGAAAGACTTCACGGATTTTCTCAGCGTAGATTACCTACAGAAGAATCTTTGTCGGGGGAGAGGATACCTGAGAGTTTTAGTGGAAATTATAATTACCTCCTAATACTGACTCTCAAGTGAGGCTCCTGAATGAAGCACATCGATGCTCAGGGGAGCTTGAAAATCACTGGCCTAAAAAGTCATAGGATGAGCCAAAGAAACCTTAAAGGCTTTCTTGTCCAACCAATTCATTTTCCAATGAGGATCTTAAGATCTAGAACCACGAAATGATTTTCCAGGGTCACATAGCATATCTAGACCTTAGGACCCCTGACTTTGAGTTTTTGCAAATTCAAGCATTTGCTATTCCATGGAGACATTTTTGTCTGTTAAGGAAACTCCAGTGGTCAGCTGAGTATCGGCCACCCAGGCTCCTCCAAGTCATTGGAGGTGCCGCCGCCAATGACTTGGTAACTCCACATCCACTGCTATCTTTCCAGAACACTTTCTCTCCTTTGGCATTGGCCTCAGCACTTTGGTTCATCTACAGGAACAATGTTAATGATGTTGCCACGTTACTCATTTCAGCAGCCACAAATGAAACAGAGGAATGAGTATTACTCCTTTCTTTAAAAAAAAAATCCTAATGTTTTGTTTTGCTATCCATCACATACCCAAATAAGAGCCCCCTGACACCCCACTTTCACCTGCTTGACTTCCTCTCCCAAAACTACTCTTGCCTTCTTATCCATGAGTCTTTGTTCTAGCTCTTTCCTTAGCCCACAGCACTCTTCCCTTGCTCCCACCCCATCCCTTTCTTCATCTACTCAACCATCAAGGTTTCAGCTAAAAGCTCCCTCTTATGAAAACCTCTTCAGATTACTCAAAATCATAACAAATGGATCTTTTCTCTAAGACCCCGGACGTGCCGTCTGCCTCTATTTCAAGTCTCAGTTTTCTCAACTCCAATGTTGTTCCAATCACCTTCTAAAAATTGCAAACCTCCAGAAAGCAGGGATAAGATGAATTCTTTTTTTACTGTTTCATTAAATGTCACAGAGGAGATGTTGGGTATATGTTTGTTAAATGAAGAGATACATGAAATTTCCTATTTAGATATTTCAAAATATTTAGTATGTCTGTGGAACTATGTAAATTACAGTATCTTAATAATTTCATTAGTGAATGAATGGTTCATGGGGTGACAACAGACTCCAACTCAAAAATAGGTTTACTATTATTCTAGGAAATAACACTGGTGAGCTTTTTTAAAAGTAAGAAAATAAATTTTCTAGAAAGGTTAACGAGGCCAACAGAGCAGCTGGGATTCAAGGTTCTCAAAGTGTCCATGATATATGTGGTGAAGAAGGATGCAGGAAGACAATGTTGTACAACTGTACAGTTACAGATCCAGTGCATTAGGGAAAAAGAGAGGCAGGGAGATGGCCAGGGTAATTTTTGTTTCAGATTATATAGGTCAGCGCTTTGAAAATACTCTTATTCAATATTTTTTATCCCCATTTATTTCCAAATAAGGTTTAAGAAAGTGGAAATTAATATCACAAAGAAGGTGTATAACAGAGCAATAATACTATTTTTTTCAAATCTGTGTCTTTGTGTATGAAGGACAAAGAAAAAATGCACAATGGGCACTTTCCATGGAAATAAATTTTGCAAAGACATGGGTATTAGAGGAAAAACAACAGCATCCAAAAATAATCCCAAACATCTATGATCCCTACAAATAACTAGCAGCAGTAGTTATGAAAATGTTCCATTATCAAGCTCAATACCCAAAGAACAAATAATCCAATCAAGAAATGGGCAGAAGACATGAACAGACATTTTTCCAAAGAAGACATCCAAATGGCCAACAGACACATGAAAAAGTGCTCAACATCCCTTGGCATCAGGGAAATCCAAATCAAAACCTCAGTGACATATCACCTCACACCAGTCAGAATGGCTAAAATTAACAAGTCAGGAAAAGACAGATGTTGGCGGGGATGCGGAGAAAGGGGAACCCTCCTACACTGTTGGTGGGAATGCAAGCTGGTGCAGCCACTCTGGAAAACAGTATGGAGGTTCCTCAAAAAGTTGAAAATAGAGCTACCATACAACCCAGAAATTGCACTATTGGGTATTTACCACAAAGATACAAAGGTAGGGATCCAAAGGAGTATGTGCACCCTGATGTTTATAGCAGCAATGTCCACAATAGCCAAACTATGGAAAGAGTCAAGATGTCCATCGACAGATGAATGGATAAAGAAGATTTGGTATATATATACAATGGAATATTATGCAGCTATCAAAAGGAATGAAATCTTGCCATTTGCAAAGACGTGGATAGAACTGGAGGGTATTATGCTGAGTGAAATAAGTCAATCAGAGAAAGACATGTATCATACGATCTCACTGAAATGAGGAATTCTTAATCTCAGGAAACAAATTGAGGGTTGCTGGAGTGGTGGGGTGGTGGGAGGGATGGGGTGGCTGGGTGATAGACATTGGGGAGGGTGTGTGCTATGGTGAGTGCTATAAATTGTGTAAGACTGTTGAATCACAGACCTGTACCTCTGAAACAAATAATACATTATATATTAAAAAAAAAGAAGAAGATAGTAGGAAGGGAAAAATGAAGGGGGGGAAATCAGAGGGGGAGACGAACCATGAGAGACTATGGACTCTGAGAAACAAACTGAGGGTTCTAGAGGGGAGGGGGGTGATGGGACAGGGTAGCCTGGTGATGAGTATTAAAGAGGGCATATATTGAATGGAGCACTGGGTGTTATACGCAAACAATGAATCATGGAACACTACATCAAAAACTAATGATGTAATGTATGGTGATTAACATAACATAATAAAAAAACTAATGATGTAATGTATGGTGATTAACATAACATAATAAAAAAAACAGTGATATAAACTTGAAGAAAATGGGTGTTAGCAAAATAAAAAACAGTGAAGAAACGCCAAAGACTTAAAAAAAAAAAATGTTCCATCAGAAGTGGAGTCATCAAAGTCTACAAAGTTGATGAGCACCTAGAGATTTGAGGAGAAGCTAAAGACAAATGTCCTCTCTGAAAAGCTTAGGAGATTACAAATCATTCGTTAACAAATATTAATTAAGCATTAAATGAGTGTAAAGTACAAAAAGATATTTCCTTAAAGAGCTTATAGCCTAGAAGGGAAAAAAAGCATTCTCACACATACTATATTACTACTCAGCAGCAGTTGATGAAGCATAAACTATGTCTCAGAATTCCCCTAAACACTAAAGTTAGATACATAAAAGATGATCCCAGTCTCCAAAGCACTTATAATCTAAGTAGGTAGACAAGCAATGTATACGAGGACATTTGCGAACCATACAAAACATTTATAACTGAGTATCTTAATCTGATAGGACAAGAAGTAAATGCTCCCTGACTTTTGAGAATGAAGATTTACTTATAGCCTAAGACAATCAGGAGATGCTTAGGGGAGCAGAGGAAACCCAGAAACTGTGTTAAGCCTTGAAAGATGACTTAGAGTCAGGACCCATGGAGAGATGAAGTGAGAGAGTTCCCAGTCAGACACACCATACACAGAGAAGACAACGTGTGACTGACTTGAGGGTAAGAAATCTGTTCATGATTAACTAAACAAGTTACATATCAAGACAGGGTGAGGGAAGTTTTTTGTTTTTTTTTTACTGTCTGGAATTCTGCTACTGAACTATGTGTGTTTTAAGATGTATTTGTCAAGCACCTGTTGGCATGTGACACTATATCGACTCCGCACAAAACCACTAATTGACTTAACCCTTAAAGCTAGATCCTGCCACCTCAGAAAACACCACCAACCAGGACACATGCTGAGCCTTTCTCCTCCCAGCCAGGGTTTCAAATCCTTTTAACTCTAGGAATCCAGGATTCCACGGACACAATGATCAAGGCAGAGCAGAGGAAAATGGAAATTGTAAACACTGGCAGAGTAGATGCTGAAATTATGAGCGGCTCCATCCCCAGAATGCTTAGAAGTGATTCAGTAAAGCATTTTCGCCCCAACATTTCTTAGTGATTCTACACAGCCTTGAAAATGAGGTCTTTCTGCCTCATTTTTCACAATTTCATGATACAGAGATAAGAAACATTCAACTCTTTTGCAAACTGGAAAAGGAGTAGGTTTATATTTCTTCCCATTCAACAATAACTTAGAGGTAGCTAATGAGATTTTCTTTCCTTCCCTGTGCTCCCAGAAGTCATCCATCCTCCACCAGGCAGAGTCTAGCCATGAAATTTTCTACCCAATTTGTGGTTTTTCAGACAGCTAGGAGAGGGATGAGAATGGTTTAGTAATGGGAGTTGCCATAAAACTTATAATTACAAAATTTGCTACAGTGCACACCATAATGGACTGTTTGCTTAAATCAAATATCTGTTGACTCTCTCTGAAGATAAATGATGTATTCTAGATCCCGTTTTCCCCAAATATACATGGAGAGCATTTTTTCACAATGGTGGTTCTTCTATTTTTCTTGGGTACACCAGCCAGGCTGGTTATAACAGGTACCTCCACTTCACTCAGGAACCACATGCTGAGCATAGCCCAATATCTAAGCCTAGTACTGGCCAGTGACACAGTCAATTAATACCTTCTTGTAAGACCCTCAGGATAAGCAGACCCCTTATCTAACAGGGAAGCCAAGGGCATGCCAATAAACAAACTGAGCTAGCCCTGTATGACTGTAACATAATCTAACCTTTCTCTGCCTTAGTTTTTGCATTTGTAAGGTCAAGGAGTTGAGTATCTGTATCTCCAAGTTCTGAATCCTCTAACATCTATGATTCTAAATCTAAATCTAAATTTAGATTCTAAATTCTAAATCAAAATGAGAATTAAAATTAAGCCCCGGCTCAAGTTCTTAGACAAAGCTAGCTGCACAAAGTTTATCCCCTAAAGAACCTGCACCAAAGTCTTTAATGGAGAATTTCATGAAGGTTGTAGAGGGATTTCCTCTCAAAATCTCTCCTTTCTCCTCTCTCTCCCATATTCTGTATTCTAGGTAATGTCAAGAAATGTGCTTTGAAGCTTGAAGACACTTATGAAAAGAGTGAGAATCACTTTCCTTCTCCTTCCTATTGTTAGCCAACTCTTAACTGTCCCCACAGGACAAGAGGTGTTGAGAGGATTAATTAGCTAATCTTTGTGAATTGCTTTGCAGAGGAAGAACACTACCCACAGTGTTAAGGAGCATT
The DNA here is from genome assembly GCF_011800145.1 of Mirounga leonina. NCBI lineage: Eukaryota > Metazoa > Chordata > Mammalia > Carnivora > Phocidae > Mirounga > Mirounga leonina. The sequence goes on from NW_023270854.1 coordinate 22,815,092, forward strand.
AATACTCCACTAACTTCACACCAAAGAATAAAAGCCCCAGAATAAGAACACATTTCAAGATTTGGAATAACTGAGAGCTCTGACAAAAGGGGACAGGAACAGGGTGATTCTATTTTGCTTAGTTTGGAAAATAAGGAAACCCAACCAAAAAAGATAGGACACTAATCAAAAAGATTCACAACAAAGACCTTAAACGCGCACATGCTCTGAAGGAGGAAATGGGAAAGGTAAGGAGTGAGGTACCTGAAGCCTACAGATTAGAAATTCCATCCTATGAAGGAAAGATAGCTGGGAGGTCAGCTCTCCCGTGGGGGCGGTGTGGAAGAACCACTTTGTGTCCCATTCTCCAAAGCCTTCTGAAAATCCCTCTTTCAAAGAGCAATCTGCTCCTACAAACCAGCAATGCTGTAACCAGCAGCAAGAAAGGACCTTTCTACAAGAGAGTCATTACTCAAGCCTTAGAAGGAATTCCACACCACTGGAAAGAACCTAGCCCCAGTAGAACCAAGAAACTCAGGCTGATCCCTTCTGCTGGAAGAGGACAACTTTTCTTCTCAACTAAAAGTTAATGCTTGGGCAAAGTGAAGTAGAGAACTGAGGCATTTATCCTACCAATTCAGAACAAGAGCAATAATATACTGACTTTCTTCCTGGAGATTTGGGGGAAAGCCTGGGGCTAGCACTGTTCCTTGGGATGGGAGATATAGCAACCTTTTTTGCAACCCATGGATTGTCAAACACGCCTACCTCCTGAGCTAAGGTTCTGGTCAATGCTGCCATTAAACCTGTAGAGAGCAAGGTGTTGGTAGCATGCTCAGAATCACCCTTCAGAGCAGCCTCTGCTATTCCAGACCCTTGCTTTGCAAAATAGGCTGTAAATCTCTACTTCCTCAATGCATTTCATCTAGTATGTGTAGATGGTCCACAAGGAGTTCCTAAATAATTAGACACTCTGTGAATGGGTAATATCTGTCAATCAACTAAAGCTTTTCCACAATGAGACAAAAAAGAGCTGTGCAGGCACACAAGATGAGTTGGACTATTAAATGACTGACTATTCCCTTTATAGGACACATATTGAAGGACTCTTGGTATTTGTGGCTGGAAGAAACAGAGCATAAACCCAAGTGCCCGCATGTTGACTTCTACCTTTAGAACCTCAGAGAAGTTATTTAAGCATCCTAAAACAAATGGTTCTCATCTACCAAGTGGAAATTATAATAATATTTACCTCATAGAGTTGTGATTAAATGGAATTAGGCATGAAAAGCACTTAGGCGAGTACCTGCACTCAATAAATGTTCATTTTTTATAGTATTTGGATTTTTAAAACTTATTGTTAATTCTATTTGTACTCAGGAAAAAAATATTATGAAAATTTAGTTCCAATCCCATGAGCACAACTGTTTTCATTTTTCCATGTTCCTTTCCAATTTTTGTCCTTAAATATACATACTTTACACATTTATAATTACACTATGACTATGATTTTTATGTTTTATATTATAATTTAAATTATGCCATAAATACTTTCCATCGCATTTCAGTCTCTGTAATTACAGTACATAAGGCCTCCATGATGTGCATTAAGCTGGCACACCAGAGTTAACAAGTTCCTCCATTGGGGAGTGGGGATTGTATGAGAAAGAGAACACTGAATTTGGACTAAAAGCATAGATTTCCCATTTCCTCCCTTTAAGCACATGCATGTTCAAGTGCTTTATTGTGGATCTTTTTGACAAGTGTCCTATCTTTGTTGGTTGAGTTTCCCTGCTTTCCAAACTAAGCAAAACTGTCCAAACTCTACCACTTGATTCGACTGTGCAAACTTAAGGAAACCATATTACTTCTCTAAGCCTGTTCCCTCATTTATAAAATAAGGAGGAAAAACAAAACCACCTCCCCTAGAAGGTCATTGTGAACATGAAATGAGATAATTTATGTGAAAAGAATCTGTGAGCTGTAAATTAAAATACCCCTGTATGTTAATATATATATATATACATACATATATATATATATATATATATCCATGTATTTTATAACTTTTTCTTTTTAATGATTTACTTGGCACCATTTTCCAAAGATGAATTACTGTGTCCATGAGTAGGTCAATTTTTGTGACTCATGATAGGTATGGTTAAATTGCTTAAATTGAAAACAAATGGATAAAAGTATGCTTCGTCCACTACTCCAGTACTCTCAACAACTATATCCCAAACACAGAGATAAGTGTGTATATGCAGAAAGTGCATGTACACTTGTATGTGGATATATCCACATGTGTGTGTATATACATAATATATAATCGTTTGTTTTGAGGCATTGCCATGCCTGACACTAGAATTGGAGATGAAAACAGGAATGTAAATAAAACCTTTCTGTTTAATTCTTATTTTACCAGTACTATTAATATCCATTCAAAGTCATGGCATTAAGAAAAATATGGCAAAACCACATTTGCCATCCACAAAGCCTTTAAATGTGGAGGGAATACATATATACTTAGTCTGGAACATGTTCCTCATCCCATCTAAGTAACCCTGCCCTGGAAGGGATAGGTACCCACAAGAAAGAAGGGAAAGGAGAAATTTCCAAGGACAGGCTTTGGAGTGGGGTCCCTTAGGATGAAAATGAAGAAAAACGAGCAATGCCATTCAAGCATATCAGTAGCCAGTACTCCTGCTAAATGCACCTCTTTCTATACCTTTTCATCTTCTTTTTAAGCCCCCCAACACACACACATACACACACACACACTATCTCTCTCTCTCTCTCTTAGTAAAAGCCCTTTAGGAAATGTTCAGTGTCCTCTTGGGTAGGGGAGCTAAGGCAAAGGGGGCCATGACCTTCCTCTAGGTGGCAAGGTCAGTGGGGTCAGTGTACCCCTAGTGGTCAGGTATGTAATGGTGGCTGCAAGATGACAGCACGTTTGTCCCCAGGAACACCAGCCCAGGACCAGGTGCATATCCTGAAGGACAAACATCTGAGGTTGAGTCCCCTTTGTGTTGAGGAGCGGTAACAGACAGCACACACATTCACAGCAAGACTGACCTCATAGAACCTTGTTTAAATCACTGTATCACATACAAACACTGAATCACAAGTGCAGAGCACCAACACCAAACTACATGACCTCAGGCCTACAGAACAATCTTTTCAATCTGGGCCTCACTTCTTTACCTACTTACACCTGATTTTACTCACTTTGTGGAGCTTAGCAGTAGCTTAGGATGTCCTCCTAACGAAGACGAAGGTCCATGCATCAGACAAGAAGCACTTTGAATCTCAGCTCTATTTGAGAAACTTCAGGCCAGTTCCTTCACTCTTCTGACCCTTGATTTCCACATTTATAAAAAGGAACTAATTAAAACCTCCCTCATCAGATGCTCAAAGTCCCCTTAAACAATCAGAGTTGTGTTACTAAATACATTTTCTAAAACCCACACTTAGAGCCCAAGAATGCTGTGCCTGTTTTATATTACCACTTAAAAGATCTGCATGCTCATACATGAATTTGGGCTTTCATTGTTCTTTCCATAAAGTCTCTAATTCAATTTAGTAGCATTGTGGACACAAGGATTCAAGCTCTGGTCTCAATTACAGAAATACAACTCTCAAATGGAGAGCGGCAATCTCCTGAAACCTGCTTGGGCTCCCAGATGCAACAGCCCAGAACATCATCCCACCATGTTTACAACAAAAAACAGAGAGTCTATGAACAAATTTCTCTAAATTGATATTCTTCCAGAGAATGGCTGCAGGAAAATCACAAGAAGAGTTTTTATGACCAATTTCACACCCCATCCTGCAGATGGTTTCAGTTCAGTGGAGAGTTATCAAAATCCTTATTGCCCTACCTCTTTTCTCTTAATTCCAGACAAAAATGAGTACAAAAGGAACTCTACAAATAAATATCAAGTTAAATCTCTGAGATCAACAGTCCATCTTCACAGGTTAATGTCCTTAAACCATGTGCATATCATAGAAAACTCTCTGTTCCCCTCTTGGCTCCTCTCACATCATTAAAGCATGTACAAATGTCTCAGTCACATTGTGTGACTCAAAATTGTGGGTATAAGGAAAAATTCTGGTCAGTGAGATATGAGGGAAGGCTTTGGGAAGACATTTGCATTTCCTGAAGGAGTTGATGGCAACTCTTCCTGTTTCCCTCTCTCCTCTCCCCTTCTCTCTTCTCCCTTCTTCCTTCCTTGAATATAGACATGTTGCCTGGAGCTGCAGCAGCCCTCCTGCAACCATGAGGAGTAGCAAGGAAAACTGAAGAGACTCAGCCCTAACATGACAGGGCCACTGCACTAAAGCTGGCAACCAATACCTTTCAACTTCTTGTCATGTAAAAAATAAATAAATCTCCATTTTCTTAAGTCCTTGTATTTGAGTATTCAACTGAATGAAATCCAAACCAATACACCCCATAACTTTCCTCTCAGTCAAGATGCTTTCAGAGCAGATGTTCTCCTTTACAGCTCCATGGGACCGGCTTCCACTCTTACACAGGCTCCTAATTTCACCAGTCCTCAGAGTATGACAGCGGTCACCTCTCAGGCTCTACAAACATGTGACATAAAGAACTGTAAACTCACCAGTCAGTAACCTAGGTCTGTTCAAGTTAGATTAGAAAAAAAGGCAGTCAAAACAGTATCAGAGCCTATAAAATACAGCATTCTTTGGATTAAAACATGTATCATCAACTTTAAAAAGAAAGACAGAAAGGCAAAGAAGAGAGAATGACAAAGAGTTACAAAAATATCTATCAACCTTCTCTCTCTTTTTTTTAATATTTTATTTATTTATTTGACAGAGAGATAGAGAGACAGCACAAGTAGGCAGAGTAGCAGGCAGAGGGAGAGGGAGAAGCAGGCTTCCCACTGAGCAGGGAGCCTGATGCGGGGCTTGATCCTAGGACCCTGGGATGATGACCTGAGTCGAAGGCAGACACTTAACCCACTGAGCCACCCAGGTGCCCCAACCTTCTCTTTATCTTCATAATTAACAGGTACCATAGCTGAATACAATCATTGTTCTTTACAAAGTCGATGGGAGAGGTTTGACAGAGAAGGCATTTAAGATATACCTTCATAACTGCTTTTGTTTTTTTATTTACCAATGTGTGCCACTGGGACCACCAGCACTCCTTCTACTTCTTCTCTCTGCCTTTTCTCCCTCTCCTCTTCCTTCCCTAATCTGGGATATAAAGCAAAACCTACCCTCTCAAACATTCCAGCTCCTTTAGGATATTCATTGATCTTTACCCATCATCAATTCTTATAACTGCCTCCAATCTCTCTTAACAGACACTGTAATGACATATAACAAGCCGACCCCCTTTGCTGCATGACAGGTCTTCATAGAACCTTTTAAAGATGTTACTAAAAGTTCTATTTCTATTCAGTTCTATAGTTTGTCAATATACAGTTTCATTATAGCCCTAGGAATGCAAATGTAGCACAGTCAAGGGACCATAGGAGTACTTTGTGCAAGTTCACACCCAGGTACACTTTTATCCAGGGTATGTCACTTATATAAAAATCCAGGCTTGATTTGTCTGAAATAAAGGAACAAATTTTTTTCTACAGATAAGTCTATTCTTACTTTATTTACCAATTAAAAACTGTTAAGAATACATAAGTCTGGGAGCACCTGGGTGGCTCAATGGGTTAAGCATCTACCTTCAGCTCAGGTCATGATCCTGGGGTCCTGGGATCGAGCCCCATGTCAGGTTTCCTGCTCAGTGGAGAGCCTGCTTCTCCCTCCTCCTCTGCAGCTCCCCCTGCTCATGCTCTCTCTATCGCTTGCTCTCTCTCTCTCTCTCAAATAAATAAATAAAAACTTAAAAAAAAGAATATATGATCTGTAGTTGTGATAAAATTCCATAGAACTACACACACACACACAGTGAATGTAAAAACTGGTGAAAAATAAAGTGTGTAGGGTGCCTGGGTGGCTCAGTCAGTTAAGTGGCTGCCTTCAGCTCAGGTCATGATCTCAGGGTCCTGGGATCGAGCCCCACATCGGGCTCCTTGCTCAGCGGGGAGCCTGCTTCTCCCTCTCCCTCTGCCTGCCTGCTGCTCTCCCTGCTTGTGCTCTCTCTCTCTCTGTGTGTCAGATAAATAAATAAAGTCTTTAAAAAAAAAAAATAATAAGGTGTGTAGAGTGTACAAATGTCAATTTTCTGGTTTTAATAGTGATACTATAATTATGTGGGATGTTACCATTGGGAAAATCTAGATGAAAAAGTACATGGAACCTCTCTGTACTCTTCTTACAATTTCTGTAAGTCTATATTTCAAAGTTAAGGTGTTTTTTTTTAAAATTATTCCATAGTCCAGAGAGAAACTTAGACTGACTCTCTTGGTATTCCTAGCACACCATTAATTCACACTGAGCTCTATCTTTGTTGTTATGTTACTTCCATGAATATCTAGTATCACAGGTCTTCCCATTTGTCCTCATATACTTGAACTTTTGGAAAAATACAAATCATTGATCTATCTCTTTTAAATTGTCTCATTGTTTTTTTGTTTTGGTTTGGTTTTTGGTTTTTTTTAAAGATTTTATTTATTTATTTGACAGAGAGAGACACAGCGAGAGAGGGAACACAAGCAGGGGGAACGGGAGAGGGAGAAGCAGGCTTCCCTCTGAGCAGGGAGCCCGATGCAGGGCTCAATCCCAGGACTCTGGGATCATGACCCAAGCTGAAGGCAGCCGCTTAACGACTGAGCCACCCAGGTGCCCCTGTCTCATTGGTTTTAAATTCATTGTTCTGGGCTGTGAAGATCTTGAATCTTGGTTCTGTTATCCAGGAAACTATCTCGACCTTTCTTCTGTCTGAAAATATGAGAATTATGTCTTTTGTCTTCATCAAGGCCAGAGGAATCCAGGTTGACATGGACTCATTAATCAGCATTCTTCATGTACGGTCACTGAGTCAACTATAAAAGTACTTTGATGTATACATCACTCAACTTTTATTTCTTCATTTTGTCCACAAAGATATGGCAATCTTTATAAAACATGTGGATGAAATCCTTATAAGAGAGTTTTGTGGCATTTCCCAAATCAGCCAATCTAGAAACTCCATTTAGATTTTAAAAACCATGAGCTCAGAGGCCATAAAATAAAAGAACAATAAATTTGACTACATTTTTTTTTTAAATCAATGTGACAAAACAAAAAGCCATAAGCAAAGTCAGAGGAAAATCACAAACTGGAAAAACATTTGCAACATATGATGAACAAAGGATAATTTAATTTCTAAGTATCATTCAAATTAATAATAAAAAGTTAAGCAACATATTAAAAATGGACAAAGGATTTAAGGGGGTTCATTAAAAAATATGAATGGTGAATAAACTTTTGAAATAATACTTAAGCTTCTTAATGAACAAATGCAAATCAAAACACAAGAATATGATGGATTTTCCTCAACTAGATTGGCAATTTTTTTTAAATGCTAAAACCTAGTAGTGTCGATGTGGAAAAACAAGGATTCTCATGTTCTGTGCATATGTGACTATAGAACAAAAGAACCATATTGGAGAGTACTTGGCAATATTAAGATGCATGTACATTTTTACTGAGAACTTTACCTATAGGAATTTATCTTATGGATATACTTGGAAATACATACAAAATATGTGTACAACATTGTTTATTGCATCATTGCTTGCAATAGCAAAACAAACAAATAATATCCATGTTTTAAAATACCTATAGAACAGTAAAAGATACGGGGCGCCTAGGTGGCTCAGACAGTCGAGCATCCAACTCTTGATTTCAGCTCAGGTCATGATCTCAGGGTCCTGGGATTGAGCCAGAGTTGGGCTCCATGCTCAGTGGGGAGTCTGCTTTCTCTCTCTCTCTCCCCATTCCCTCTGCCCCTCCCCTCATTTGTGTGCTCTCTCTCTCTCTCAAATAAATAAATAAATCTTAAAAAAAAAAAAAAAAGAACAGTAAAAGATACGAAAGAAACCTATTCAACCATTAAAAATAATGAAGTAACTTTATGTGTGTGAACATGGAAAGGTCTCTAAAATACACAATTTATTTTTAAAGGCAAAGTGTAGAACAGTGTACTTGAAGAGAGAAAAAACAATCCTTTTACCTGTAAATATTCTTTTCCAGAAGAATACAGGGAACTTTAAGAAAGCTCTGATGGGCAAGAGAAGGGAGCTCAGTTATCTTGCAGTGGGATTATAGGCCATCTTTGTTTTCTTCTTTGTATTTTTCTGTATTTAAACATAAGGAATTATTCTTTAATGGCAGAAATAAAACAGCCCAGAGTCTATTTGGTGTATTTGGGTGTTAGTGGATCTCTTTTGGCTCCTGATACTCAAATGTTTTCTTTTTTAAGTGTTCATTGCCCAGCTACCTAATGAAGCATTCTAGATTTTTGCCAGAGATCAACACCAAGTTAACCAAAGTATAGTTTTCAGGATCCATCTAATTTTGATTTTTAAAAAACCAGGAAGACCTTTTTTTTTTTGCCAAACTACAAGTGTCCATGATTTCTTGGAGTACCATCAGCAGTTTTCTAAAGTCAGTAATAAGCTTCAATTTCAATATGCTGGAAGAATGATTCTAAAACTTTTGGGGTCTCAAATCCTTTTCAGAATCTGATGAAAGCCGATGACTATCTTCCTCCCTTCAAAACATAAGCATTGACAAAAATATTTGTGTCTTACACCAGAGGGTTCACTGACCCACTGAAGTCCACCCATGGAGTCCAGATTATGAATTCCCACACATTAGAATCACCTGGAAGACTTGTTAAAACACAGATTGCAGGGCCCTGGACCCAGCATGCCAGATTCAGTAGGTCTAGGGTGGACCCAAGAATTTCCAAGTCTAAGAAATTCCCAGGGAATTCTGACGCTGCTGGTCTGGGAACCACATTTTGGGAACCAGTACTTGAGGATGTAATCCATCTGGCCCTGGAGATGGGAATATATTTGAAAATATGAGGGTATTTTCTTACTACTTTCTCTCTTCACTTGGCTTTCACTTCTCTTTAATCATATTTGTCCCTTCCTTTACAATTTGACCACTCTTTGCCATGATAAGGCAACATTGGATGTTATGATGTTACCCAGTCTAACACCTGGCCATCCTCAATTCTTCAGGCTCCACAAAATACCTCATAAACTATTCTTATTCTCAGCATTTTTCACAAGCTCCAGTTTATTTTCCTCATTACCGTTCCTGATGTTTAACTCACACGCATCCTTTTGTATTTATCTTTGCTGTGTATTTACCTCCATATTGTGTATGTTTTGGAGTGAGGAGGATGTATTTCCATCAGAACTCACTAGAGAACTCCCCACATAGCCTATTTTTATCCTTACTGGGATAGGTTTTTTAACTTGAACTGCTGCCCTTTTAGAGTCTCAAGGCCTTGGGCTTTTTTTTGCCTTTCCTTTTGGATCCTCCTTTTCAAAAAGCTGGAGTATGTGCACACCTTGGCAGTTGCAGGCTTCACAATGATGTTTTTCCCCCAAATTTCCCACCGTCTCACTAATGAAACTCCCGCTCTTTGGTGAAAAATTCAGTCAGTCCAGCAGTTCCTTCATTGCCTTCTTTCTCTTCTCAGAGATGACACTGTCCTTAGTGAGGACCAGTCAAGAACTGGTTTTGGCAAATTAGGGGGAAAGGTCTGATGAACATGAATTCCTCATCATGCCCCCGTGTCCCCAGATGGTTTTACAATCTGCTTTAGGAAAGCATCACCATATCCTCTGGTGCCCACTTATGTGGGCCCTCTATAAAATGCTCCGAAGAATGCCTCAGAGCAAGGCCAGGCTCTCCTGCATTTAAGAAGAGAGGAAGTTGGAAGGAAAAGTGTCAGTCAACTGGAGAGTATGTGGACCCAGCACCTAAAACATCCACAGAGCAGTCCTGAGCCTGAGAGGTCGGTCAGTCTACCTACATAACCACAGGCTCTTTCTTCTTCCCGGTGTGCAGAGTTTCCAATTGCTACAGTAACAAGTGACCACAAACAGGGGCTTCCAACAACACAAATTAATTATCTTATAATTTTAGAGGTCAGACATTTAGATCAAAGTGTCAGCAGGGCTGCATTCCTTCTGGAGGCTTCAGGAGGAATTCATTTCCTTACCTTCCCTAGCTTCTAGAGGCCTCCCACATTTGCAGGCTCAGGGCCCCTTCCTGAGATTGCTCTGACCCTGCTTCCATCATCACATGTCCTACTCTGCCTCTGAGTCCCACTTCCCTCTTCTAAGACGAAATGGGGCACATTCAGGATGGTATGGCTATAGACCTCCTCTAAGGACCTTTATGATTACACTGGGCCCACATGGAAAAATCCAAGCTCATCTTCCTAAAGATCCTTAATTACATCCACAAAATCTCTCTTGCCATCTAAATTAACATATTCACAGGGCCAGGGACTAGGACATGGACACCTTTGAAGGACCATTATTCAGCCTACCACAAGGCCCCAAAGCAAAATGCAGATGTGAACTCAAATGTAATGAATTTTGGTTTCCCCAGTTTTTAAGTCATTGCAAGAATGTTGCCTGAGAGGTCTAAATTCTGCATATTATTATTATTATTATTGGCCGTTTTTATGAAAAGAGAAAAGTCATCCATATCAGAGGGGAGAAATATAAGAGCTAATATCTGCTCCCTCCACAAAAAAGAAACAAATGACTTAAATTTCACGCCCCCCCCCATCACCACCACCCTAACCTTCTGTTGATGAGCAATCTCTGTTTAATTTAAATTGAGAGCTCATTGGGGAAACAAAAGTGGGGGGAGGGGAAAGATAATTCTGTTCTCCGACAACACTTGCTTCTCTCAATGGTGCACAGTTAAAAATAATAATGATGATAGTAATTATTCCTGCCTACCATGTTCAGTACAGGTCACACCATCATCCAGAATGAAATAATAAGCAGACACACAACCCCATACTGGAATATGCAATCATCAGAAAGCCGCTTGGAGCCAGAAGAAAAAAATAGAATGTGATCTCCTGTTGGGCTGTTCAAGGCTGCGGAGCCCTAACAGTCCCAGCAACAACAGCTGCTGTTGGCCATGGCTGGGAAGGGGGGTGAAGAGGGGCGGCTCTTAGGTCCCCACCCTGTGCCCCGCACAGTGGGCACCATGAATAGGTGTTAAGTGCTTAGGTCACAGGAGCACCCAGGGACTCCCCATCTCCCCCAAACAGGTTGAACAACGCTGCCAAGTGATGGTGAAAAGCTCTGCCCACCTTCCCCCAGGACAACCACTAGCTTCCAAGCAGCGGGATTTAATTCAACGGCTCCCACGATGGCTTTGGAAAGTGATTCCTCTAAGAATGGACCATTGTTGGCAGCACATGAGGTGGCCTTGACTTTGCATGCCAGCTCCCATTACGATGTGGAAAAAAAAAACATGTATTCAGAACGGCAGAGGGGTCAGTAACATGAAACTGAATGGCCTATGCCAAGAATAATAGCGAGGTCAGAGCTAGCACAGTGAGCTTCCTGCTGGCCAGCGGGGGGGGTGGGGGGGAGCATCTAAAAAAGGTCTCTTCAACACAGTTCAGAGGCAGCAGCCCTGCTAAGGATAGTCCTATCCTTACTTCCTTGGTATTCCCACAGCAGAAGAGAAAGAGCCCTCCAGGAAAGCAAGATGGCACAGCGGTCAAGCAGATGTGCTCTGCAGCCAGATGGCCAGAGTTCAATCCCTGCTCTTGGTGTCTAAACTTGATGGTGAGACTTCACATCTGTCTCAATAGTTAGAAATCCCGAATCCACCCTTTAGTGTAAGGTTGGCTGCCATCTTAAAAGCCTTGTGAAGTTTGGCAGAGTATCTGATCTGTCTATAAGTTGGTCATGATGTTGTGAGTTCTATGTGAGATCATGTGCACAGCATACTTAGTAACATGATGTGGTAAGCCCTTAATAGGCGATAGACATCTTTTATCTCTATTATGGTTCTTATCACCTCATCTTCTAATTTTATGACATGTTTCTACTTTGCCCACTAAGTGTTCTTTTTAAATAAAATGTGAGTTCCTCCAGTTTCATTTTATTAATGGCTACATCTCCCAGTACCTAGTACAGTAGAAGGCACTGAACTGGCAAGAAACAGATAATCTGGTGAATTAATGAGTGGTCAAAGTAACTGGGAATGATTAGCCTGAAAAAGAGAAAGCAGGCTGAAAAGAAGGATCTATTTCACAAAGCAAAAAGGAAGGGCTCTTATTTGGAAGATGAGAGCTAGCTAATTCTGGGATGTCCAGAAAGAAAACCAAGATTGGAGATGGAAAGTTACAAGGAAATTAAAGTGGGATCCATATAAGGAAGAATTTTCTTAGAATTGAACAGGTGGGTAGAGGAAGAGGCAGCTGCCCTAGGAGGAGGAATGGGGCTCTGCTTTGAATACCACTCATTAGGGCTGGGAGTCCTGCTTCCTGAGGTTGGGTGGGTGAAATAGATGCCATCCAAAGCTGAGATTTAATGAGTCTATAATAGAGGAGTAACAGCAAGGGGACATCTGTGTTCACTGTTGAGGAGTGTAAAGAAAAAGAACATGTGCTCTACCTTTTCCCTCCTAAATTCCAAACTGATTCCAAAATAACATGCACACACACAGAGAGAGAGAAGAGAAGAGAAGAGCTCTTTGAGGTTTCCTCTCTATTTCACTGCAAAGATTTAAAAAAAAAAAAAAAGATGTTCCCATGTGGGAAATGAGCAATAAAGTCAGAGATGGGCCAGCATGGGGGAGAAAAGCATGGATGTGCCAAAGCCTTAGAAAGAAATACTCTCCACGGAGACGAGGCCTTAGGAAAGCATCGCCCTCTATATCTGCCAAGGCCGGCCTCCCCTGTCTGCCAAGGCAGTGCGACTCCCACCAGCTGGGGCTGCCCCACAAGCCAGAGAAAGCCAGCCACAAAGGAAGGACATTTGCCCAGACAGATAAGGGATAGCCCGAGGAATTCTGGCCGCCCTCATCTGGACACTAGCCTTGCTGGCTCCAGGGTCCGTGCTCGGTGTGGCCAGCTTGCAGGGCTGCGCTCCCAGCCCAGGAGGCACCAACAGGGACTTCAGAGGCCAACCTCCCACGGGAGTTTCCACTGGCTGTTTGCACGGCCCTGTTTTCACATGCCAGCTCTGAACTCTCCGACCTCAGAGCAGGCAGCTTTCTAGGCTGCCCATGGGTGCTAATTATAGCCAGGCCCCTGTCCCAGCACTTCCTTTCTCACGGGCCAAGAGCGGAGCCGGGCTGTGTTGTCACACCTGTGCTGGTTATAGCGGTTTCCTATGACTCGCCGTGCCCTTGGCTGTTAGTTAAAGGGCAAAGCCACAGGTGTGGCTGGGCTGCCTCTGACACAAGTTCTCCCCTCTTCCTCCCTGCCTCCTCTTTCTTCCTTTCTGCTATCGTTCCCGGCCCCCACACTCTTTGACCTCCTCCTCCTTTCCACTCTGCCCTTCTCTAGAAGTTTCTATCTCCCTTCCCTTTGCCTCAGGCCTAGAGGCATCAGAACTCCTGTGATAGTTCGACATTTTGACCTCCGCCTGCAGGATCACATTTTTGTTTCAAGAAAATGCTTATGCACCTGGTCAGTGCACCTCCATACCGTGTGTGTGGTGGTCTGCCCGAAATTCTATGGTCCAGAGATTTCACTTCCCTCAGTCATGTTTACTCTCATGTCCAGCATCTCTCAAAACGGATGTCACTCATGTTCTCCATCCTTCCAGAAGAGCCTCTCAAAATATGACAGGACACCTGTGGGCTGGAGCCCTCACTCTCACCTTCTCAGGCGCTTTGCTGCAGCCTCCTCTCCCTCATGGGTCATCAACCCCTCCCTCTTCTTGATTCCTCCTATCAACCCACAAACATGCTCTAGGGTTCCCCCTTCAAGGAAGCAAAGTGTCCTGTACCTCACATCCGCCTCGACCCATCAGCCCATGACACTGCCACACAGTGTCTCCATTCCCTCTCCTCCCATTAGCCCAGCCACCTATTACCTTGGTATTTTCACCCCTCCCCTTGGTTGCAACTGCCTTTGCCAAATCACAGATGAGCTCCAAGATGCCAGTTTCAGTGTCCCTTCTCTGTCTTCATCTCGCTCAGTCCTCTCAACAGCTGTTGATATGGACGGACATTCCTCTTCCCAGAAACTTGTCCCTTAAATTCTACGAGCCCACATGCTGGGCCACTTCTGTACTCAAGCTCTAAACAAAGGAGCTTCTCACAGCTCATTCCCAAGGCTTCTCTTCTGTCCCTTTTAAAAGGATCTCATCTTGCACGGAGCACTGGGTGTTATATGCAAACAATGAATCATGGAACACTACATCAAAAACTAATGATGTACTGTATGGTGACTAACATAACATAACAAAAAATAAACTAATTAATTAATTAATTAAAGGATCTCATCTGTTCCCGTGGCTTTAAGTACCTTCTATGCCACCTTTTCAATAGATACAGCTCCAATCTCTCTACTGCGCCCCACGTCAATATCTAATAGGCACCTGCAAAGTATCCTAGCTAAATCGAGATTGTCAGAATTCCTTACCAAATCTCTTCGGAAGTGTCTACTGTCTCAGGAAACAGCAGCTTCACTCAGCCAGTTACTTGAGGCATAAACCTAACCCCCCCTTTTCTTCACTCCCCCGCCCAATATCTAACCCATCATCAAGTCTTTTTTGCTCAGCCTCCAAAATACAGTCCAGATCTCCTCACCACCCCCACGACCTCCCCTCTAGACTAAGACATCTTCCTCTCCATAAAGACAAGTACAATACACATTCTCTGGCAATACACATTCTCTGTGCTTCCTTATTGCATCTTGCCCACCTTTAAGTCATTCTTCACACACAAAAAGGAGGAATCCTTGTAACACATTTGTCTGAGCGTGTTCCTCCTGTTTTACAGCCTTCTGGTGGCTTCCCCATTGTTCCTAGAACAGAACCCAACACATAGTAAGAGTTCAGTCAATAGTTGTGGAATGAATGAATAAATGAATACTCAGCCAGGTTCACATGACCAAAGCACAAGAATGGATGACTTTAAGTTGCCAAAGAGAGCTGCTTTTGTTGTTCAGGTTTGATGATTATTTGTTGGATAAATAACACCGACCATTTATTAAATGTATCCAGTACTAAGCTGCAGAGTTGGGTTTATCCTCCCTTATTTATAGGACAACACAGCCGTGAGAGCCAGAGTTGGGATTGAAGCAGAGAACTGCCAGATTCCATCTTACATTCTCTCCATTCAGTTCAGTCACTCATTCCACAAGTGTTTATGGAGAACCAATTATACCAGGCACTCTGCAAGGCACTGCGGAATGAGAGAGATGGGGTTCTTATCTTCAGGCAGGTTATATTCTGAGGACCATCCTCTCCCCAATAGGAAATTAATAAATGAATGAACAAAAGAACTAAGTCAACATTTTTAAATGGCCTACTATGTGTCAAGTGCCATGGAAGGCATCAGATATGACAGTTATACTAGGGAGTCCCTAGCCTAAGAGGCTCTACTAACCAACCGCTTAACAAGCTCCCCTTGACCTACCCGTTTCTGACTAACCATATGATCTGCTCCGCCACATCGTCCATCACACCTTCAAATTATTCCTAATGCCAATATTGTTCAATCATTACGTTGTTCACATACAGTGTCTAGACATCGAAATAGATGTCATCTCTGCCCAAGTTGGCATTAGGTACCTTGGCTCATAAACAGAGCTTGTCTTAAACCCTAAAGTGCTCAGAGCAACCAGAATGTGCTTATATTTCCAGGTGAGGCTTCAAGGGATGACATTTGATCTGGTCCTTCAAGAATGGATTGGATTCAGGGGCGCCTGGGTGGCTCAGTTGGTTAAGCAACTGCTTTCGGCTCGGGTCATGATCCTGGAGTCCCGGGATCGAGTCCCGCATCGGACTCCCCGCTCAGCGGGGAGTCTGCTTCTCCCTCTGATCCTCCCCGTCTCATGCTCTCTGTCTCCCATTCTCTCTCTCTGATAAATAAATAAAAAATCTTTAAAAAAAAAAAAAAAAGAATGGATTGGATTCAAACACAGGGGTGCAGTAACATTATTCCAGGTGACAGGAAGTGTGAACCATGACCTTTTTTGACAAATGAGGAGGAAAAATGGGGGAAAGGTTATAAGGAGTATATAAGATGTTGGACCAAAAGCACTTCCTGAACTATAAATCTCTGTATCAATCTGATGGATTGCTGTCATTGCCTAAACTACACTCTAAAAATCACCCCTCTGCATTAAGGTTTTATTTCTTCAATGACCCACATCCCCCTACCCCCAAATCAATTATATCAGGAAGAAGAGTGTTTAAACTGCTGGTTCCCAACTTCATGTTCCCTGAAGGAGTTACCTGTTTTGTTTTGGGTTTTTTTTTAATTGAAGAAAAATGCATGTAACATAAAATTCAGTAGCACTTAGTACATTCACAATGTTCTGCAACTACAACCTTTATCTAGTTCCAAAATATTTGTATCACTTCAAAATAAAACTCCATGCACATTAAGCAGATACTCTCCATTTACCACTCCTCCAGTCCTTGATATCCACCAATCTAGTTGCTGTCTCCACAGATTTACCTACACTGGACATTTCATATAAATGGAATCATACAATATGTGACCTTCTGGATCTGGTTTCTTTCCCTTAGCATATTGTTTTCAAGGTTCATCCATGTTGTAGCATCTATCAGTACTTCACTCCTTTTTATGGCTGAATAACATTTCATTGTATGGCTATACCAAATTTGTTTAACCATGCATCATTCATTGATAAACATTTGGGTTGTTCTACCTTTTAACCATTGTTAATGGTGCCATATAAACATTTATGTACAAGTATCTGTTTGAACCCCTGTTTTCACCTCTTTGGGGTATATTCCTAAGAGTCGGATTGCTGAGCCATAAGGTAACGCTATGTTTAATTTTGGGGGGACCTGAAGGCATCCCTATCCTCTAGTAAGGGGAATATGGGACACAGGATCAGGTTGCTGTGATGAATGAGGGAAAGTCATAAGCCACAGAGCTCTAGAAAGAATGGAAGATGGTGCTGCCCTGAGTGGATTCCCAAGGTGTAGAGAAAAGGAGGGAAGTATCCTGAAGGTCCCTCAGGAGAAAGAACCAAAGCAAAGTGTGCATGCAAAGCATATGGGAGAGGTTCAACAAGAACACAGATGTATGGAAGCCTGATGGGTAGGAAAGAGGGAGCAAGATACACCCTAGCTTTCCAAAGAACTTTCCTAGAGCTGTGGTGAGCTTTCAAGTTGGGGACTCTAATCCTCTTAGCTCAGAGCTATTTAAGTTCCTCAGACCCAACAGCTTGGCACCAAATTGTTTCATGTATTTGCAACTTCATACTGTTAACTCTCATATAGCCATTAAATTGGTCATGTAGGTTTGTCTTCCCAACTCCTTCCTGATTTCTTAAAGAGCTGGGACCCTAACTACTTATTTATTTGTTTGTTTTTAAAGATGGAATGCTTCACAAATTTGTGTGTCATCCTTGTGCAGGGGCCATGCTAATCTTCTATCATTCCAATTTTAGTGTATGTGCTGCCGAAACGAGCAGTATTTATTTATTTACTTACTTATTCATTACCTTTCGTACTGTTTAATACAGTGCCTCAGCAAACAGGTCCTGAATAAATGCAAGTTGCTTGCTCGCCTGACTTTTAAAATCCTATAATGAGTATCTGTTTAATACAGAAACTACAAACTACTCTAAACTCAGTTTTCTGCCTCTTACCTGTGCAATTTGCTCTTGATATTCCTGCTAAAAGCTGCAAGATCGCTCCTGGTAAGCCTTTGTCAAGCACCTTCATTCTAAACGTGGGCATTCTCTTGTCACTCCTTATCCCCAGGTAGTCAGAGAGAGGATGGAGATGACAGCTGAGATAGTTGGGCCAACTTCAGTTATCTATTTCACATACATGGGATTTGTGCCTGGAAACCACACTTCTGCCTTCATCTTCCACTTATGGGGGGTAGGGATGCTGAAAGACACAGATTTAAGTTTGAAGTCTTGTCACATGTCTAAGTAATCATATGCTACCAGCTTTTTATCATCCCATGTAAAGGACTATATTTATCAACTATTATTGATGTAGTAGACTGATTAAACAGGCCTGCACACTCCAAGGTTAAAAGTTTAAGACAAATGAGACTCAGAGCAGTCATTTCCCCAGAAAGTGGCAGAAGCTGAAAATATGAAAAAAAAAAAAAAATCAGGGAGAGTTTAAGCCTACATCAGTGACCCATCTACCATGTTATTATGAGTCCCATTTAGTAGTTATATATGAGGACACTCCTAATCTTTGAATCTAACAACCTAGGGGCCAACCACTTTTTCCCATAATTCTTCACTCTGCGTACCCACAGGACAGAAATCTGAACTGAGGTAAAACATAGAAGGTAGTCTTGGATTTGTCCAGGATAGAATTTCATCCATCTCAAACTCATGCCCATGTACCTTTAGAGAGTGCTGGAGCTTGGCCATCTGTGCCCCCACAAGAGTGACAATTTTGGGGGAGTAGAATGAAAGACTGTCCTTGTTACAGCTCATGCGTGTGCACACACCCGCGTGTGTGTGTGCGTGTGTGCGTGCATGGGTGTGTGTGTGCGTGGTGGGGGCAGAGTAGGCCGGGAAGCGCATCTCATTTACTGCTGCTAGGAGTGAACGCTGAAAAACCTCTAATGAAGGGAATTTGACAAAATTTACCAAATGCACACACCCTTTGATCCAGTGATTCCATTTTAGGCACTCATCCTATGTGCATGCTCTCACATGCTTGAAATGATGTATGTATTACAAAGTTTTTCACTGCAATGATGTTTGTGAAAGCAAAAAAAAAAAAAAAAAAAAAAAAAAGGAAATACCCTCAATGTCCTTCAGTCATAGACTGAAGGTTTAGACACCATCCCCACGAGCACTGCTGGCCATAGTCCAAACTCCTCAGTCCAGCGCCAGAGCCTCTGACACAGTCTCCCAGCCCAACCTCCCAGCCTCGCACCCGACTCTCTCTGCAGGAATCCCACCCTCCATGCAAACCTTGAGCTCCTGGCAGACAGAGACCCTGCCTGAGGCAGTTCCACGAGTACCTGCATGACACAGAGCCCACCACATGGATTGGTCAGTAATTACCTGTGGGTGAATAGATGCCTGAATGATCAGTCCTTTAAATGCCTTAAAATGCTCCAAGTCCTTTCTCTATGTTACTCCCACCCTCTGGAGTACCCTCCCTTCCTCCAGTGAAACCCCACTCATCCCTTAAGTCCTAGTTTAGTGACCCTTCCCTAAGCCAATACACTTCTGTCTCATTCCTATTCCCAGAGCTCTTTATCCAGTTTCCATCACTGGGCTGCTCCTTTATACTCTCATCAGTGCATATATCTGCAACCCCTATCAAAATACAAAATCCTTGAAAGCAAAGAGTACTTCATATTTATATCTCCAAAGCCTGTCATATTTTTGACATGTGTTAGGTACTCAGTAGATATTTGTTGTTAGGAAATAAACTGTGAGGAAAAGAGGGAAGTTGGAGAATTTCCACTCATCACCTCCTATTAGCTCAGAAATATAAATTAGCATTTCAACTAAATTAATTGCTACCTTCTGACTCCAGAGACCCTGGTCTTTGGGACTAAGATAAAGCAAAACGATTTTAATGGAGAGGACGATGCATGGAGTCACTTCATCATTTCCAAAATCCACTTATTTTTTTGAAATGGACCAGAAATTCAGAGCGTTTTTCTTATCAGCTGAGCTTCCCACAGTTCTTTATTGAAACATGACTTTTGAGCTCCATAGCTACTGAATCCCCCATAAGGAAACTTACCAAGTAAAGAAATCCATACCAAAATAAAAAATCAGCCACATGTAGGGAAAGCCTAAAGTTGGGGCAGCTGCCCCAGGCTGATGTAACCACAGTGACTAAACAATGAACTATTCTGCCCTCTCTTCGTTGGTGAGGAAAGTCCTCAAAGAGGCAAACGCTGATGACCAGAAGCCCCACGCTGTGCGGAAACCCAGACACTGGAGCAATTTTCAGCAGCAATCAAGATCCTAGCCAGAGGAGCACCGCATACCTGCTCAGCTGAGGGGCAGACCTGCCTGACCAGCTCGCGGCAGCAATTTAATTGATTTATTTATGAAGAGCCCATATGAATGTACTTCCTAAATCACTGCTCCTACTCCAAGGCTGCAGATTTAATGTTATCGCTGCCCACTCAGCCGGAGAGACAGGGAGACTTCCCCATAACTCACAAAGCTCCCAGTCCCCAGAGATTCATCACACTTTGATTTACAGCACCCTACTCCAGGAGGGAACAAAGGTGCTATGCCAGTGGGCTCATGGCTTATTCACTCATTCTCTGGTTCGTTCGTGCCTCATAGGGTTTATTGAGCATCCACCATTGCCAAGTGCCATGCCCCCATCATAGGACAAACAAATATGACAAAGGTACAATTCCTGACTTCAAGCAGCTCTTGCAGTCCAGTCAGGAGGGTAAAACATGTATATAATTAACCCAAATAGGTGCTAGCACTATAGACTACAAATGCTTTGCATGGTGTAAAAGGTGGCTAAGGGAGATTGGAGGATGAAGAATTCTCTTCTGGTTGGGTCCCTCTATAAGTGTTGTGAAAGAGACGGCCTTTGGACAAAGCTATACAGAAAACCTGTAGAGCATCCTAGAAGTTTCTGGGGTCAAGAAAGTCACTCAAGTAAGCCTAAGGATATAATGAAAAGGCTACCTGATTGGGATGGGAGGGATCTGGGATCTTGTCCTGTAGTTGCCACTTGGGAATATGTGATCTCAAGCAATGACCTTGGGGCATCACTTTCCTCATCCAGAAAAAGGAGGGCGAGCCAGGTCATCTCTAGAGCCCATCGAGGGCTACACTCTGCATGATCTCTCAAGGCTCCCAGATTCGGAGGTGAGGAGTCAGGAAGAAAGAAAGGCAAGTGGTTAGCTAACTCTTAACTGTGTGCTTCTGTTCAGGGACAGATGTCTCAACTCTACCACTGCAGAAGTAGGAAGGAAGGAGATTTGAGAGAGAGTTGAATTTTGCCTTTTCCACTTGTCCTCAACTGACATGGCTTTGTGAGGACAGTAAAGGAGGCAGGCTGGGTGAACTGCATCCATACTCCAAGAGTCCTAGGAGAGAGGCACTGTCGAGAAAGCACAGCCCGCAAAGGAGATGGCAGAACAGGGCAAAAGGATGATAAGGGGCTAAGTCCCAGAGTAGAGAGAGCACTGAAAGGACTTCCTCTGAGGAAAAAGTCCTCTAGTAATGACCCTCATGCCTATTTAAGAGCAGGATGCCCAAAATGCAAGAAACTGGCAGCCACCTCTCTCCCTCTCTCTCTATGCCTCCCTCTCTCCCCCCCATCCCTTCCCTTCTCTGTCCCCCTCCCTCCCTCCTCCCCCTCCCTCTCCCTCCTCCCCCTCCCTCTCCCTCCTCTCTCTCCCTCTTCCCCCTTCCTCTCCCTCCCTCCTTCCTTCCCTCCCTCTTTCTGTCTCCCCCTCCCTCTCTCTCCCCCCTCCCTCCATCTCCCTCCCCCAACAGCAGGATATTATTTCCAAATCTCCATGTAATTCACAGGCAACTTTATGACAATGTGCCAAGGGTCTTGCATCACAAACACTCCACCTGCTCACCTGCCTAAGTTACCTTCCAGACCACGCATCTGTGAGAACCAGGCAATGGGCCATTATTGCCAATCCCATTCCTAGACACCCTGGGAAGGAGGCAGCAACAAGTCCTAATGTGGAGGAGTTCAGCTAGTAACACCAGTCACAGACAGAGTTCACCATTCTGAGAAAGCTCCAGGCCATGGGCAGCAGTGTGCCTAACCACAGGGTCTGAGCTTTATTGGAGGTAGGCAAACATTAATTTGATGAGGAAGATAATTTGTCTGCCAATTTTAGAAGAAACAGCTCAAAGGAAAGTACCTGATTAGGGGAGACAAGGAAAAGGAGGAGAAGAAAGGGGCCAGCAAGCAAATTTGTTTTTCTTGATACCAAATGGTAACACTGTTTACCTAAAGTAGGTCTCTTTTTCTTTTTAAACATATTTATTCATATTCAGGAGTATTTATTGCTTACTTAGCTTCAGATTTAGGTCACAATCCCATTGCTCAGGCCCCATGGGGGGCACCTTTGACCAGCCATTGGATCCAGCCTTCAGTCTCTGAGAGGCTGTCTGTACGGTAGACACTCTTCACTTTTAAAAAAGCCCTTAAATCTCAGCTGACATGTCATTTTACATTCTGTTTCTCTCCCCTCAACATTACATCATACTATTTTTCCGTTATGGTCTTAGTAATCACCTTCTTAATAATGACCAGAAGCATTCATCAAGTAGATGTGCTGTATTTACCACACTGTTCCCTTTGATTAAACATTTAGATGGCTTGCTATTTTTTATTAAATATAACATAACACTGCACTGTGGAGTATCGGACCTAAATAAGGAATAAAAACTACTTGTACCCAGCAGGAGAGAAAATCTCCCAGTGCCTCCCACCCAACCATGTACTCCTCTCTTGGAGTAGAACTAACACCTGCTGAGTGACACAAGAAGAACCCTCCAAAACTTCCATTATCGAGTTTACTATGCAACAATTATATGAATGGAGATCCCTCTTTTCATTTTCTTATCTGCCAACTTTTCTTTAAAGCACTTTTACAACCAAAAGTCTTCTAAGGAAATGGGATGTGGCTGTGTTTCTTAACGTTTTCATCTCAACTGTAACATAACAACCAATATTCAGAATGCCAACTATTGCTCATTGTATGTATATATTTTTCTTTTTAAAGACAGCCATGAAAAGGTGAGAAAACTTATTAAAACTTAAAATTGGCAATATTGTGATCCTGAACTCTCCCAAGTGGCAAAACAAATGAAACTGCGGGCTGTAGACGGTGAGGGGAGGCAACTAAAGAAGAGCCAAGCAACATAGCAAGATCTCGATAAAAAGGAGCTCGCAGAAAGCAAAGGATTCAAAGATGGCATCACGGTGGTCAAAGAAAGCTCCAGTTTCCTTCTTAACAGATGAACCTGGGAAACAGATTTAACTGCACACAGGCAGATAAATGAGAAAGCTTTTGCAAGGAACTACAGGCAGCCTCCAAAGGCTTGGAGCTTCTCATGCTGAACCTCTCACAGAAGAAAACCCAAACTCCTGAGCAGGGCAAGCATGAAGAGAGTACCACTACTCCGCTTCACCCTGCTTTTAGTCCAGCTCACACCACTCCAGGCTCTCTCCCAGCCCTGCCCCCGACACCTCTGCTTACCTGGTTTCCTCCACCACAAAGGCTCTGCCCCCTCTGCCCTAGCATCTGGCCAGAATCCCGCATCCCCCCTCCCCTTACACCCTGCAAGCCCAATTCTAAAATCGCCCTCAGCTGAACCGTTCCCAAGCCCTCTCAGCTGGAAGCAATCTCTCTGGGCGTTGTACAACGCCATTGCCCTTTCCCGCCAGCCCCCCACGTTGGCCTCTCTCACCACATTGTGTCTTGTCAGCTCTGTCCTGTTCGGAGCACGAGACCCAGGGCCTGCCTGTGGTAGTCCCTCCGTCGGTGCTGGCTTAATTTTCCTAAATCAAACCCAGGACCCAACAAAATGACTATCTTATTAACTGTGGCCAACATTGCAACACAGAGGCTGAAGAACTTTCATTGGCTAAGAGAAAGGAGAGGTATGGTCAAGGAGGATGGGAGACGAGATGTGGGAGCATGACCTCAGGGCATAGGGACTCAGAGAAAATTACTGTGGAGGAGTCACCACTCCATCAAGGAAAAGGAGATTGGAAGTTAGACAAGCCACTGTTCTCCTTCCCCTGGCGTTCCCTCCGCCTCCTGAGCCAGAGAATGGAAAACTGCCTCCAGCATGTGTGGTAATATGCTCAAATTCTCTGATAAGGAGAATGTGGACCTTTCCCAGATCACAGAGTAAATTCATAGGGGAGAGTATGTAAAGAGTATGTAAAGCCAAATCATGTCAACTGTGTCTCAAGGTGTTCTTAACAGGATGACGTAGATCAGGGGAAAAGATGTGGCTGAAATCATCTCAGAGCCCAGGTATGCAGCCTGATGCCCCCAGCGATGCTCACAAGTGTGTGGCTGGAGGTGTCAGAGGCAAGCAAGCAGTGCCGGGGGTGGGGGGATCCACATAGCCCACCAACACCTGGGCCCTGCACTCTTTAAAGGTACCAAACGGGCCCCATGCTTCCCCCTGAACCCAAACCACTGACCCCATGTTCTCCTCTCTTCTCGAGTATGTTTTGAGAAACACCTGACCTGTGCTCACATTGCTTCCCACAGCTTCCCTGACACACATCCCATTGCACTCATACAAACCTTTTTTCCCTGCTCAAACTTCCCCTCCAACCTCTCCCCAGATCTCAGTAAGACGATGGCCTGACCATCCTACATTCCTAAGATCAAGGCCATCTCGCAGAACTCCCTGAAGTCTCTTCTCCCAAACCCCCCAGTACATGGCTGAGATTCCTGACTCCGTTCTCAGAGGAAGGAACCTCAGGGCAGCTCAGGGTATGCCTTCCTCATCTTTCCCTTCCCCTCATCTCACACCCCAGATCTGATTTCTCCTTTTTTTTCTCCCCCTGTATGCTTTTTGTTTGTTTAATTGTATGATTCATTTATACAGAGAATTTTCACTTGGATTGATCTATTTACAGTCTTTTCCAATCTTCATTTCCACCAACCACAGACAGTTCATGTTAGCGTTCACCATGTACTTGAATTTATCACAAATTACAAATCAGACAGAGCAAGGGGCTTTTGGCCCACTCTACCAGCCTCTTTAAAGACTATGATCTCACTGTTATTTTAACAGAAAAGAACAAACTGTAATTTCACTCTTCCTGCATGTCACCCATGTAGTATTTTGCAGGATTCACCAGCATCTTCTCCATTTTATGAATAAATCCATCGAAGTTGATCTAATAGTATCAAATAGTATCAGTGAAATAGTGCATTTCATTGTTTCTTTTCAAGCTTATTATGTGCCAGTAAATCAATTTCATTTCCCTTCAAGCCTCCTACAACCTATGGTACCACCCAAATTTGGCTTTTACTATCTTCTTTTACATTCTGGCCCAACCAGACTTTTTTGCTTTAAAACAAAACTACTCTTTTTCCCTCATTTTAAAGTTAATACTAATTTGCCTTCCCTCTTGTCCTTCAGACAATGCTAAAGCTTCCCATGAATTTTTCAAGACCATTTCTTTCAATAATCTAGATACAATCATTTCACATATGTTCACCACCCCAAAATGTCACATGTTAAAAACTGCAGTTTTCATTACTGGCTCAAAAACAGTACAGCTCAATTTCACTTGGTAAAACTGAAGTGATTTAATACACACACAGACATTTCTAATCCTGTAAGAAACACTTTAAAGACATGCCAATTTGAAAAGGCAACAAAATTTTAAAAAAAATAAAGCAGATACTAAAATTGACTTTACAATAAAAAATAATAATTGGCAGTTTTAAATGAGTGAAAAATGAGGAATGTACAATGAAAAACAAAGCTAAAGCATTCCAGTTGATAAAATGGAAAACCTATTAAGTTTTATAGTCTATTTTCCAAGGAAGTTATGTTTCAGTGTGATTTTTGAAATACTACAAAGATATATTCTGAGTATAATTTAGGTGCCCATGTTAAAATTTCAAATTTTGCATGCTACATTTATTAAAGAAACACTGGTAATAACCTAGTGTTTGTAAAATTCTAAGTTTTGGCAAATATTGTAAATATCACAATCAGTTGGTATTGTAAAGTCATGATGAAACTGGAATTAGGAGAAAACCCATTTTATATATTTCATTTGATTAAAAATATCAGACTTGCATGTTCTAAGTGAACTGAAAAAGTTATATCTTAAGAAAAAACAGTAATTTAACACAGTCTGTACACATTTAGCTGCCATTTATAAAACAAACAAATGAAAAACACATAGAAAATGTTAAAGCTGGGGGCGCCTGGGTGGCTGACGGTTGAGCTAACCACTCTTGGTTTCAGCTCAGGTCGTGATCTCAGGGTAGTGGGATCGAGCCCCGCATGGGGCTCTGCACTGAGTGGGAGTCTGCTTGAGAGTCTCCCTCTCCCAATGCACACTCGTGTTCTCTCTCTCTTAAAATAAATAAATAAAATTTTTTAAAAAAAGAAGAAGAAAGAAAATGTTAAAGCTCGTATAAACTAACCCAAAAGTACTCCCGTGCTCACATTACAGAGACCCAGGGACTTCTACTCTGTAGCTGAGCCGCTACTCTTTCTTTACCATTTTTTAAAAACCCTCCCGGGGCACCTGGGTGGCTCAGTTGGTTAAGCGACTGCCTTCGGCTCAGGTCATGATCCTGGAGTATCTGGATCGAGTCCTGCATCGGGCTCCCTGCTCGGCGGGGAGTCTGCTTCTCCCTCTGACCCTCCCCCCTCTCATATGCTCTCTCTCTCTCATTCTCTCTCTCATGAATAAATAAAATCTTAAAAAAAAAAACAAAACCCTCCCTCCCACTCCTCTATCCCCCTTTCCTTCACTGCTCCTCATCTTGAAAGAGCCTGCATTCAGACTCCTCTCATTCTTCAGTGCTCTGATATTTTACTCTACCCCACCTCCTCCAATGAATATAAACTACATTCTCAAATGTTATGAATTGCTTAATATTAATTGGCAAAATCCAGTGATTGTAAAAACACTCGACTCCAAAATCTCAGGACAGTGCTGATCACTTGCTCCTCAGAATTCTCTCCTACCTGGGCAGTTAAAGGACCCCTGGCCATTGTCTTGTATTCTGACCCCTCCTCCTCCTTTAAAAATATTCCTGGGGCACCTGGGTGGCCGAGTGGGTTGAGCGTCCAACTCTTGGTTTCAGATCACACAAGTGGTGATCTCAGAGTCATGGGATCAAGCCCCTAGTCAGGCTCTGCACTCAGCAGGGAGTCTGCTTGAGAGTCTCTCTCTCTCTCTCCCTCTTCCTCTTCCCCTCCCCCCACTCTCTCTCTTTCTCTCTCTCTCTAAATAAATAAACAAATCTTAAAAAAAATATTCTTGAATCAACTGCCTTCATCCCTTTCCCTTTCAACACTCTCTTCTCTGTACCCCACAGTTGCATTGTTTCCATCGTCACCCTGATAAAGACATTGCCCAAGATGATGCCTGACTCTCCACTTGAGTTACAGCCCCACAGGTCAGTCTCTTCCTAGGAACTGCTATGGCAACATTTTGTCTCAATTTTCTCAAAACTGAACATAGCATTTTCATCCCAAATTCACTTCTGTTCATGGATTTCACATTTTTTTTTATTTTTTTTCTTGGTGAAACTTTATTTTTATTTTTTTTATTATGCTATGTTAATCACCATACATTACATCATTAGTTTTTGATGTAGTGTTCCATGATTCATTGTTTGTGTATAACACCCAGTGCTCCATTCAGTACATGCCCTCTTTAATACCCATCACCAGGCTAATCCATCCCCAAACCCCCTCCCCTCTAGAACCCTCAGTTTGTTTCTCAGAGTCCATAGTCTCTCATGGTTCATCTCCCCCTCCAATTACCCCCTTCATTTTTCCCTTCCTACTATCTTCTTCTTTTTTTAACTTATAATGTATTATTTGTTTCAGAGGTACAGGTCTGTGATTCAACAGTCTTACACAATTCACAGCGCTCACCATAGCACACACCCTCCCCAATGTCTATCACCCAGCCACCCCATCCCTCCCACCACCCCACCACTCCAGCAACCCTCAATTTGTTTCCTGAGATTAAGAATTCCTCATTTCAGTGAGATCGTATGATACATGTCTTTCTCTGATTGACTTATTTCACTCAGCATAATACCCTCCAGTTCCATCCATGTTGTTGCAAATGGCAAGATTTCATTCCTTTTGATGGCTGCATAGTATTCCATTGTATATATATACCAAATCTTCTTTATCCATTCATCTGTCAATGGACATCTTGGCTCTTTCCATAGTTTGGCTATTGTGGACATTGCTGCTATAAACATCAGGGTGCACGTACCCCTTTGGATCCCTACATTTGTATCTTTGGGGTAAATACCCAGTAGTGCAGTTGCCGGGTCATATGGTAGCTCTATTTTCAACTTTTTGAGGAACCTACATACTGTTTTCCAGAGTGGCTGCACCAGCTTGCATTCCCACCAACAGTGTAGGAGGGTTCCCCTTTCTCCACATCCCCGCCAACATCTGTAGCTTCCTGACTTGTTAATTTTAGCCATTCTGACTGGTGTGAGGTGGTATCTCATTGAGGTTTTGATTTGGATTTCCCTGATGCCAAGGGATGTTGAGCACTTCTTCATGTGTCTGTTGGCCATCTGGATGACTTCTTTGGAAAAATGTCTGTTCATGTCTTCTGCCCATTTCTTGATTGGATCATTTGTTCTCTGGGTGTTGAGCTTAAGAAGTTCTTTATAGATTTTGGATACTAGCCCTTTATCTGATATGTCATTTGCAAATATCTTCTCCCATTCTTTCGGTTGTCTTTTGGTTTTGTTGACTGTTTCCTTTGCTGTGCAAAAGCTTTTTATCTTGATGAAGTCCCAGTAGTTCATTTTTGCCCTTGCTTCCCTTGCCTTTGGCAACGTTTCTAGGAAGAAGTTGCTGCGGCTGAGGTCGAAGAGGTTGCTGCCTGTGTTCTCCTTTAGGATTATTTTGATGGACTCCTGTTTCACATTTAGGTCTTTCAACCATTTTGAGTCTATTTTTGTGTGTGGTGTAAGGAAATGGTCCAGTTTCATTCTTCTGCATGTGGCAGTCCAATTTTCCCAGCACCATTTGTTGCACAGACTGTCTTTTTTCCACTGAACATTCTTTCCTGCTTTGACAAAGATTAGTTGACCATAGAGTTGAGTGTCCATTTCTGGACTCTCTATTCTGTTCCATTGATCTATGTGTCTGTTTTTGTGTCAGTACCATACTGTCTTGATGACTACAGCTTTGTAATAGAGCTAGAAGTCTGGAATTGTGATGCCTCTAGCTTTGCTTTTCTTTTTCAACATTCCTCTGGCTATTTGGGGTCTTTTCTGGTTTTGGTGAGAATTTTTGCATCCATGTTCATCAAGGATATTGGTCTGTAATTCTCCTTTTTGATGGGGTCTTTGTCTGGTTTGGGGATCAAGGTAATGCTGGCCTCATAAAATGAGTTTTACTTCCATTTCTATTTTTTGGAACAGTTTCAGAAGAATAGGTATTAATTCTTCTTGAAATGTTTGGTAGAATTCCCCTGGGAAGCCATCTGGTCCTGGGCTTTTGTTTTTTGGGAGATTTTTGATGACTGCTTCAATTTCCTTAGTGGTTATAGGTCTGTTCACGTTTTCTATTTCTTCCTGGTTCAGTTTTGGTAGTTGATACATCTCTAGGAATGCATCCATTTCTTCCAGATTATCTAGTTTGCTGGCATATAGTTGCTCATAATATGTTCTTATAATTGTTTGTATTTCTTTGGTGTTAATTGTGATCTCTCTTCTTTCATTCATGATTTTATTTATTTGGGTCCTTTCTCTTTTCTTTTTGGTAAGTCTGGCCAGGGGTTTATCAGTCTTGTTAATGCTTTCAAAGAACCAGCTCCTAGTTTCATTGATCTGTTCTACTGTTCTTTTGGTTTCTATTTCATTGATTTCTGCTCTGATCTTTATTGTTTCTCTTCTCCTGCTGGGTTTAGGCTTTATTTGCTGTTCTTTCTGCAGCTCGTTTAGGTGTAGGGTTAGGTTGTGTATTTGAGACCTTTCTTGTTTCTTGAGAAAGTCTTGTATTGCTATATACTTTCCTCTGAGGACTGCCTTTGCTGCATCCCAAAGATTTTGAACAGTTGTGTTTTCATTTTCATTGGTTTCCATGAATTTTTTTAATTCTTCTTTAAGTTCTTGGTTGACACATTCATTCTTTAGTAGGATGGTCTTTAGCCTCCATGTATTTGAGTTCTTTCCAACTTTCCTCTTGTGATTGAGTTCTAGTTTCAAAGCATTGTGGTCTGAAAATATGCAGGGAATGATCCCAATCTTTTGGTACCGGTTAAGACGTGATTTGTGACCTAGGATGTGATCTATTCTGGAGAATGTTCCATGGGCACTAGAGAAGAATGTGTGTTCTCTTGCTTTGGGATGGAATGTTCTGAATGTATCTGTGAAGTCACTTGGTCCAGTGTGTCATTTAAAGTCTTTATTTCTTTGTTGATCTTTTGCTTAGATGATCTGTCCATTTCAGTGAGGCGGCTGTTAAAGTCCCCCACTATTATTGTATTGTTGTCGATGTGCTTCTTTGCTTTTGTTATTAACTGCCTTATATAATTGGCTGCTCCCATGTTAGGGGCATAGGTATTTACAATTGTTAGATCTTCTGGTTGGATAGACCCTTTAAGTAGGATATAGTGTCCTTCCTCATCTCTTATTATAGTCTTTGGTTTAAAATCTAATTTGTCTGATATAAGGATTGCCACCCCAGCTTTCTTTTGGTGCCCATTAGCATGGTAAATGGTTTTCCATCCCCTCACTTTCAATCTGGAGGTGTCTTTGGGTCTAAAACGAGTCTCTTGCCAACAGCATATCGATGGGTCTTGTTTTTTTAGCCAATCTGATAGCCTGTGTCTTTTGATTGGGGCATTTAGCCCATTTACATTCAGGGTAACTATTGAAAGATAGGAATTTATTGCCATTGTAGTGCCTGTAAGGTGACTGTTACTGTATATTGTCTCTGTTCCTTTCTGGTCTATGTTACTTTTAGGCTCTCTCTTTGCTTAGAGGACCCCTTTCAGTATTTCTTGAAAGGCTGGTATCGTGTTTGCAGATTCCTTTAGTTTTTGTTTGTCCTGGAAACTTTTTATCTCTCCTTCTATTATCAATGACAGCCTAGCTGGATATAGTATTCTTGGCTGCATATTTTTCTTATTTAGTGCTCTGAATATATCATGCCAGTCCTTTCCATCCTGCCAGGTCTCTGTGGATAGATCTGTTGCCAATCTAATATTTCTACCATTATAGGGTACAGATCTCTTATCCTGAGCTGCTTTCAGGATTTTCTCTTTGTCTCTGAGACACCTAAGTTTTACTATTAGATGTCAGGGTGTTGACCTATTTTTATTGATTTTGAGAGGGGGTTCTGTGCCTCCTGGATTTTGATGCCTGTTTTCTTCCCCAAATTAGGGAAGTTCTCTGCTAAAATTTGCTCCAATATACCTTCTGCCCCTCTCTCTCTTTCTTCTTCTTCTGGGATCCCAATTATTCTATTATTGTTTTGTCTTATGGTATCACTTATCTCTCGAATTCTGCCCTTGTGATCCAGTAGTTGTTTATCTCTCTTTTTCTCAGCTTCTTTATTTTCCATCATTTGGTCTTCTTTCTTTTTTTTTTAATTTTTTTTAAGATTTTATTTACTTATTTGTCAGAGAGAGAGAGCACAAGCAGAGGGAGAAGCAGGCTTCCCGCTGAGCAGGGAGCCCGATGCGGGACTCGATCCCGGGACTCCAGGATCATGATCTGAGCCGAAGGCAGTCACTTAACCAACTGAGCCACCCAGGCGCCCCCATCATTTGGTTTTCTATATCACTAATTCTCTCTTCTCCCTCATTTATCCTAGCAGTTAGAGCCTCCATTTTTTATTGCACCTCATTAATAGCCTTTTTGATTTCAACTTGGTTAGATTTTAGTTCTTTTATTTCTCCAGAAAGGGTTTCTCTAATATCTTCCATGCTTTTTTCAAGCCCAGCTAGTATCTTTAAAATCGTCATTCTCAACTCTACTTCTGACATCTTACTAATGTCCGTATTGATTAGGTCCCTGGCTGTCAGTACTGCCTCTTGTTCTTTTTTTTTTTTTTAGGTGAGTTTTTCCATCTTGTCATTTTGTCCAGGGGACAATAGATGAATGAGAGAACAAAATGCTAACAGGGTAACAATGACCCCAGAAAAATATACACTAAACAAATCAGAAGAGACCTGAAACTGGGGGAAAAGAAAGGGAAAGAAAAAAAAAAGACTATGATCAAATATGATCAGGCTGGTGCATAGATCAGTGCCACACACTAGATTTTGGGTGTATTTTGGTCTGTTAGTAGAAAGTACCTTCTGAAATTTTTTTTTTTAAAGATTTTATTTATTTATTTGACAGAGAGAGACACAGCGAGAGAGGGAACACAAGCAGGGGGAATGGGAGAGGGAGAAGCAGGCTTCCCGTGGAGCAGGGAGCCCGATGCGGGGCTTGATCCCAGGACTCTGGGATCATGACCTGAGCTGAAGGCAGACACTTAACGACTGAGCCACCCAGGCACCCCTGCCTTCTGAAATTTTAAAGAAAGAAAAACTTATATATGTACAAAAACAAGGGTAGATAGGATAAAGGGATGGAATATGATTATAAAGATGAAAATTATAAAAGATTTTATAAAAGGAATTGATAAGATAAGAAGTTGGTTGAAAAAAGAAAGAAGAGGAATTAAAAAAAAAAGGGAGAGAATGTGATCAGGCAGAAGACTAGAACAAAGCCATACACTAGAGATTTAGGGTATATCTTGGTCTGTTAGAAGAAACTGTATCCCAAAATGTTAAAGAAAGAACAACTTATATCTATATACCAAAAATAAGGTTAACTACTATGAAGGAATAGAATATGACTCTAAAAATGAAAAATAAAAAAGATTTTTTAAAAAAGGGATTGATAAGATGTTGGTTGAAAAAGGGAAAAAGAAAAATTCAAAAAAAAAAGAAAATTAAAAAAATTAACTTTGAAAGACTAAAGAATTGGGGGGGAAAAAGCCATGAATTCTATGTGCTGTATTCCCCTAGTGCTGGCGTTCTGGTGTTCTCCTTGATCGGTAAACTTGGTCTTGACTGGTTGTTCTTGCTGATCTTCTGTGGGAGGGGCCTGTTGCCATGGTTCTTAAATGTCTTTGCCGGAGGCAGAATTACCCCACCCTTGCCGGGGGCGGGCTAAGTCATCTGCTCGGGTTTCCTCTCGGGAGCTTTTGTTCCCTGCAAGCTCTCCGTACAGCTTTGGAGGAAGGGAAGGAAAGTGGCGGCCTCCTAATCTCCACTCTGGAGGAGCCGAGAACTCGGGGCCCCTCTCCTCAGTGAGCCCCCTGAGAAAAGCAGTCAGTCACTCCCGTCTCCCCGCTCTCCGGCCGCACTCCGTGCTCACCCGGCCTGTGACCAAGCATTTCTATCTCTGGCACATGACCCTGTGTGGAGTCTCCAAACCCAGCAGAGTCCTGTGGTGTGCTCCTGCGCCGCCCCTCCCGTGGGAGGAAGGGGAGTCTCCCTGGATCTTCCGCTTATTGGGTCCCTGCGTCCAGAAAGTGGTCACTTTTCTGTTCAGAGAGTTGCTGCTATTCTTTTCTTCGATCTCCTATTGAGTTCGTAGGTGTTCAGAATGGTTTGATCCCTATCTAGCTGAATTCCTGGGACCAGACGAAATTTAGGTCTCCTACTCCTCCGCCATCTTGCTCCTCCTCAGATTTCACGTTTCTGTTGGTGGTTTCCTTCCATCCTCCCAGACTCCAAGGCTGAAATTACAAGATCTTCCTTTCCCCTCTCCTCCTTATAGCTTTTTAATTATCATTGACTTTTCCTTTACAGTATCACTCAAAACAACCTCCAAATTTTCTTTTTCTGCTGTCACTGTCTTAGTCCACACCTTCTTTAACACTGGCTTGTACTGTTACAGTAGCCTTATCAGCTATTCCCCTGCCTCTGGGACCTTCTTTCTTTAAACCAAACCCTGTAGGACACACAGAGGTGTCTTCTTCAATTATAGCTCTGGGACTCTGAAAACTTCATTAAGTCCTGATTAATTGCTTAAATGAATTCCAAACTCCTGACCATGCATTCCAGGCTTTCAGAATCTGGTGCCTCTCCATCTTTTAAAAGAACACCTTCCCTTCTTGTATACTTTAGGACTCAGCCAAAGAAAACACATACTGTATTCTTTGTTCAATGGTCCTTTCTCCCTTCCCCCCAGCTCCCACTCATTCTTCAAATTCCTACTCCTTTCCCTCCATGAAGCCCCCCTGTTCTGGTTCTCCTTTATCTGGGTGTCTGTTTTGATTCTTATTCCTTTTTAACTCATATACTAGACTCTAAGTTCCCTCAAGAAAGAGTCTTGATTAATAAGTCCATGGACTCACTTACTCAGCAAAACTTTAAGGAACACTTACCATGTGGAAGAGCTGAGTTAGGGAACAAAGTTTGGGTAGACAGAAAACTCTGTGCCAGGCAGAAAAGTGTTGATGTGATGGTTCAGGGAGCAGGGAACCAACAAGACAATCTATAAAACACAAGGGGTATTTTACAAAGATCCATGAACAACAATGGTCAAATGCAACAGTAAAGAAGACAAACAGGGAGAGCAGGTATAGTCCCAAGGACTGTTTTGTCAATCTAGGTGCAAGTTGATGAATAAAAGACTGTGAGCTACAATGAAATACCACTTCACACCCATTAGGAAGGCAATTATAAAAAATAAAAAAAAATAAAAAAAAACACAAAATCCTGAAAATAACAAGTATTTGTGGGCATATAGAGAAATTCACCCTTCCCCCTCACCATGCAATAGCGATGACAGTTACAATTGGTGGTTAACATGAAATGGTGCAGCTGCTGTAGAAAAATAGTTTGGCAGTTCTTCAAAAAGTTAAGCATAGAATTACCATATGATCCAGCAATTCCACTCCTAGGTACATACCACAAGAATGGAAAACAGGGATTCAGACAGATACTTGTATGTCAATGTTTACAGCAGTGTTATTCACAATAGCCAAATGGTGAATACAGTCTAAATGTCAATCAACAGATGAATAGATCTTTTTAATGTAGTAGGTGCATATAATGGAATGTAATTAATCCATTAAAAGAAATAAAATTCTGACACATGCTACAACATGGAGGAAGCTCAAAAGCATATTGCTAAAGTCAAATAAGCCAGACACAAAAAGACAAATATTGTATGATTCCACTTACTTGGGGTACTTAGAATAGGCAAATTCATAGGGACAGAGCTAGAATAGATGTTACCATTGACTGGAGGGAGGAGGGATGGAGTGTCACTGTGTAATATGTACAGAGTTTCAGTTTGGGATCATGAACAAGTTCTGGAAACGCATAGTGGTGATAGTTGCATAACAATTTTACACCTCACAATGATTAAGATGGTAAGTTTCATGTATATTTTTAGCACAATAAAAAAAATTGTGGCCCTTGTCTGGTTCCTGGGAAATAATCTCTTTCAAGCAGGATATTCCAAACTCATAGAGGTTATTTCCCAGAAGCCAGACAGGGCAAACTTTACCTTAAAATGTACAAGGTTTGGACAACCCGGACCTGCTGAGTTAATCCTTCACTGTACAGGGGGTGAGGGTAGAAGCAGCAAGCAAGTTAGGTATTGTCTAGATCTATTGCAAAAATCCAGGTGAGAGAGAGTAGTGGTTTGGGTCAGGGTGGTCAGGGTGGGAGGGGAGCACATCTTGGGTATATTTCGCTGGTGTAGAGCCAACAGGGTTTATTACAAGACTGGATATGGGCTGTGAGAGAAACAGAAGAGTCAGGGGTGAGTTAGAGACATAGGAAGGCTGAGGAGCAGCAAGTTTGGAGCCCCAAAGGGAGGAAAGCGAAGTGTGGTTTGGACGTGTTAAATTAGTCTGATCTCAAATCCCACTGGAGATGGACATTCAGCAGTTGGATTTACAAGTGGGGAGAGGTTGGAGTTGGAGATAAATGTATTGGGAGTCACTCTCCATGGGTTGAATGAAGGGGCCAAGGAATGGGCCCTGGATCATGCCAATATTGAGAAAGAGTGACTAACAGAGATTTAAGGGAGCACCCAGTGAGGGAGCAGGGAAACCAAGATTGAAGGCTCATCTGGAAGTCAACAATGAGATGTTCAAGAAGCAAATGGTCAACTGTGTCAAATGCCTATTGATAGGTCAAAGAGGAAACCTTTGAATTTACCATTAAATTTGGCAATTTAGATGTCACTGGTGACCTTCACAAGAGCAGTTTTAAAGAATAGTAGAGATAAAAATGTGTTTGAAGTTAAAGAAAAAAATAGGAGCAAGGGTTGGGACAGTGACAATTGATGGCTGTTGTCCTTGCCAATTTCCCCTCCCTGCCGTGCCTTGGCACCACTCACTACCCTGTGGTCCTTGCCTGGACTTCTGAAAGCTACAGCCGCTAACTCACACTCTCAGACACTCTGGCCTCTGCAGCAAGGTAGTTCTAAGGAAGCCGCATTTTCCTTTACTACTCTGCCCCTAACTTCCCACATGTAAACTACACTGTATGTGTGTAACAGCCTTCACGGAGCATGGGACTTAACCAGGGAATGATTAAACCTGGAGGTCAAATGTAAGTGTTCCCAGACTCCAATGGGAAAAAGAACTAAAAACTCTTTATAGAGGATCCTCTCAAGCACGCACCCCAATTTCTAATCTTTCTTCCCTGTCTTGAGATTTCCCCTCCTCTCTATTCTTCCAGGAGCAGTCACAGGTTAATCTTATCCTGAGATTCATCCCCCACCCCACCACCAGTAAAACAATTCTTGAGACACAATAATTCTCCTATGATACAATTTCTAGGTTTTTGTTATTCAGTCAAGAATAACACCACGGAGGGCAATGTGGAATCACATTGCTCTAGATTTAAAGCTTCTTATCTGAGCCATTCCAGGTCTCAAAGCAATGGTTCTCAAGGGTTAGAGTACCTAAGACATTCTGGGGCTTTGTGTAAATGTGTATTCCTGAGCCCCACCCTCAGAAATTCTCAGTCAGTGATTTTAGGTGAGGCCTAAGAGCTTGTTTTGGGGGGTCTTGTTTTTGTTGTTGTTTTATTTTGGTTTTTGTGCACTCAAGCTTATGATGGTGGTCCTGTGACTTCCCCATTAGGGGTCTGCAGTCTTCAAAAGTTCACTGTGTCATCACTGGTGCTGAGTGCCTTCATTCTGGGTGATGCCCCATTCAAGTTGGTTGGGCCTGCAGGACGCCATGCAAGAGGTAAAGGGGTGAGGACAGGGACGGGTGATCTGCAAAGGCCCCTCTTCCCTCCCCATCCGGAAATTATGTGTTCATCAACACAGAATGGAAACATAACTTGAATCAAATTATCGATTAAGCTTGATCAAGCTACTAGGTCTGGTTTCTTGGCCGAGTCAAACTAAATTCATTTCCCTGTCTCCAGAGCTGACTTTTTTATAGGCCAGTCACCCAGCAAGTCCTATTGACCAAAAGCTGAGTAAAATAAAATACCTGCCCTCCTGGACACAAACATCTGTTAGATGATATGCAAACTTGTTTATTTGCCCCATGTGACACTTGGCCTCTGACTGCTATTGGGATAGAGGTCAAATGACATAATCATGACCTCTCCTTGAAGAGCATTAACCTACAAGTGATCCCTCCTTATTTCACTTCCTATAACCTCACCTTTCTCTTCCCAGGAAAAATTTCCTCCTTGTACCTTTTTCATGGCTCACTGTGACACTGGTGACCACTGAAAGCTAGGGCCAAAATGACTTTCCTGAAAGATGGGGGAAGCCCTTCCATTCTCAGTCATAGGACAAGCTTAACTTCAACCAGAGCAGCTTTTGGCCTCCTTTTAATGTCAGGCTGAAGAAGTATCTTCTGAGGAAAGATTTCTAACTTTTTAATAATTTAGCAACAGAATGCTTTTTCTCTGTCAAATCTCATACAACTCCCCTCCCCAACACACACACACACACACACACACAGACACACATACAAAAATCAAATAAAAGTAATTTCTATGGTTGAAGCAGAGTTTAGAGCTCAGAGCCCAGCCAGCTCTGCCTCCATGATCACTTGGCAGTGCTCCAAGTAAGATGGCTTGAAAAGTGCCTATCCACTGGGATAAGTGTGGCTCAGTGAACTTTCAGAGGTTTGCACTCTGGATCTTCCCAGCCTTAGGTCTTGCCTAACCACCACGAATCCACCTGGAGCCCCATGTTCTACCTGAATGAGACAACTTGCACATCTGTGAAGCCCTGTACCTTCTCTCCAACTGCAAACACATGAGATAGGATTCTCCCCCAATGTAGACCCCATCATCCACCACAGGGCCTGCAGCTCACCACAGCTACTCAGACCCACTGCCACATCCAGGACCTCTTTCCTGCTGGGACCAGTACCACCTGCCTCTTGCACCTGCCCCAGGAATCCCACTCTCCAGCTCGTCTGAAACCTGGTTCAGATCCCACCCCTTCTTCCTGACCCATCATATTCTCTTCTCCATCCTCCCTCCCTAGACCTGTATTTTTCTTTCTTTTATCTTTGTCCTTCAGAGCTTTGCCCAAGTAGCTGTTTCATCAGTTAGTAAAAAGAACTGATATTAAAGTTTGTCTGCAAACAGGAAAATAGGTCACTGGAGGTTGGAGGGTGAGGGGGCGTTAAAAAAGTCCAGGAATCTCCACCAAACACGCAGAATTGTTATAAATGCCAAGTCTTCCTTTCTGCAATACACACCCACACAGAAAAAAGAGTAGTAAAAGGGGTCATGGCTTTTTTCTTAGAGTTTGCCTTTTATGTGCACCTGAATAAATAAGAATATTTATAGTCTCATAAAATTTAAGGTGGCAAGACCCAAACCTTTTCTTTAAACAGCAAATAGATAGATGTAATGTTACAAAGTAATAATACATTAATTCTGCATTTCAAGGTTTTTTAAAAAGTACTCAGTGCATGCACAAAATGCTAAAATGTACATTTAAAGTAGAAAAATACTCTGCATGCCTAAGATTTCTTCCTGTCTTCTATTTTCAATTACTTATTCATGATAACTAAGCAAGTCCAAATGAGAAAGAAACTCCATTCATTCAAACCAGTGAAATGTGGAGGGAAAAAAATCTGATTGTGTTTTATATAGGCATGTGCCTATGTAATACATTTTTTAATGATCAAAAAATACCAACAAAATTTGGTGATATATCATTAATGTGAATTGAGAACTTGAATCTGCTCATGGAAGACATCTTGAACTAATACAAAAATACCCAGGATGCTAAAACTTAATATCAATTAATGTAGATCATGATTATCCATTAAAATGATATTTCTGGAGACAGGTGACCCACAACCCTGAACCCTCCCAAGATACCTTAGGTGCAGTGATCATTCCCATATCTAAATACTTGCTGTCAGAATATGTTGAAATGTATAAAAATGTGCCTTAGAGACCACATAGGAAGGCCAGGGATGCAGGTGGACCTCAGAGATAAATAGAGTCAGAAATGTGAATGCTGCCAGGTGTCCCAGATGGTTTATCTTTTTGTGTAGGCTCCATTCTCTCCTACAGCCTTCTTCCACATAGCAGCAGACATGACCACCTAAACACCATCTCCAGAGACCACAGAATCCCAAGTCTCCATTCTCAGTTCTAAAATTCCAGGGAAGGATCAGCAGGGTCAGCTGTCTATCCCCAGACTGACCCCTGGGAGAAAGGGTCTAAATAAGAACCCGTTCTGTTGCTCCCCTAACACCAGGATTGGAAGGAGCATTTCCAGCAAAAGGCAGTGCTGTTCTGGGCATACAAAACCACAGATGTCAAAATAGTCCCTAAGTGTTTATGGTCTATCTGGTGAGGCATTATATAGAAACATACATAGAGCAACAAAATATAGTTGCTATCCAAAGACCATACATGATCGCTTATCAAAAAGATGTCATAGAAATCATGAAAACATTATGACAAGAGAAAGAAACCATTCACAAATGAGTAGATATTGTATGATTCCATTTATGCAAAATGTCCAGAATAGGGAAATGATCCTGGAGTCCCGGGATCGAGTCCCGCATCGGGCTCCCTGCTCGGCAGGGGCCTGCTTCTCCCTCTGATCCTCACCCCTCTCATGTGCTCTCTCTCTCTCATTCTCTCTGTCTCAAATAAATAAATAAAATCTTTAAAAAAAAAGAGAGAAAAAGAAAAGATCAGATATCACAGAAAGGAAAAAGTTCAACATTAAAATCTTTGTTTTAAAAATTGTGAAACTTCGGGCACCTGGGTGGCTCAGTTGTTTAAGTGTCTGCCTTTGGCAGGAAGTCTGCTTCTCCCTCTGCCCCTCACCCCACTCTTCTCCCACTCTTTCTCTCAAATAAATAAATAAAATCTTTAAAAAAAAATTGTGAAACTTCAAGCAAAGTGGTAATATGCTAATAATGTTAACAAAGAAAATAATTTGAAAACTAACATATGCTTATAAACAAAATAAAGATCTATGCTGTTAGAAAGAAGGTAACCAAAAGAAGAGTTGAACAATGAGTAAATATTAGGTAGGGTGGTAAGTTTGAATTTTGAAATAAATTTTAAATCTGCTCTTTCATTTTTACATTATTTCTCAAAGTATAATTAGCACATAGAATAGGCTTTCTAACCTTCAATTTCCTACCCACATGCTATTAATTTTCTGGCACACGCTCTGATTACATTTTAGAATGAGTGAAAATGAGAGTTTAATTTAGAGGGGAAAAAAAGAAGAGAAAGGAACTAAGGTAAAAAGTCATATACTCTACAAGAACTTAAATATAGAAAGCATTAGAAACTTCACAAAAACATTTAACACCTAATTCTATGTGTGAAAAAAAATTCCAGAACCCCAGCCATTCCTTGAGGAACACTAGCAGACCCGGAGGTCGTTCACTCTTCCCTGCCTGGTGGAAAGTGAGGCTCTCCCACATGGTGACATTCCTTGGTTTTTATATTTGTTGGTATGGAAAGAAAGTTTTCAGCCATTTTTCCCCCATGATCCTCCCCTCAGCCCAATGACAAAGGCAGAGCAGGTGTTGCTTTTTCCACCGTGTAGATGAATTAATGGAGGTCCAGAGCAAGGGACAGCAGCCACAGAGCAAAGCATATCCAGGAAGCACCCTGCTGTGTCAGACATTAACCCCTCCGTTGATGGATGGTACAAAGAGATGAAAATATCAGAGAAGGGTCTGGCGTGAAGGGGTTGTTGGGGCAATAGCTATTTACCTATTGTATGTCATGATTTTAACAACCAGTACAACCAACATTCTGGATGGTTCCCACTGAGTACTCACTACGTTCCCATGGAATATAGATTAAAAATACCTGATGTCAGCAGTAAATGTTGTGACCCGTGAGGCTATGTACAGCTGAATAATATCAGGATCTAGCTTTCCATGGGCCTATTAAAGAAGTTAGAAATGTTTGCTACAAATTAGCATTTATTATATGGAAAAGGGAAGAGGCCTTAAAAAGTGGCCTTCCTCATCTACCTGAGAGCTTCAAATCAGCCAAGACAAAGACAGTGGAGATTCTCAACAGAGTTCATCATGCTTGTATAGCAAAAGACTAATCAATCTTGAAAACCATACGACTTAGTTATTCCCATGTAGAATAGCAGAGAAGAGCTCAGCTTCTGGAGTCATACTGTCTGGCCTCAAACCATGGCTGGATCTCTTACCAGCCATGCCTCCGTTTCCCTGTCTATACAGAAGGGATCACAGCGTCTATCTCATAGGGTATTTCTGAGAATGAAATGAGCAAATGTACATTAAATGTCTGAGACCCAGTAAGAGTTCAACAAATGTTAGCTATTATTATTAATTGTAAGGACAAAT
Source organism: Mirounga leonina (assembly GCF_011800145.1). Taxonomy (NCBI): domain Eukaryota; kingdom Metazoa; phylum Chordata; class Mammalia; order Carnivora; family Phocidae; genus Mirounga; species Mirounga leonina. The sequence continues at coordinate 22,856,724 of NW_023270854.1, forward strand.
CCACCAGAATTGAGGAATTTTTGGACAGAAAGGGAATTATAATAATAACCCAAATGGCCTAGAGATAAAAATTCTAATTGCTACTCTGTCTAGGATGAAGCTATTTTCGTCTCTAATAGTAATCTCTTTTTCTTCTATATCTCTTGAGGGCCAAGGAGATATTGGTGAATATCTAGTAAACTGGATAATTAGGCATTTTCTCTAACTCATAAAATGAGGTGATGTCCAAATGTTTACCCTCAGGTTCACTGATGTAATGGATACATTCTACATGTTACTAAATAGAGAATAGAATCTATGGAAAAGTTTGGAGGAAGTAGCATTTCTGATCTTAGAAGTTGTAGGGGAGGAACTACGTGATGGATGAGGTAGAATGCTATTATCTCTTGTAAGTTCAGGATGCTTCTTTATGAGGCAAAATTGTTCCAAATAAAAAAATTAAAGAGGCTTTTTATGACTTTTGAAGATAATATGCCCAAGTGGATTATGTTTTAAAACCTATAATGGATTACATGCCTAAAACTAAACTCTAAAACAAAATAGACATTCTAAATTCTAAATGAAAGCATACCTGGTGTTTTACTAGGAGAGGATTCTTGGAGTGCATTTGGCCTTGGCCTTGGGCACAGCCTGGCAAGCCTCAGCTCATGTAGCCAGATGAAAACCACACCCAAAACCTTCTTCTCAAATATTCTTCCTCCTTCATTCCCACTAAAGGAGTCCAATGGAACCAAGAAGAGAAGGATGCAAAAAAAAACCCTGACACTAAAAGACATTTCCATCCCTGATCTATTTTGCAGGGACTTGTTTTGGTCACGAAAGTGTTGTTCCTGCTCAGTCCTGCCCTGGTGACTGGGAAGAGTATCTTTCCAACCTCAGGATAATCAAGGTATTTCCTCCCTGATTGAGGGATATGTAGAGAAGCTGCCCCTGAAGGAATCAAAGTTAACTCTGGAGGCACTATAAGGGCCTTTCTCTCTGTCTCTCTCTAGATATAGATATAGATATAGATATAGACATAGACATAGATATAGATAGATATAGATATAGATATAGATATAGATATAGATATAGATATAGATATAGATA
>NW_023270854.1:22857822-22913077 GCF_011800145.1 Mirounga leonina
AGATATAGATATAGATATAGATATAGATATAGATATAGATATAGATAGATAGATATAGATAGACATATGTATATCACATGTATCATTTAAGGTAATTCTAGCTGCGGTAACAAACAAACCCCAAAATGAGTAATGACTCCAACACAATAAAAGTTTATTTCTCTCAGATGAAGTCCAAATAGGAGATACTGAACAGACACAGCCTCCTTCATCCTATGCTTCTGACTGTCTTTACTACTTGACTTTCAAATTGTCCTGCCTTGTCTGCATCAAACCAAAGAATAAGAAATAACATAGGGAAGTAGACATTCTTATGGGTCAAGTCATTTCTGCTCACATTCCATTGGCAAGAACTTGGTCATTCAGCCAGATCTCACTACATGAGATGCAAGGAAATATGGTCTAGCTGTAGGCACCAGGAAGAAAAGGAAAGTTTGGTGAATAACTCGGTAGTTTCTGTGTATAGATTATAGCACCGTCCCTTCTCATTCATCCCTCCTTGTATACATGGCCTTTTCCATAAAACTTTGCAGGGTCCTCTCAGTGTGTGGTGCCATACTTCCCTTCCTCTTACCTATGGATGTGGTCATAAGACTTGCTTTGGACAGTTGGTTGAGGCAGAAGTGACTGTGTATTCTTTCTGAAACTTGACTTCAAGAGACCTTACAAGTGTGCACTTGCTTGCTTTACCTCTAAGCAGAACACACCTAGGTGAGCATGCTAGTCCCAGGAAAAGGACAAGAGACATGTAAAGAGGAGCCAAGTCATTCTAATCCAATCCAGCCCATGTTAACCACCCCCCTTAGCCCACCCTCAGGTCCATGAGACTAATTATTGTTATCCACTGAGTTTTGAAACTGTTTGTTATGCAGAGGATTTTGGCAATAGCTAACTGGTACATTCTGCAGCATCACCTCTCAACAACTTGATTTTTTAAACTCTGAAATAAAAATCTACAACACCGTTTCACTATAGATATCACAATAAACAATATAGATATCACTAAAAATAGCACTCCTCCCTTCAAGTCCTATTTAAAAAGCATATAGTATAGATCAAAATTAAATTAAAACTATTTCCATTTAATTTTAGATTACCTGACAAATCTTTGGTTCAAACCAAATTGGAACACAAATGTCTGCTTTTAAATACCTAAGTGCCTATACTGACAGTTTATGATTTGGTAGGAGGAAACTAATACATTGTGGCAACTTAATCATATTGAATAATATGGTTACACTTAAAATCATTTTTTTTACAGATTTTATTTTTATTTATTTGACAGAGAGAGACACAGCAAGAGAGGGAACCCAAGCAGGGCGAATGGGAGAGGGAGAAGCAGGCTTCCCGCAGAGCGGGGAGCCTGATGCGGGGCTCGAAACCAGGACCCTGGGATCATGACCTGAGCCGAAGGCAGACGCTTAACGACTGAGCCACCCAGGCGCCCCACCCATCATTTTTAATATATAATCTTAATATACTTGATAAAGGAAAATTCTATAAGGTTTCATAAGAAGATAAGAACATTGTTCTGAAAGCTCCAAAAATGTACTTTAACTTGGTTCCTATGGATCAAGTTGAAGAGTAGTTTATTCATTCAACAGACAGTGCTTCAATAGAGTTGCTGTGCCTCTTACTTCAAATTCTCTAGAGAGATCAAGAAGACACACTGTGGTTGGTTAATGTCCAGTATGGACAACAAGTGTCCACCTTGGTTGCAATCAGGTATGGGGCTGGGGGAGAGGAGGAGGGAAGAGGGAGACAAAAGGAAGAAAAGATGGAGATGACACAATTCAAGCATGGTTATGGGACCAAAGGAATGGACGCATCACAGAGAAGGACATATGAAAAGTACTGACACCTCAAAACATGCCTGCTTCAGGAGGCACCACCTAGTATGACTGCTGTAGGACTCCGGGCAGAGGCCACAGTATATACAAGAGGCTGAAGCAAAGAGGACATGCCTCTGTTATCTGCCTTTCATCAGTTTCTTTATTATTAGTTCTTTATGTCACCATCTGCTATTCTCTGATACTCAAGACTGAATTTTTCCTCCTCAGAGCTTTCTGATCTCCCTGGATTTATCTCATCCTATTATTTGGCAAACTATATGATAAATGCCTGCCTACAAATCCTTATCCCCCACAAGAGTAAAAGTCCCATGGGGACTAGAGACCATATCTACTTTATCCATTGTACTCACAGGACTAGAACACCCGACATGCAGTAGGCATTCAGTAAGCATTGTCAAAGTAATGACAGTTACCTGTTGAGCACTTGTGCTTGAGGAATCATGAATATCTACATAATATCTACATGTTGTATTCACAAATACTTGCAATATGTACATGTTACATTTGCAAACATCTCATTCACTTTCAGTTTTTTTCAGAGAGATGTTATTTTAATTTAGTTCCTGAAAATCTCTGGAGATTCTGAGCCAAAATATTAAAAGATAACTAGATAAGTAAATTTTTAAATGTACATAAGTTCTTGTCAGCCTTGAATTGATTCAAATGACTTTCAGAATATTTCCACTGATACAATGATCATAATTGCCATTTCATTTCCGTACATTATTTATCTGTGCAATTACAAAATAAATAAAACACCCTATAAGAAATTAAGTTGTAATGTGTTGCCCCTGGAGATTTCATGAATTATAATAGTTACATTTCCTTCTGAAGTAACTAAAAGTTTATATCCCTGAGGGATTAATAGTTTACAAGGAAAGTAACATAATCTTTGGGGGAATCTATCTTTTCTTCTGATTATAAAAGTAAAACCCATTTATAGACACTTTGGGGAAAAAACAATTATAAAGAAGTACAGATAAGATTGGATTAAAATACTGAACTAAGAACATCACTCTAATTCAAAATCCCTTGAAATGGAAGAAATATACTACTTTAAAAGAATTAACACATGTAGAGCTAGAAAACCAAAAGGCATAACATCAAGAGGTTATAGAAGAATTCCCACAAAGTAATAAGCATAAAGATCAGATTGGCAAAGAAGTACACATCTAAAAAATGCAGGTCAGGAGAAAGCTACTGCAGAAATTAAAGCAATACCAGAGGCCAAACCAGCTCAGTGTCCACAGATTCCAAGAGAAAAAGAGACATGGGGAGGGGGATTAATTTTAAGACAATGGGGCTGAGCAGTGGGCCAGTCTGTCTAGGAAGGGCTCCTAGCAGCAAGGTCGGAGGTAGAGGGAGAGAAACAGATCTGCAATATCCCTGCATGACCACAAGGAACGCAGCAGGAACAGCATACGCCAGTATTGGTTCTTTTGCTAAATTCACACAAACAGCCCTGTGAACTGGGTCTTCTGACTCTGTCTTGCAGCGAGTGACACTCGTGCCTCCAGGACCTCAGCTATTCCTCTCCCCAGAAGACAGCTTCCCTACACAAGCTGCCTAGACACAGACCACTGCCAGTCAAGTATGAAAGATATTTTTTTCAAAATGTTTTCAACACTTTTCCTTATCAGTCAGAACTCAGTCAGGAAGCAAAAATCATACCACAGTATTTGAACAGTGCCGGTGTATTAGAGATGGGGTGTCAGAAGGCTGGTTCTCCAAGTGTAAACTGCACACTGGCCTCAGCTGGGAGGAAGTGTTGCCGCTGGGGTGAAGAAGCCTGAAGTGCCTCCCATCAGAAGAGGAAGCAAACAGCCAGGAGCAAGTCCTGTCTCTCTCCCCCAGCCTTCCCACCTCCCTCTGACAACCCCTAATGGCGAAGATGATCAGAACCACTGCAAAAGCAGAAAAGTGGTTCGAGGAGTTCTAGCTCCAGCATCACAAAGCCAAATACCAAAGAGTAGATTTGGAGCCAAGAGATTATAGTTTAATCACTGGCAAACCACCACATAGTGTAGGGGAGGAAAAACATTTCCCTTCCCTACCCTGGGACCTTCGAATTCAACCGCTGGAGGACAGATTAACAGGAGAAAAGGCATACAGATTTTTTTCAAGATTTATTTATTTATTTGAGGGGGAGAGGGGTGGAGGGAGAGGGAGAGAGAAACTCAAGCAGACTCCTGCTGAGCCAGGAGCCTGATGCGGGACTTGATCCCACGAAACCGAGATCAGACCTGAGCCGAAACCAAGAGTCGACACTCAACCAAGAGTCGAGGCTCAGCCGACTGCACCACCCAGGTGCCCCCATACAGATTTTATGTGATGCTTTTATCCATACAGGCACATAGCGTTTCACAGAAAGTAAGTGTAGACTAAAGTGGCAGTTAAACTCAGGAGGAGAGGGAAGGGAGCTTATGTGCCCTTTGAACAGAGGGTGAGAAACTGGAGAAGTGACCAAAGGAGAAGGGTCTTGGACTTCTACAGGCGGTAAATTGTGGGAAAGTAAATATATAGCAGAAACTAATGGAAGACGAGGTTATTTGGGTTAGGTCTGTTTGTGCAGCTCCATCTCAGGTGCCGACTTTCTGTCTCCATTGATAAGGGTTTTTCTCCATCTGGAGCAGGATAGGAGAGAGGGAACACCTTCACAAAGGGAAATTTATGTCCTGCTTTTAGGCAGATGGGGGGAGGGCAAAGGGCCTTTTCTGAGTTTGCTGCTTCTTAATTGCCTTCAGCTAGAAATAATCCTGATGCCAAAAGTGGCATACTTTGGGGTGATATATTCTGATCCCCTTCCACAGCAAGAAAGAAAGGCACCAAATTCACTTTTGATTTTCATCATCTTTTTAAGGAATATCTACATCCATACTATATTGAAGTTCTACTAAAATTTTTCAATCCTCAGATTTTATAAAACCAAAAATATGATTACATTATAATAATACTTAATTTTTTCATATCTATCTTCATTTGTGACTCTGCCTTATCTATAATGCTCAGTAAATAGTCTCTGTAGTAGTTTCAAAATTATTTGACACATAAATCTTGTCCCTCAGTCATTGAAATATTTTTGTTTCCTTATTTTAACTTCCTTGTATTTATTGTAATATCATTATACTGCGTATTTCTCATATCATTTTGATTTAGAAAAAAACTTTTCTCTAAAAGTTTTTAAACTATTTTTAGGTCTTTTTAATATGAGTAAGTAACTTGATCTTTTGGGGTTTCTTGTAACCTTTTGGAAACATCAGTTCTAAATACTAAAAATTGATGGGAGTACAAATTTAATATTCATTTCTTTTTCTACCAAAGTCCATAATTCATTCTATTTGAGAATTTTCTGCTGCTCTATCTTTTCTAATGGATCTTGCTTCATATCTAAATTAAATCTAATTGCTTTCACAACATTTCCCAATCATGTTATCTGAGAGTGGTTGCAAGATCAAATCTGATATGACTTTCTTCAAGATATGCCATTTTTACACCATTTTACACAGAGATAATCCAGAGATTATCATGCTTAACCTCTGAATTGTTCCTCCTGAATGTGATTGTAATTGGCATGGTCGAAGCCACGTCTCCTAGTAACAAATTCTAACTATACACAATTAAAATTTAGTTAGGCACAAAGAAGGGCTCTGGATATTTCAGACAAAAGTCTGGTTTTTGCAGACTTTTTCTTCACCAAACATGTCAGTGCCATTACCCTAGACTGCCTTCCCCTGTCTTTTAAATTAATGCCAAATGTCTAAAGATTTTTCAATTCTTCAGTTAATTTTTAAAAATGTACTCTTTGCAACAGGTATAAAAATCAATGAAATACTCATTTCAACCTCCTTGTTTTGAGAAGTCTCTGGTTCAACAACATATACAATAAATTTTAGTTGTTCAACACAATTTTTGTCCCTGCCACAATCTGACTGAACTGAACGATATGTTCTTTTTTTAATTTTTATATGGTATTTTGTCCTACTTAATTACCTATTAAATCAATAATGATATATTAAATTCTCCATTCTAAATAGTGAAAATTTGTTTCACGATTTCTTTTCCATCTTACCTGTTTAGCCATTCCAGCATTAAATTACTTCTATTGAACTTAGAAAATCTTTTTTCAGTAAATATTGTACCACAAAATCCCTGTTATGCTTTGTTTTCAAGAACATCATGCTGATATTCTCTATCTCTGTCAATGTTCCGCATTTGCTTGTCTTTGTAGAATACTATCAATTGTTTGCTTTTTATTCAGCCTTTTTGTTCCAGTCTAGTAACTGCCTGTGAGCCTTTTTGTGTGTAAGTGACATTTCATGATTGTAATTAAATCTTCATTCAGGGAAGAATATGAAGTTGTAGGGATTTCTTCTGATCTGTTCAAGTTATGACTTTAATTAGAATAATTTTCTAACTCATTTTCTTTTACTTTTTTGACCAATAATTAAATTCTCATTAAGAATTTGTGGTGCCTGTATGCAAATCTTATGTGGGTCACGTTCAATGGAAATCTGTTCTCTTTTATGTTTTCGATGTATAAAAACTTAAGCACTCTATTCCTTTGAAAACTTCCTCTTTTTTTCAGCTCTTTTCTTTTTCTGAGTTACAGTTTTACATTGTCAATTTCAACTTCTGTACAATGTCAGCTTGTACTCATTCTCAATGATCTGGGAACTTCTGCCTCTCAAATTCCTCCTGTACCATGAAATAGTGTTTGTCTCTGACACACAGCCCAATCCTTCATGGTTGCCTTTTCTTCTCTAGTGTACTTCCTTAAATATTTTTTTGCAATTTTATTGTGGTAAATTGTACGTAACATCAAATTTACCATCTTCAACATTTTAAGGGCCACAATTCAGTGGTGTTAAGTACGTACATAGGGCTGTGCAGCCATCAACACTACCCATTTCTAGAACTTTCTCATCATCACAACCTGAAACCCTGTACTCATCAAACAAGTGCCCATTCCTCTTTCCCCTTTCAGCCCCTGGCAACCACCCTGCTACTCCATGTCTCAATAAATCTGATTATTCTAGATGCCTAATACAAGGGGAATCATACAATAGTTGTCCTTTTGTGACTGGCTTGCTTCACTTAACACCAATGCTTTCAAGGTTCATCCATGTCATAGCCTGTGTCAGAATCTCCTTCTTTTTTAAGGTTGAATAATATTATGTCATACCACATTTTGTTTATCCAGTCATCTCCTGATGGACTTTGGGGTTGTTTCCACCTTTTACTGCATCCCTGTTTTCAATATGGGGGATATATGCCTAGGAGTGGAATTTCTGGCTTATATGGTAATTCTATGTTTAACTTTTTTAAGAACTCCTGGTTGCTTTTTATACCTACATTTCCCCTACTGCTTTTTATAGTGGGTTGTTTGTAAAAAGGTGAAGTTCTTTACTTCACACAGAATGTTTTTCTGAGTACTATGTGTGGGGCAGAGCTATGTTTTATGTGAATGGATATTCAGTTGTCCCATACCCATTTACTGTACAGTTTGTTTTTCCCCCATTGCTTTGAGACTCTGGCTTTATCAAACACTAAATTTTCATATAAGCATGGGTCTCTTAGGGCACCTGGGTGGTTCAGTCGGTTAAGCGTCTGCCTTCAGCTCAGGTCATGATCCCAGCATCCTGGAATGGAGTCCTGCGTCAGGCTCCCTGCTCAGCGGAGAGTTTGCTTCTCCCTTTCCCTCTACCCCTGCCCCCCTGCTCATGCTCTCTCTCTCTCTCTCTCAAATAAATAGGTAACATCTTTAAAAAAAACCAAAATGGGTCTCTTTTTAAATTCCTACTCTTTCCACTGAGCCAATGTTCACAACTACACAGGAGCCCACATTGTTCTTTTTTCAAATTATTTTTAGTTTCCTCAGACATTTTTTCTCTCAATGAACTTTAGACTCAGGTTCCTAAAGTTTAATTAAAATTTTCTAGGGAATTTAATTGGAATTTTATTATTATTAAATGAATAGAAGAAACTACATTTTTATAATATTAAACTCTTCCGTACAGCAACTTAGTATTTCCCTCCATTTATTCAGGTCATCCTTTCCATCCTTCATTAAAGATTTTCTACATTCTTTTTATTTCAAATTGTGTCGCTATTGTAAACGCAACATAAGAATTTCTATCTTTAAAATCCTTTAGGAGAAGATCTATTTAGAAATAACAATATGAGGCTTTAATAATTTCCTGTATTTTTAGATATTTAAGGGTTTTTTGACTTTTTGTTATTCTAATCTAAGAAAAAATATTATTATATATAATTCTTTGACTACTTTTCAGATTTTTTCTTAGAATCTTCAGAACAGACTCTGTATATTTGTGGATCAGAGAGAAGAAACACTTTTAAGGTTCTTGAGGGCATATTCTTGATACACCACTGTATCTTGATACACTTCCTGTTGCACTAAAAATAAAATTTAAACTCTCCACTCTTGTCTACATAGTCCTCCCTGACTGGGGTTTGCCTCCCTCTCCAACATAATCTCCTGCCACTTTCTTCCTGGTCTCCCACAGGCCAACTCTAATGGTCTTCTTTCTGTTTCTAGAACACGCCAACATTTGCCAAAACTAACACAATAAAAGTTTATCTCATATTCACACAAACCCTCTACCTTCCAGCTGCAGCATCTAGAACAGATGGTCTCTAAGATGGCTGCAGGAAGGCACCCTGGTTCTTGATTACCGTGGCCCAGTGATCAATGTCATATCTGCTCATAGTGCACTGACCAAAACCAGTCATAGGACCCAGCCTAACTGCAAAAGAGCTCGAAAATGTCAAGGAGGATTTGGTGAGCACTGTCTCTGTCGCAATGGCCACAATTTGCCTTTATTTCTCTGGACATTGAATATCCTTTCATATATTTAATAACTATTAATACCATGTTTCATGAGTTGCTTGGGCATGTCCTTTCTCCAGTTATCTACAGGAATTCCTGCTGTTTTTTTATTTGCTCTTTGGAGATATTTATATATTAAGGCTATTTTAGAATTTCTTAATGATTCTACTTATCACCTGTTCCAATTTCCTTATGTGTTTGGTTTGCATCTTAATGTTATGCATGTTACTAGCACAGAAAAGTTTTTCTTTTAAAATAATAATCTAGGAGGCGCCTGGGTGGCTCAGTCGTTAAGTGTCTGCCTTCGGCTCAGGTCATGATCCCAGGATCCTGGGATTGAGCCCTGCATCAGGCTCCCGGCTCCGCGGGAAGCCTGCTTCTATCTCTCCCACTCCTCCTGCTTGTGTTCCCTCTCTCTCTGTGTCTCTCTCTGTCAAATACATAAATAAAATCTTTTAAAAAATAAATTAATTAAATAAAATAAAATAACAATCTATTTTCTATTCATTAGATTGGGCTAATAATCAAGTCTATAATTTTCCTTTTTAAATGTTTCTGTTGCATTTAAACTTTAAAAGTCCTTTCCTACTTAAATACCACACATTCATCTATATCTTCTTATTTATGGTTTGACTTTTTACATTTAACTTCTTGATAAAAAACACAAAATGATGTATTGCTAGCACATAGAAAAAACAATGAGGAAGTCCCCAAGACTGAAATCATATAACAGATCAGAACATCGGTATGCATCATTATCCATTACCTTAGACAAATTGGCTACCAAAACTGAAGCTTTATTTATTGTGCAGAGGGGTGATGGAAGCTAGAAAAAGGAGTAGCAGAGAGATGCAGTCCAAGGAGGAAATAGACATATCAGGCTATCACCAGCTACTAGAACATCCAGCGTCCTTTCCAGTTCTGATTCCAAGTTCTTAATGTTCACTCCTTATTATGAGTTTTCTTCCCATGCTGCTTGCCTACAGGAGAGAATACATGGACTAAAGAACACAAATATCCAGGCTGCCTGTGTTACAAAAGAATGAATTGCACACCACTCTTGTTTGTTTAGAAAAAGTCAGTACCCGGGAGTCTAGTTCCTTTACCTATGTTTAGAGTTTAATTTCAGAGCCTAAGAAGCCAGCTCAGAGCCTTAAACACAGTGATGACACCAAATGCAGCTCCCTACTTGGACTTGCCTAGAAATCACCATCTTTCCCAGGTAGAACTACTCTATAGCTCGATGCATGATTGCTTTGAAGACCAATGCACTTCATGAATTCTTTGCCCTTGCATAAGGACCATACTAACCTTCTCTTAATTATTTCAGTTTTAGTATTTGTGCTATCAAACTGAACCCATAGATTGTATTTAAAGCCTAAATCAAATGGGCCAAATCCAGTCCATTGTCTGTGTTTGCAAATAAGGCTTTATTGAAACACAGCCACGCCCATTCATTTACATATTATCTATGCCTGCTTTTACTCTACAGTGGACTTGAATTGTTGTAACAAATAGACCATGTGGCCTGCAAAACCTAAAATACTTATTATTTGGCCCTTTACAGAATAAGTGTGCTGTCCCCTATCCTAGGGTAGTAGTTAGAGCAAGAAGATAAAAAGAACCTGGATCTTCAGAGCTAATGGAGAACCCCAGCCATCCTGTATGGCTTGTCTTCAACTGGACATTACAGAGAATTATATCTCTATCTTATTTGTGCCCCTGGACTTCTGTGGTATTAAAATTAATTCTTGGGTACCACAACTGACTATCACATAACAAATCAGTTTGGAAATGAATATGTTTCAGTCAGGGTAAGCTAGGTTATGCCAAACTAGTAATAATCCTTGAAATTTTAGGTGCTTAAAAGAAACAGGTTTATTTCTCACTCATGCTATATGTCTGTGAGCGAGCTGCTAGTTCTGCCCTACATCTTTTCACTGCAGAACACAAGCTGAGGAAGCCCCCATCATTTGAACCATTATTTTTGGTCTGGCAGGGGAAAGAAATATGGAAATCATGAACTCTTTCTTAAAGCTTCCACCTAGAAGTGACATCACTTTTGCTCACCTTCTATTGACCAAAGTAAGATACGTACTGTAGCCTACATACTCTTGAGGCCCTGCTCCATATTCCCCAGTCACTTGAGTTCACCTGGAACTACAGGGCAATTCCCAGCAAGCTGACAGCTTCCCAACCCAAATGTCTGTTTCTCTCTTTTTTTTATTCTCAAGGGCTTTCACCAACACCAGAATTTGTTCCACACGTGAGGGTGATCCAGAAATACAAGGATGTTAGTGCCACTGGGGTAACCTTCAACAAATTGGAGGATGAGAGTTGTGATATATGCCCCAGGATCCCTTTCCTTTTATGGCACAATCCTTATGATATCTCTGAGTGCCCTCAACAGGATTGAATATTAGTGGCCCATAGCTTTCCCCCATTCTTGGGTCACTTCCCCACTTCCTCATTTTTGTTCCATAAGATCACTTTACAAATATTCTATGCTACATTTAAGGCTTTGTCTCAAGGTCCACTTTCATGAGAATTTAAATCAAGATATGTGGCCACATTTTTCACAGAAATTAAAAAAAGATCCTAAAATTTATATGAAATCACAAAAGACCCCAAATAGCCAAAGCAAAGCAATCTTTAGAAAGAAATGTGGAGGCATTGCACGTCTTGATTTCAAACTATATTATGAAGCTATAGCAATCAAAACAGTGTGTACTGGCATAAAAACAGACACTTAGACCAATGGAACAGAATAGAGAACCCAGAGAGAAATCCACACTTATATGGTCAACTAATATTTGACAAGGAAGCCAAGAATACTCAATGTGGAAAGAATAATCTCTTCAATAAATGGTGTTAGAAAAACTGGACATCCAAAAACAAAAGAATGGAATTGGACCCCTATTTATGCCATTCACAAAAATTAACTCAAAATGGATTAAAGATTTAAATGCAAGACATAAAACCATAAAACTCAGGCACCTGGGTGGCTCAGTCATTAAGCGTCTGCCTTAGGCTCAGATCATGATCCCAGGGTCCGGGGATCGAGTCCCACATCGGGCTCCCTGCTCTGGGGGAAGCCTGCTTCTCCCTCTCCCCCTCCCCCTGCTTGTATTCCCTCTCTCGCTGTCTCTCTCTCTGTCGAAAAATAAATAAAATCTTTAAAAAAAAATTTTTTTAAACCCCATAAAACTCCTAGAAGGAAAACATAGAGAAAAAGTTCCTTGACATCAGTCTTGGTGATGATTTTTTAGATATGACACCAAAAGCACAAGCAACAAAAGCAAATATCAACAAGTGGGACTATATTAAACTAAAAATCTTCTACATAGCAAAAGGAACAATCAACAAAATGAGAAGATATCTTACAGAATAGGAGAAAACATTTGCAAACTATATATCTGATACGGGGTCAATATCCAAAATACATAAAGAACTCCTACAACTCAATAGCAAAAAAACCAATCTGACTAAAAAATGGGCAGAGGACCTGACCAGACATTTTTCCAAAAAAGGCATACAAATGACCAACAAGTACATGAAAATGTGCTCAACAGCACTAATAGTCAGGAAAATGTACATCAAACCACAATGAGATACTGCCTCCCACCTGTCAGAATGTCTATTATCCAAAAGACAAGATGTAAAGAAAAGGGAACCCTTTGCACTGTTGGTGGGAATGTAAGTTGTGTAGCCACTATGGGAAACAGTATGGAGGTTCCTCAAAAAATTAAAAATAGAACTACCATATCATTCAGCAATCCCACTTCTAGGTATAAATCCAGAAGAAATAAACTATCCTGAAGAAATATATGCACTCCTATGTTCACTGAAGCATTATTTACAGTAGTCAAGACATGGAAACAACCTAATTGTCCATCAGTAGGTAAATGGATAAAGAAAATGTGGTATTTATATACAATGAAATATTATTCAGCCATAAAAAAGAAGGTAATCCTGCTATCTGCAACAACATGGATGGACCTTGAGAGTTTTATGCTAAGCGAAATAAATCCAACAGAGAAAGACAAGCACTGCATGATCTTATAATGGAATCTAAAAGTCTGAACTCAGCAGCAGCTCATTCTGCCCACAGGTCCTGTTCGTGTGCTTTAATAAAACCACATTTTTTGCACCAAATAAATAAACAAGCTGAACTCACAGGAATATTAGAATGGTAGTTGCTAGGCCTAAGAGTTTGGGGCAAATCGTGAGATATTGGTCAAAGGGTACAAACTGTCAGTTATAAGATGAATAAGTTCCAAAGATCTAAGGTACAGCACGATGACAAGAGTTAAGAATAGTGTAATATTGTTAATAAAATATATACTAAGTATATTGTAATATACTTGAAAGTTGCTATGAAAGTACTTTCATGTTCTCACCGTAACAAGAACATCAACAAGATGGTAGTCATGTGAGGTGAAGGTTATGTTAACTAACCTTACTGTGATAAATATTTTGCAATATATGCATGTATCAAATCATCGCGTTGTATACCTTCACCTTGCATATTGTATGTCAGTTATATTACACCAAACCTGGAGGATAAAAGATTCATGGCCATGCCTAATTTCAAAAGAATAGGGGAAAGCAAATTCAAGAAGGCTCCTGAATGAGAACAGCTCTACTGACCCCCACAGCTTTCTGGGCCTTTCTAAGTTCAGTTCCTGAGAACCAAGTACCACATGTTCCAGTCCCCACTAAACTATGCTTTGTCCCCTTGCACACGCCTTCACTTTTCTGCATCCATGACATTGGTCATGTTCTCTGCCTGGATTACTCTTTCCTTCCTGTTTTTAATATCTGTAAACCAGATTACTCCTTAATTTTAGACCCAATTTAAACAATGCCTCCTCCTTTCTCTGAGCCTGCCCACTCTTTCCTACCTCACCAAACAGGAAATAATCCTTCCCTGCTCTAAGCACTTAATAGTCTTTTACACTTCTCACTTCCTACCTTAATTACCGTTATGTTTTACCTGCTTTAATCTAGTATAATCTTCTCAAAGATAAGATTTTTTTCTCAATTCATTTTAATCTTTCCCATTGCCTAACACAGCACTAAAATATAATAAAGGTTGCTGGCCCATAACTGATTGAATAAATGCAATTTTCTTCAATCAGAAACGTATTCACCCCACACCTACTGAGCTCACCAGAACACCTTTCCTTACTAGAAGCTAATGCAGGGGAAAGCTAGTTTCTGTTTGTGTACAAATCTGTGACAATTCAATATAACATCTTCTCTCATAATAAATGACTGATTTCAAGAGAAGTAAACATTTTTATTTTATATTTTCTATCTCCCAGAATGGATGCATATTCTTCTTTCATCCATTTGCGTAAACTTTCTTGAAAACAGAAATGAGTATCTTCACCTGTGTGTACAACTTGTGTCTCCTAATATAAGAGATGTGAATAACAAGAAAATCTTACCTTTTAACACTAACTTCATGTAATGAATTGGAAATGGAACACAGCCTAGAAGGACAATAAGCTCACCTTGAACTCCATTTCAAACTTAGATGTTTAGGGTAAGCTATGTGCTTTAAAAAAAATCACCTCACCTTCTAAAATGCGGGGAAATAAGTATCACAATGTAGAACTGACCTTGGAGCAGATAAATGGGGCTCCCACTCTTAGGGGACTTTCCGGCATTGCACTGATGATGGGATAGCCCCAGGCTTGGAAAAATGTATTCCTTTAACAATTATTGCTTGAATTCCTGCTATGTGCCAGACTCATGTTAGGCCCGGATGGTGAGCACCAAGTACAGTTCCCACCCTCAAAGAACTAACATTCCAGTGTGTGTTGGAACGACAGCTGTCCTGACTCTGGTATTTATCAGCTGCATCATCTTGGGTAAGTCACTAGATCTATTTTAGCCAATATTTTTGTAGTCGTTTATAAAGAGGAGAGATTATCCAGCAGCCTCACCCTCTTGCTGAGGGACTCAAATGTCCAAGTGAGTCCTGACTCAGATATCACTGGGTGTGGGTGTCCAGTAGGAATGAGCACATGGATGGAGATTATGATGGGCCCCCAGGGGGTTACTAGAGTTATTTTCACATTTTCTCCTAAATCAAGGTCAGGTAACTCTTTGCAGGCCATGCCAGGGAAAGAGACAGCTGCCTTCAGAAACTGTCTGCCTGGAAGGAATCATAAACATTTCCAAAGGAGAAAAAAATATGGGAAATATACAGCTGGCCCAAATTAGGACAAGTTGACTTTCACAAGGCCCAGCCCTTACTGGCCATTTGGAGAAACCTGCCACATGGAAGAGAGGGCCACAAGCCTTAACTCTAACTCCCCATCATGTTTCCCCAAATACACCCTCTAAATGAAATAAAATAATTATTTAAAATAATTTAAAATAATTATTTTAAAATAATTGAAATGAATATATTTTCATTTTTGATTAAATTAAATTTCTCCCTAACAAGAGAACTTAAGTACTGAGGACTATGATTCTGTAAGTTTGGATTGAGCCTTGGAAGGCCACAAACTGTAATATCTAATATAATGTCTTAGGGGTTTTGATCCCCCCCAAAACAAATTCATTCCTATTGAAAATGTATGCTCTAGGAGAGCATGGAGAATTCTCTAACAGATTGAAAAATCTGTAGGCTTCTCCCCCTCACCCCAGGTCCTGAGCTACCTCATGTCCAGGGGCCCTAATGCATCCCTGAACATGTGAAGTTGAGGGAATGACCCTGTCAGTGTCCTTAGGATGGACATGTCTTGTGAGGATCTGCCTGAAATACTCTCTAATCTTAAACCAGGAAAAGAATAAAGCAGCAGTAAAGTCAGCAGCACAAAGAGCTTTCACAAAGCAATTTAAGTTTAAACGCCAGATTGATTATTTGATATTTATTTTACACCTATTGTATGCAACACACGAGTAAGAAATTCAAGCGGGTGTGTTGATAACAATGCCAGGTTTCCCTTAGCCAGCTGGAGCTAAAATGTCAGGAAGTTCTAGGAGTCTTAAGTTAGAGGTGGGGAGAGGCCTCTATGGTCTTCATAAAAGAAGCCCTTTCTGTCTTCATATGCAGCCCTTCAAAAATGGATCCAGCAATTCATTTCTCTGGAACATTTTTTCCTTTCAGCCCTGAATTGAAGAAAGTCCTCAGGGAAACAAAGGTAGTGAATGCTTATACCAAATTCATCTTCATTCCAGAAAAGTCTAACAGGAAACTAATCAAAAGGTGCAGGAAGTCTCATTAAATTTGGGGGGAGTGCAGGTGGAGCCTGGGCATATACCATTTTGTGTAGCTGGGTTTATAACATTTTGGGTCAGAGGACCAAATGTCCTCACTGCTTACCATGATTTATATTTTTACATAAATTATTTCTGATCTGAAATGCCATTTCTTTGTCTTCCTGACTTAGTCGCTCAGTGAAATTTTATACTTTTGCCAAATATCTGGTACTCCACAGAAATTGAAATCAACAGAGAAATTAATGTGCCAGTTTCTTAGGTAACTAAGGAACTCTGTAGGAGAATTCTGCGGAGAACACTGGGCTTCTTAAGGATATAATTAAAGGTAATTCCAACCCAGATGTGAGGCACAGGAAGCTCAGGACAGACACTCTGTGTCAAAACTCAAATTGTGGGTGGGAAGGAAGGGCGAGGAGGAAACTGCAGGGAAAGCAAGCTATTAAGATGATAAATATGTAATCATACGATGTTACTAAATCCACCTCAACTTTATCAAGTCTTTAACTCATATCATTGGACAAAACAATTTTTAATTCATATGCAATAAAGAAAGAAGTTAGGGGAAACCAGACTGCCAAAATTATTCCACGGGGATCTCAACTTCAACATTTAGGAATGAGGCAGGCAACATTTCATTATCACAGTCAAATGCAGGTCAGATGATAGATAACATCTCCTGGTTGAGGTTTCAGCTGTATTTTTTTAGGAACTGGGCAGAAATATTAACTTGCACTGACTTGAGAGTTATTTAGCACCTTCAGCTAGTACTTATTCAAAATGCCAGAGGGGAAACAATCAGGCAGCTTTTCCAAACGAGCAGAACAGCATAGCGGGATATTGTAGGTATTTGTATATGTGGGAATTCCAGCTCAAAAAATGCAAATGAAGAAATTCACTCACGCATTTATATATGGGGAAGCCATGTAGATTTATTTGCAGATTTTTTTCTGCTCCATTTGTGATATCTAAGGAGAAATAAATGTGATTTGACTGGATTTTAACCACTATTGAACAATCAAGATTTGTATGAACCATTTGGGTGCACTCTGCTTTGCCTCCTGGGGCGCTTTCTAATAATGCCTTAGATTTCCTAAGCAAGAAACCTTGAAATTATTTAATTTCATTGTTGGTATTGTTTCTACAGTTCTATCAACATTATCACTCACAGGGGAAAGAAAGATGGAAACTGTCAGATCGAATTCAGTTTTGTAACACATATGCTTGGAGTCATAAACAACTAGGAAAGAATAATTTATCAGACGCTCCAGCTGTTGTGACACAGTACCAAGTGCAATGAATACGTAAAACAATTTGATTAGTGTAGAACGTCAGTCTGAATAATACTTGAATCAGAAAGTGTTTTTAAACTGAATATTTTCTGGTCTACTTGTTTCAAATCAAGTAGACATTTTGCCAAATCTCTGCTTCCCTCAGTGTTTTATGAACATACATCCCCAGTTGGGTCTATCCAGGGTGAAGTAAGATAAAAAGACACCTAACATTTGCCAACAATTATAAGTTTCGTTTTGCAAGAAAAGTCCTATAATCTATATAATCCTGGATTTTCCCAAACGACTGGATTTTAAGTCAGTGATTTTGTTAAAGGTGATCTGTATAATGTATGTAACCAAAAGTGATTTTAATTTCATACAATGTATAACTTAAAGCATGTTTTATAAATATGAATATGCAAAAGCAGGAGGAATGTCCTTTGTCAGACTGATGCCTTAGTTTTGGGTTTGGAAAATAGTTCATTCTTAAGCATTATGTGGACTGTTCGGAAGTTGCAACCTGGTAAATGTCAGTACCTTAGATTATAGCAGTGGGTCTCAATTAGAACATCTAGCAATATGTATCACAACTAGGTGGGGGTTGAAGGTCCCTTAGGCTACTAGTGGGTAGAGACCAGGATGCCACTAAACATGCTATAATGCACAGGACAGCTCCCCAGGACAAAGAACTGTCCAGCCCAAAATATCAATAGTACCAAAGGCAAGAAACTCTGGATGGGGGGGGAAGGTGGAAATACACACTGGTTAGATTTTCTTGAGGCCTAACTGCTGAGTCTCAAAACAATTATCCATATGATCAGGAGGTAGAGAGAAGAGGTAAGCACTGAGCTGGGAATTATGAAATATTTCTAGTCCTTGCTCTGTCAAGGTAATAAAGACAGACTTCATGATTTAAAATTTAAAAACAACAAATTTAAACAAGTACAGTATTCATAGGAGCCCTGGTTTCCTCATATGTTAAGGAAAGACCTCTAGGCTTTACATTTCCCAGAAGCCTTTTAATTATGCTTTTCCATCACACCAGATATTAATTTCTTATAGAAATTTTCCATTTATAAATTCTTTTATGGCCATCATTTCCTTTGTTGAAATAACAACACAAATATTAATTACGTTGTGATTAATAACATTTGCATACAAAATTGAAGTTGGGTTCTTTGAAGAAAGCTACAATTCTATCAATGCTTAGGATTCTCCAAAAAATAAATAGCCTCTCCACCCATCAATTGATGGAGACTACATCCCATCCTCTTGAATCTAGGTTAGTCTTGTGATTTGTTTTTGTCAACAGAATGAGTGCCATTACTGTGCTAGTTCTGGGTCTATGCCTAAAGAGGCCTGGCACCTACTTTTACACTCTTTGAGCCAGGTGTAATATTATAAGGAAGTCCAGACTAGACTAGTGACATTAGAAGCCATAGAGAAAAAGTCCTGAAGAATGAGAGGCCATTTTGAATGTTTCACCCCAGCCAAGCTCCCGCCTGAATGCAGCTGCATGTGTGACCCAGTCAAGATCACCCAGAGCAGAAGAACCAGCCAGCTAAGCCCTGCCCCAATCCCTGCCCCACAGAATGTGATGAATTATACATCATTCTTTTAAGCCATTATGTTTGGGGATTTTGTGTTTCACAGCAAGGAATAACTGAAACAGAACTTTGCTGGCAACTCAGAGAAATCCTCACTTCAGCTTCACCTACTAGTGATTTAATCTTCTCTTCCAGGGACAAAAAAATAGAGGCATGACTTTCCTCCCAGCATGGGAGGCACCAGAAAAAATTTCTATTGTAACCCAGTTACTAACTTCCCCCTCCAACTTACCGGCTTAGCTTCACTGTGGACCTTAGTATAGTGTTACTAGAGAACTCAGGGTCCCCCATGTTGCTAGACCAGGTCTCTGTTTTCCTAAATCTGTCACAAGATGAGCAGAGTTTTACTTGCTTCTTCTAACATGTACAAAATTCAGTCTATTCACAAAACTCAATCAACTCAGTACAATCAACTCACAAAATGGCTGAACCATGCCTGTGAATCCTTGTTTGTTTCCATGTAAAATAGAGGTAGCTAACTGTTGGAACACTTGAATCTCCAGAATGTTTTTGGCTTGGCTAATACCAGAAAGGATCAAATCTGGAAAATAAGTAATAGGATTCCAAGTACACTGCTATCTCGACTCAAGTGGTTTCATGTAAAAGTATAAAACCCTTAGGGTGGGGCAATGGGTAGGCCTCAAAGATGACTCACAATGCCATCCATGCTTCCACCATGGCCTGCCTTTTGGTTTTCTGCTTCCCTGAGAGGAAAACTTTACTAGCCAGACTGGTGACCAGTTACCCTGAGCACAAAGACAATGGCAGATCCCTTACCCCTGCTAGTCACATAGCTTTGTCCTTTCTTTCTCATTATTTTCCACTAGAAAGTTCTGGTGGGAATACCTAATAATTAGAACACTGGTAAAGAGAACCATTCATCCAATAAAAAACACCTTGTTTAATTAAAAAAAAAAAACTCAGTAAAATTAAAAGGCTCTCACCCTACTCCTAGAGTTCAAGGGGCCCCACCTCAAACACATAGAAAATCTAAATATTATGTTTGAATTCGCCCTGGGCTACAACGTCCCACACCCCACTTCCCTATCCTTGCATCCAAATAGCTGTATTTTCTTTTTTTGAACATTTTAAGTACATCAAACAGTATGATTCACCTTATATTTTTATTGTAAAAACACCCCTTCAATGTTGCCAAATACTTTCTAAAAGAGGTATTTCAATTTATGCTGCTACCAGTTTTACCAAATCCTACCAAGGCAGAAAATAATTATTTTAATACTTAAGACTGGTTTCAGAAGTGAGAAATGATTATTTGCTTATTTTAATTAGCCTTTTTATATAGGCATATGTGCTGTATTTACCTCATAAGAATCATATCAGAATCAAATTATCTAGACACTGAACACAGTGAGTAATTAAGACCAGAAGAAATCGAAATCCCGGGCGCCTGGGTGGCTCAGTCGGTTAAGTGACTGCCTTCAGCTCAGGTCATGATCCCAGGGTCCTGGGATCAAGTCCCGCATCAGGCTCCCTGCTCAGCAGGGAGTCTGCTCCTCCCTCTACCCCTCTCCCCTGCTCGTGATCTCTCTCTCTCTCTCTCAAATAAAGAAATAAAATCTTGGGGCACCTGGGTGGCTCAGTTGGTTAAGCGACTGCCTTTGGCTCAGGTCATGATCCTGGAGTCCTGGGATCGAGTCCCACATCGGGCTCCCTGCTCGGCAGGGAGTCTGCTTCTCCCTCTGACCCTCCTCCCTCTCCTGCTCTCTGTCTCTCATTCTCTCTCTCTCAAATAAATAAATAAAATCTTAAAAAAAAAAAAAAAAGAAATCGAAATCCCTAAAATTTCCATACCTTTCCACTTAATAATTCCTAAACCTTATACAACTGAAAATTTATCCACATGAAATTATTAAAAGGAAAAAGTTATGAGGGCAAAGAAGGCTGATAAAGCCAGCATATAATTGCTTAGTAAGTGTAGTCAAAATGTGAACAAGTCACTCTTCACTAAGTTCTTTGACATACGGCAGGAATTTTAAATTGACTCTTTTAGCTAGTGGGCAACTGTAATAATACCAGGCAGAGATCAGGGAGCTGTGTGAGTATTTTTGGAATCCCAAATCATGAGAGCAGATGAGATTACACAAAAGATTGCACAGATGGAACAAGCCCAGGATTAAGCCAGCACTGGCAATAGCAGCGTGGACTGTCTTTTAAAAGATGCTCAAAGACCAGAGAGAGGCCTACACACAGGGCCAGGAGAGCACAGGGCCCTCTGAGCCCCAGTGGAAGGGGTCTGAGAAAAGTTTGGAGGCCGGGAAGATTGTCCAGCCTTAGCAAGCAGTGAAGTTAAGAGACTTGGAGAGGAAGAGGAAACTTTGGGACTTTGGGTATGTAGGTGGTGGCACTGACAGGGAGAAGTGGAAGGCGACACAGTTATTGGAAGGCAGGGTTAGAGAATGCAGAACAACACATTA
Organism: Mirounga leonina; assembly: GCF_011800145.1. Classification (NCBI taxonomy): domain Eukaryota; kingdom Metazoa; phylum Chordata; class Mammalia; order Carnivora; family Phocidae; genus Mirounga; species Mirounga leonina. The sequence goes on from NW_023270854.1 coordinate 22,879,075, forward strand.
CCCCATCCTCGAATAATTCACAATGACTTGGAAACCAATCAAGGCCGTGCCAGTGTCCAAGATTCACGGCATCAAGTGTTATAACAGACAAAGGGACAGGAGCTCAGTGGGCACGTTAGCGTTCAAAGAAGTTGGAAAGGGAGTTGGGTACAAACGCGTGGCAGAGGGGACAGTGACTTAAGCCTCTAGACCAGATGCCAGGGCCCGGGGGCTGGTCCTGCCCTCCTGGTGCCAGCCCTGGCAAGATGGGCGACCTCACCCTGCTGGAGAGAGTAGGGAGGGAACCATCTCTAAGATCACTCCTGGCTCCAAAGAGCTGTGTCCTCGAACAGGAGAGTTATGTGTGAGCTGGGAGGGGGGCAGGGGTGCCCCGGCAAACAAATACATAAAAGCTTGTATCCTGTTCTTTTTAAAAAGAGATACTAAAGGGGCACCTGGGAGGCTCAGTCAGTTAAGCATCTGCCTTCTGCCCAGGTCATGATCCCAGGGTCCAGGGACTGAGCCCCACGTCGGGCTCCCTGCTCATCGGGGAGTCTGCTTCTCCCTCTCCCTTGTTCCCTCTCTCAAATAAATAAATAAATAATTTTTTAAATTAATAAATAGAAATAGATACCAAAGAATAAGTCAAACTACCACTTAAGTTGCCCCTGTGTCAGCCACTATGGAAGTATTCCTTTCTTTCCCATCCGCACAACTAGGGTCCCACCGACGAGGATGATGCGGTTGAAGAGAGCTGTGAACTAACGTTATGCTCTACATCAGAGATTGCAAACTAGGGCCCACTGGCCACATCCATCTATCAAGTCTTATGGAACACAGCCACTCCTATTCATTACATATTGTCTGTGGCTGCTGTCCTACTACAAAGGCAAAGGTGAATATTTGCAACAGAAAGAGCAGGGTCTGAAAAATCAGAAATATTCACTATGTGGCCATTTTCAGGAACAGTCTGTCAAGCCCAGCTGTAAAGTCACGGTTCCCCACTACACACTGGGATCCTATGGAGAATTTTTAAAAATACTGGTTGGCTGAGTCTCTCCTCCCCCAGAGATTTTATTCAATTGATCTGAGGAATAACCTGGGCATCAGGGTTTTTAAAAGGTGTCCCCACCCCCATGATTCTAATGTGCAGCCAGAGTTGAAAAATCATTGCTGTGGGTTCCCTGAGGCTGAACCTATTAGATCTTCAGAAGGCAACATACCCATATCACATCTTAGTTCCCAGTGGAAATGAGTTAAAAGCTATTATTAGTATTTATCTCTCTGTTTCCACCAAGAAATGATATCACAGTGATATCACTTAAAGAGATATCACTTAAAGAGCATTTCTCTCTCTTTCGAGCAACAAAATCCAAGCATTGACTATTCTGTTTCTCAATGGCTCTGATAAAAGGACCCATTCAATAAAATCTTCCTAAAATTCTGTGTCAAGGGGAAAAAGTGACTCCAGATAAATTTGTAAACTTCCTTTTACTAAACAGCTAGAGCTGTAAACACCAAAGTCCTTCATGTTTTATCTTCACTGCCAGGAAGTGAATATGGTCCTTAATAGAAGGAACTAGAATCAGTCCAGGTGCCTGGAACATCTGTGTCTTTCATCCTTTTATTGTTTTTCTGTTTTAGTCTTGCTTTCTATTGTTCCATTTGTTTTATCATTGATCAATTACTCAGATCCTTTTTTAAAAGAAGACAAAAAGCAGTAAATATAAATATATATACATTTACTTCATAAAAATGTGGTCGTTTTAAAATACGTCTGCAAATGTTTTTACACTCTTGCCATGGACAAGTGGGATCTATGTTCTTTCTCCTTGAACTTGAGCCAACTTTAATGGCTGGCCTACTAATATGTTAGTGAAGCCATGTGGCCTCCAGGGCTCAGTTACAAAAGATGATGCCATTTCTACTTCATTTGCAGGAACTATGTTGGAATTCATAGCCACCGTGTAAAGAAGTCCTACAACCCTGAGGCCAGCATGCTAATTAGAAACCCAAACGAGCCCATGCAGAGAGACTACATGGAGAGAGAGATGTCTGGCCAGCCCCCATGTATTCTAATTTCCTGCTTTTCCAACTCAAGCTGCGTCTGGCAACAACCACCTGAAATACTCGTGTTAGAAGCACCTAACCATTCACTTTCCAAATTCCTGACCCACAGAGACCATAAAAGATAATAAAATAACTGCTGTTGTTTTAAGTCACTATACTTTGGCATGGCATTATTAGGCTGCAATAGGTAACAGTAAATATATTCACATTCACAGTAATATTTGTAACCCCCTCTACTAAAGGAGCCCTCTCAGTTCCCCTTGTAACCTGATCTGTTGCCACAAACTATCAGATGGTGAGAAAGCTTATCCACTTGGGAAAGGATCAACACTGGATACTAAAATCATTAGTGAAAGGTTAATAGAAAACTGGACGGTATCACCCATAGATTATTTGCTAATGACAAAAGGGAGTATCTTCCTTTACGATGGACAAGTCTGGCTTCCACCATCGGTAACAGATTAACCAATGTGGCATCACAATGGTGGGACAGACGGCCAGACATCTCCATACCTCCTGATGGGATATAATATGAAGTGCACAGTCATCTAAGACAGTACCTAAGAGGTACTGTCACCAAAATGTTAAACTTGAATCTAACCTAGCCTTTAGAGTTAACTCGCTTTGTACAGGAATTACAGGGAAGAGAAAAACTAGATAAACAACACTATGAGGGAACCATCAGACAAATTTACAATGTGGGACATTCTACAAAATATCTAACCTAATTTTTTCACCTTAAAAAAAGGCGGAGGGAGTGTTCTAGATTGAAAGACTTAAAGGACATAACAATCCAATGCAGTGTCATCTTTGTATCCCGGCTCAAAAACATCTATAAATGACACTGTGAGGACAACTGGGAATATTTCAATACAGGCAGGTTATTAGTGATATTAAGCAAATAGTGTCAATTTGGTTATATGAGAATGGCATTGTGGGTGTGTAGGAAAACATCCTCTTTTAGAGATGCACACCAAACTATTTAGGGGTGATATGTTATAATATACATAATTTATTTTAAAATGGTTCAGTGACCAAAAAAAAGAGGTGGATGAAGCAAATATGAAGAAATGTTAATAATTATTAAATCTGCATGGTAGATTGGTGTCTATTCTATTCTTTCAACTTGTCTGTATGCTTGAAATTTTTCATGATAGAAAGTTTTAAAGGCTTCAAATCTTGTTGAGAGCAATGTTTTTTAAAGTTCATCCAGCTACTCTAACTTACATGACTCCTGCTACTGTTCAAATATATATTCTCTGGACAGAAAAACAGCTGAGATCCACTCACCTCAGGCTAATTTGGTTGAAAGGAAGGACACGCCCCTCTCCCTCAAGCTTGGCAGAGAAAGGTAAGAAAAGAAAGCAAGCTTGCTTTTAGGCTCAAATGATCTCATGAGGACCCAGGACAGGAATGGAGGAGACCCAGGACTGCGGGAAGGGACCAGCTCAAGAGAGCTCAGATAAGAGAGTATTTGCAGAAACAGTGTAGCTCCAGCGACAGATCCCACCAGCCCTCTGCCAGAAGCATCATTCTCCTTTCTCTGGCTCATTCTCTTTTTCTCCCCAGCCTGTGCATTTCTGTTCCTCTCTGCCATCACAGCCTCCCCGGATCTGGCTCTCCTTGCAGGCTCTTGCAGCTGCAACATCCACATCCAACTGGCAATTATCCTCTGTGTTTCTTAGTTCTGATTCACCAGAGCAGGAACCAGCCTGGCCCTCCTCATCACTGTACACCCTTTGATCAGTCCAATCAGCCATGGCCAGAGAAAATGGATCAAGTGATTTAAAAAAAAAAAAATTATTTTTAATGGCTCCTGAGGCATCAAGGGTGTTAGATGGGTAAAGAGTACAGAGTTGTGGACAGGGCAGACAATGATAGCATCTCTTAAACATCCTCTTTTCTGTCCAACAGAGATTATTCTGAGCTGCAGGAAAATTTTCACAAGGATCTAAAGAAGATATTCATGGGTTTCCACACCTCTCCACAGGATCACTGTGTCCCATGAGATCCTTGCCTAGCTCATTAACATAAAGCAAAGATGTCTCAGAACACAGGCTTTACCTGTCACTTTGCTCTGAATTGAACACATACCTGAAAATAGATGAAGCAAGGAGATCAATCCTCTGCCTGGATTTAAATTACCCAAATTAATCATAGACTTTCATTGAGATCTAGTATTACCCCTATTTACTGGCTTTCTTTGGCCAGTAAATATGTATTGAGTGAATGTCTATGGTCACACTTTGCTAAATGAACATAGGGATATACACACAAGAAGGCAGAGCCTCGATACGTAAGCATGTAACAGTGTCATTGGGTGAGATGATCTATACACTCCAGAAAACATCAAGAACAAAGTAATTTCACAACATGAGAGCTGTCATAGGTCAATATATGTTAAGTGTGAAGTGAGTGCCATGAGTGCAAAGTGAGGTCACATAAACTGGAAAATTCAGAGAAAAAGCTTTCTGGAAGTAGTTTGGCCCTGAAAGACACACTTCAAGGTGGGGAGAACAACAAGTAAGATTCAAGAAATGTGTCAGGCAAGTCTGGAAAACAGATAGTAGATAACCGTGATTAGAGAAGAGGATTTTATTGAAGGCAAGCGGGACGTGATTTGGAAGAGGTAGAGACCAAGTTGCACAGGAAGGACCCTCAATGCCAGGATAATGAGCTCCATCTTATGAGTAAGGACTTGGAGTCAGGAAGGGATAGGATGAGATCAGTGTTTTAGGAAGTGCTGGTGTCAGGGGTGGGTTGAGAGGCCAGAGATCTTTGCAATTTACAAAGCTTCCTCACATATGAGTCATCTAATTCTCTCCTGGCAAATGGTTTCTTAGGAGGCTCTTAGAGACTGGTGCAGGGCAACATTCAGAAGTCTACACAGACTGGAGTTACAGCAATTTTAAAAAGTAAATGGTCAGACAGATCAATGAAGCAGAATGGAACATCTGGAAACAGACCCAAATATTTATATTTGTATTTGTATATGAATTTAATATTTTATCAAGTGGCATTGTAAATCAGTGAAGAAAAGAGAACAATTTAATAAATAGTTTTAAGACAATTGGCTAATGACTTAGGAAAAAGAACTAGGTGAGATTCTTGCCTTACAACTTAACATCACAAAATTTTTTTTAATGGATGAAGCTGTAGATCTCAAATTCTGGCATATATTTAATCACCTGAAGGGGTCTGGTATAAGGGAGATTCCCAGACATTCTGACTCACTGGTTCTTAGGTGAAACTGGTTAAAGACACTTGCGTAAAGACTTAAATATAAAAGATGAAACTATTTTAAAAATCACTTAAAAATAGATTAATACTTACATAAGATTTAGGAGGGATGCATGACACCAAAAAAAAAAAAAATTTGACTCCAAAAAATTAAATACCTTTATATCATATTTACATCAATAAAGAGACCTCCTCTCCTGAAAAGATGGAATAGATGTACTTGTCCTACTCCTCCCATTGAATACAGCTGAAAACTCTCAGCATTTTATATAAAACAAGCATAAGAAGACTGTGAATGATGGAGAGCAGGAAGCAGACTGGCTCGGGACCTTGGGATCTGAAGTGGGCTCCCTGAGTTTCCTTTTTGCCTCATGTAACCCAGACAGGGTGGTGGTGGAGAAGGCAACACCGCAGAATCACCGATGAGTGCAGGCAAAAAAGCCGCAACAAAAGCCTGCTCTCTCTAAGCAGAGGACCAGGAAGGGGGCAACCTAGCAAGGCAAAAACTTGTAGACAACAGCTTCTCTACCCTTGTCAAACACCACAGAAAAAGCTGCAGCCCTTACCTCTGTCAGTAAAGGCTGAATGGAGAGCCTAGACCTGCCCCCCACCCGCTGGATGCTAGGTCCTCTCTCCTTCCCTGTTGTGTGGTGTAGAGCAAGCCTAATGGGGAGTCAGCCCAGCTATAATGACGTCATGGGTTGTCCCTGCACAACGTCAGTGGAGGACACACAGGAAGCAGTAACAAGGCCCCTCTGCCCCTCCCAGCTAGGACATAACCAGTAGGCCTACCAGGAACCCTGAACTCCCACCCCCGCCAGCAGTAAGAAAGAGCCTCTCCCTCCAGGTGTCAGCATAGGCCGGTGGGGAACCAGGCCTTTTAACCATACCTGGCAGTAAGGAGGCCGTGCTCCTTTCCCCTGCCAGAGCAGTGTCCAAAACAAAAAACAAAAACAAAAGCAAAAGCAAAACACCTGCTACCGCAATAGATTTAAATAAGATCCAGAGTCTCATAACATAAAATCCAAAATAACCAGGGTTCAATGGAAAATCATTCATCATAACAAGAACTGGGAAGATCTCCACTTGAATGAGAAAAGAAAGTTGAGAGATACTGTTTTCAGCAAGATGGAAGGAGTTCCCAGCCCTCACCCCACCTCACCCCCAGAAACACCGATCTAACAACCATCCAAAGACAAAAATACCTTTATAAGAGCTCCCAAGTCCAATTGAGAGGTTCCAGCACACAGCATAGCACAAAATCCAAGAACACTGCAATGAAAAACGTTAAAAAGAAGAGTCTGACTTTACCCAGGTCATCCCTCCCCCGCGCCAGAACTCTTCAGCACCAAGAGAGACCCCTTTGGCCACGATTTCTCCCATGGCTCAAGAAGAGAGTGAGGTGAGCATCCGAACTCTCCAGCCTTTCAGGGCTGCCCTCAAGGCCCACCGCTGTCCCCCGTCACCCAGGACACTCAGGAAATCAGCACAGCTGCTGGTCTGGGGGCAGCTAAGCAAAAAGAAGAGGGGAGGGGGCTTACAGCAACCAGTGCACAGGTTTCAACAACCACTGGCACCCTCCAGAACATGCATTCTTCTCAAACATGCAAGGGACACCTGCCAGGATGGGTCCCATGCTGGATCACAAAACAAGGCCTAACAAATTTGAAGATCAAAACCAGGCCAAGTAGCTTTTCTAACCACAGTGGATGGAAGAAGAAATCAATAACATAACAAAAATGGAAAAATTCACAAATATATGGAAATTAAACAGCACACTCTTAAACGAACATCAGGTCAAAGAAAATCTCAAAAGGGAATTTTAAAAATACCTCAAGAAAAACTAAGCTGATCACCCTGGATTACCTAGTGCATCCCACCTCCAGCGACAAGCGTCCTGATAAGAAGCAGGAGAGAATGCGTGAACAGAGGAACAGAAGGCCCTGTGAAGGCAGAGGCTGAGATTGGAGGGATGTGGCCACAAGCTGAGGAGTGCCTGGAATCACCAGAAAGTGGATGAAGCGAGGAGAAACTCTACCCTAGAGACTTCAAAGGGAGCATAGCCCTGCCAACAACTTAATTTCAGATCTCTGACCTGCAGAATGGTGAGGGAATTAATTTCTGTTGTCTTAAGGCACCAAGTGTGTCGTAATTTATTGCAGTAGCCCTAGCAAACTGATTCAGATGCCAGCACCACGCTGATACAGCTCGTGGAATCATCAGACAAGGATTCTGAAGCAACCCTCGTATAAATGCTTCAATAAGCAATTACCAATATGCTTGACACAAAGGAAAAAAATGGAAGTGTCCACAAAGAAGCAGAAGATACAAAGAAGAGCCAAATGGAAATTTCAGAAGTGAAAAATACAATAACCAAAATTTTAAAAAAATACAAAGGATGAGCTTAGCAGCAGAATGGAGATGACAAAAGAATGAGTGAACTCGAAAATAAATGATAGAAATCACACAACAGAGAAAAAAAATAGATTGAAAAAAGAACGAACGGGGTGCCGGGATGCCTTGAGCGTCTGCTGTCGGCTCAGATTATGATCCTGGAATCCTGGGACCGAGGCCCGCATCGGGCTCCCTGCTCAGCCAAAAGTCTACTTCTCCCTCTCCCTCTGCTACTCCCCCTGCTCATGCACTCTCGCTCTCTCTCTCTCTCTCTCTCAAGTAAATGGATAAAATCTTAAAAAAGAAAAAAGGATTGAACAGAAAGAGTTCCAGGGACCTATGGTACTCTTATAAAAGATCTAAACTTGTGTCATTGGAGTAACAGAAAGAGAGAAAGAGGGTGGAACTGACGAAAACAATGAATTGTGGATCACTGCATCGAAAACTGGTGATGTGTTGTATGGTGACTAACATAACATAAAAAGATAAGATTAAAAAAAATTTTTTTTAAACAAACGGGAAGAAAATATTTCCTACGTAGGATAGCCAAGGAGTCACTATCCCTGTGCAAGGTCTATTTTAGGGTCCCTCTCCAATCACATTCCCTTCTAGGGGATCTTCCTGCCCACAGGTTCTCTTCCTCAGCCAATTCTGATGGGAAACTGATGGTCACCTGGTCCTAGAGTAGCTTATTCACAGGTTACCAGTGGTGGTGACAAAAAAGAAGTAGGTGACAATGATCTGCTGAGCCAATCAGTTTCTCTTTAAATTGGTGGTATAAATCACAGCTTTTCAAAGTATAAGCATCATGTGGAGTTGGGGTTAAGATGAACATACTGATTGAATTATGATAAAACTTGCACACTAACTGACAAGAAACTGTTAACAACATACTAGTAAGTATTAAAAAGGAGGTATAAAAAACAGAATGTACAGTATAATCCCATTTGGGGGAAAAATACATATATATCAAAAACATGAAGAGTGAAGCAGAGTTAAGTGAAAGGAAGAAATCACCAGAGATGCTCTATCCTAATTTTTGTTTTTTGCTAACTTCTACCTTTTAATATTCCAACAACAAACATGTATAATTTTTAGAGTAAAAATAAGAACTTGAAAAACTAGAATAATTTCAGTTTTGCTTTATTTGGGTTTGATTTTCATTACATAACCTATAAATTCTAGTCTAGTGTTATCTGAGAAATTAGCAAAATTTTAACTCTTAAACTGGAGGAATATACTAGTCAGAAATACCCTCCCCCACACACTGACCTGATTAGGGTAGTGCACAATTTTTCCTAAGCTATATGTTGCTCATTAAATTATTACTACAAGAGAAAATTATAAACAGTGGACAAATTAAAAGAGAACATGCCTGGAAGAATATTTGCTGGTAAAAAAAAAAAAAAATGAAGTTGGGGAGCCCAAGTGGCTCAGTTGGTTGAGCATCCAACTCTTGGTTTTGGCTCAGGTCATGATCTCAGGATCTTGAGATGAAGCCCTCCCTCGGGCTCTGCACTCAGTGGGGAGTCTGCTTGGGATTCTCTCTCCCTCTGCCCCTCCCCCCACTCATGCTCTAAATAAGTAAATAAATAAATAAATAAATCTATTTTAAAAAGTTAAGTTTAGGGGCGCCTGGGTGGCTCAGTTGGTTAAGCAACTGCCTTCGGCTCAGGTCATGATCCTGGGGTCCCGGGATCGAGTCCCACGTCGGGCTCCCTGCTCGGCAGGGAGTCTGCTTCTCCCTCTGACCCTCCTTCCTCTCATGCTCTCTGTCTCTCATTCTCTCTGTCTCTCAAATAAATAAATAAAATCTTTAAAAAAATAAAAAGTTAAGTTTATTTCATTTATTTTCTCTGGATTATGAGACTAAATAATAACGCAAAGTTGAGTCATGTGCCCATGTGCATGCACATACTTGCACAACACACACACAGAGGCCCAAGTGAACTATCCTGTGTAACATGGATGGATCCCCAGAATAGCGGTCCCCTCAGACAACACCTATGTAGATTAAATGAAAGCAACTGAATCTGTTAAAAGTCAAGCTGTAGCTTCTACAGGAGTTTTGTGGAGGCTTTCTAGGAATTCTTAAGACTAGAAAATCTCTTACTTGGCTAGAACAAAGCTGTCATGGATGCTAAGGTCACTGTCATCGTGGAAAGTGCTATGCCTGGTAATTCATACTCAAACCCCACTTGCCTCTCAGTTGTAGGTGTTGGCCCAAGTTACCCAGATAAATACATGAGCCTTTCCAATTGTCTGGAACGTGGCACACACTTTCTGTTGTAGAGAGCAAGGAAATAGACACAGCTGAGGGCATGGCCAGTGTTCAGCATGTAACTAGAGCTTCCTGCATGTTAGATCCCTTATTCCCCACCTTAACCCTTTGAGTTCTCTACTATTTCCTTTCTATAAAAGATGACCAAGGCTCAGAGTAAAAGATGCTTGGGGAAGGGGCGCCTGGGTGGCTCAGTTGGTTAAGCGACTGCCTTCGGCTCAGGTCATGATCCTGGAGTCCCGGGATCAAGTCCCGCATCGGGCTCCCTGCTCGGCAGGGAGTCTGCTTCTCCCTCTGACCCTCCCCCTCTCATGCTCTCTTTCTCTCTCTCATTCTCTCTCTCAAATAATAAATAAATAAAATCTTTGAAAAAAAAAAAAGATGCTTGGGGAATAGAATATAATTTAATTCAGTTGCACATAAGAAGAGCTTTCCGGGGGCACCTGGGTGGCTCAGTCAATCTGCCTTTGGCTCAGGTCATGATCCCGGGGTCCTGGGATGGAGTCCCTTGTCGGGCTCCCTGCTCAGTGGGGAGTCTGCTTCTCCCTCTCCCTCTGCCCCTCCCCACACTTGTGCTCTCTCTCTCTCAAATAAATAATAAAATCTTACCAAAAAAAAAAAAAAAAGAGCTCTCAGATGAGCAAAGAAACTTAAAGAAGCCTTCAATATATGCAGCTTCCAGACTCCCCTGGAATGGTTTCCTGGATTGATGCTACTTGTCCCCCACCTTAAGCACCAGGTATGGTTCAGCAATCTCTCTCCCCCTCATTAAAACCTGCTCCCAAGAAAAACTGCCACATTTGGCTCTTTAAATTTTAGCAGGAATTTAAACCACCCCTCTATTTTCTAGGAGAATCTACATTTTAATCCTTAATTCCTTTTGGTTCCCAAGCAAAAAGAAAGGTAGGAAGGTACCTTGAAGAAAACAGCATTTTCAGTGCTTCTGAAATCCTGCCAGTAGAGGATCGCCAATGGACGTGGTGGGGTAAATGAGATTTTAGAAAACCCCACTCTCAGGATAGGCTACATAATTTGCAGGGCTTGGTACAAAATAAAAATGCCAAGTTCCTATTCAGAAATTAAGAATTTCGAGATTGCAACAGCAAAGTGTAAAACCAAGCAAAGGTCACAGTCTGTAAAGCTGGCCCTGCCCACACTGCACTTTTTACCACCATGGCCTGGGCCTCCTGCTTACGCCCAGAGCTGCATCATGGCTCTCCCTTCCTTGGAGCTACAGGCCCACATCCTCCTCTGCCTTCCTTCCCTCTGCCTTGGCCACCCACCCACTCGAATCTCCATCTTCTCTGGCAATCCTGGCTGCACACAAGAAAGTACCTTCTCTTTCCTGCCCCCAAGGACAAGTGCATAAGCCCTTTTCATGTTAGGGATTTCACTCTTAATTTCCGTGCTGCCACAGACAAGGGGCAACAAAGATAACAGAGGGGATATAGAGTTTACCAAAGTTCTCATCATCAGGATCTCCAGACTCCAGGTCCAGATTCCCTTCTCAGATGTGTCAACTGAGAAGCCTCCAGTGTGTATTCCTAGAGGTGGAGCTCACAAAACAGCCCCACCCTGAGGGAAGGCCATCTAGAAAGCAGTTGAAGGGGTTCAGAGCAAGCATCCCCAAAACATGCCACTTTGCATTGTGGATTATTTTGAGCTAAAGACAATCAAGGCCCAAAAGACTCAGGAAGAGCTTTTTACCTCCCTCTTAACTGCCTGCAAGAATTTAGATAGAGGGCCTGGCCCAGGAAGAGAGCTATCACCAGAGATCAAAGAGTGTGGTCTAAGTGTGGTAAGCTGGGGGGCTCTCGGCAGGGCTTACTTGTTCAAATTCTTCTCTGTGTCTCCTTGTCTCTGCATGGCATAGTGAACATTTGTTTACCAAACATTTGCTCTTCCCATCTTCCTGTGAATTGTCTTCCTTCCCTTCATAGCCCCAGACCCCTTTCCCGTTCTTAGCTCAGGATGGCATATAAGCATCAGTTGCTTATCTCTGAGCCTCTGATGTCTTTGTAGTGCTCCCATATGTACAAAATTAAATTTGTTTTTCTCTTATTAATTTCTTAGGTCAATATAATTAATAGACCAGTCAAAGGAACTTGGAAGGGTAGAGTAAAAATGTTTCCTCCCCTACACAGTGCTGCATAGTAATTATGGCACAGGATCCAAAGCAAGGGAAACATGGCTATGAATGCAAGTGCCACCAATTAGAATCTGACTTTGGGCAAGTTACTTACCTACTTAGCTTCCCCAAGCCTCAGTCTTCTAATATTTGATGTGGGGATAATGGCACACAATGAGCTGGGAGGTACAGACCAAAGCCTAAGACTCACTTTGAGGTGGATGCAGCTAAAACCATAGACCCTGGCAGAATCAACCTCTCTTAAAACCTCCCCATCCAGGAGTCTCCAGAATGTCCACAGTTTCTGATGAATAAGACGAAGGATGAAGAGCAACAAAACATGATCTTAGGATAACCATCTAAGGGTTGCCATTTGAAGCCCCAACCCAGCCTCCTGTGTCAGGCATCTGGTCTAGAGACAGAACAAGGGGGCTCAAAGAGGGTAGTTAATACGAATTTCAGAATTGAGGGTTAAATGCTATAGTTCGGCAGGCCCCCCATGGCACCAGCTCCTACAACATCTGAGTAAAAGCCAGTAATGTGTTTCTCATGGTGAGAAAGCTACTGAGAGCCCTTCTTGTTAGGACCTGGAGAGCAGGGAGTGCCAACAGGTGCTGCAGTAGCAACAGCAAAGAGGGTCACTTGGCTTTAGAACCTCCCCATAATATTTGTCTACCTGTGTTCCCCAACATTGCCTGACAGCCCAGAGCAGAGCAGGAGATAAAGACTGGCCTGCAGACAGTTCATCTGGAAAGAGATCCCAGGGAGCAGTCATGAGGGACAGGGAGAATGAAACAGGGGAGGACGGCATCGAGTTGCCAGGGTTACAGGTAACTGGTGCTCCATCTCACTAAGTCCTTCTGGGGAGGCTTGTGAAATAGGTCTCAGAAAGTCTGCCTGGTTAACGAAAGGGGGAAGAATCTATCTATTGACTCTCGTCCCCATTGGTCAGGGGTGGCCACATGAGCATTAACTCCTGAACTTCTGGATTGAGCTTCATATCCCAAGTCCAGAATCCTCAAGGTAGAAAGTAAGAGGTAGGAGGATTAGGCCAAAAAGGGACTCCCTCTCAGTGCACATACACAAAGCTGATTGAAGTCTGCTTAGAACTAGTCACTACCAAAGGGGCTGATGCAAGATGTGGGTCCCAGAGGATTTGCAGTGTCCAAAACAATACCCATCCAGGAGGGTTTCCATGGGGATGAAAGGGAAAGTAGAAATAGAAACTCGCTTAGCTCTGAACCTAGCACATAGCAAGTTCACAAAGAATATTGGCTATTATTGCTATAAGTGGTATTATTACTCAGATTCTTTCCTTCTCAAATCTGAAGATATGACCTGCAGAAAAGCAAGTGCCTCTTTCCCTCTGCTAGACAGTTTAGATCTTGGAGCACCTCCAGATTTGATGACATCCAAGACCGTGGACTTCTAGCTGCTCTGAAATGACTCCCCAGGACATGTCCTTGCAGAGTGATCATTCTCACTGTTCTTCCCCCATGGAAAGCCCTATTTGAAAATAACCAAAAGAGCACAAAACACATGTGCATTTGAGGAGCTGGCTCAGAAGTGTTTGGACTTTTTTTTTTACCATTTCTTTCCTCTCTCAAGAAGGCAGCTATTCAAACAATGAGGTCATAATTACACAAAGATTTCTCAGGTCTAAATGCAAAGTAAAATAAATAACCCTCTGACTTGGGACCCAAAACGTATCCAGGAGAAAAAATAGAAAGCTGACCAGCCCAATAAGACCAAGAAAAGCTTCCAAGATACAGCTAGAAAACCACAGGAGGCATAGTGATCATTCCCAACACTGTTACTCTGATGTGAAGAACTCATGTAAGGCATTTGATTTGAATTCAAAGTCAATAAAGACTTCAAGCACAAAGAAAGAGCCCCAATCCTAACCAGATAATTTATCCTCAAGACCCTTGGGATGCTCAGACTTTGCACTGTTCATTCTCTTTCCCCAGAGCAACTGCCTTACTTTTTCCCTGTGGCATGTAAAACAGCAATTAATAGGAGCATATGGGGAATGGAGTGTTCTAGTTAATTGAATTTTCTAGTTAAAGAAAGCCTAGTTCCTAACAACCCATTCTGTCCCATAAGTTTCCAAAACATCTGAGTCCACTTTCCTACATTACAAAGCGGATTCTAGAGGACAGAATGGAATCTGTTTTAGGATCTGGTCTTATCTAGATTTTAGGCCTTCTCCAAACAATTAAGAGAAGTAGTATGGTGAACAGGAGGTGATACTGTTGAGATTCAAACTTATATTCAAATCCCCAGCCCGTCACTTACTAGCTAAGTGATATGACCCAACTTATTAACCTCTCTGAGCCTCCCTTTTTTTATTACTTGTGAAATAGGGGTAATGATATCTACACCATAGAGGTTCCATGTGTCTGATACATGTGAGACACTCAGTAAATGACAGCATCATGATTTTCCTTCAGTTCACTGTTTAGAGCTACAGAGAAGATAAAGAAGGTGTAGGAGATGTTGTTGAGTCTGTTTTGATGCCAGGAGGCTCCCTAGGAGTTTCTTTACAAAAAAAAAAAAAACAAAACAAAACAAACAACAAAAAAAAAACAACACCAAACAAACAAAAAATATTATTTGATATCTGCCTATTATTCTCTTACTTGCTTCTTTCTCAAAAACAAAAACAAAACAGAGAACAGAGAAAACTTCGCTGGTCTCATGAATTCATGAATTCAAATGTCTTAAGTGTCTCTCAGCTTACCCTCTGTTTACTACACCTTATCTCTAGAGGAACAGAATAGCTCCTATAGTTGTAGAACCAGAAGGCATCTTTCAGTCCATTGTGGCTTATAAGACACCACAAGGCCCTACCTGCTCAAATATACCCTCCCTAAAACCTGTCACATTACTTAAATCTCTTCTGTCAAGGTTATCCCTTTGGATCAAGGCTCTATAGAAGGTTCCATTGGTTGCCAAAGAGAGAAATTTCTTCTTTCAAGAGATTTGCTCAAGAATTAGTTTACCAGATTAACTCGTATTCAGGAGAAGCCTTCAGGTGTTGCTTTAGCCTACACTCTGTCTAAGGTACCCTCGTTTATACCCATGGCTTGGATCACCAACCTCAACTCCAGCCCAAGTAATTCCTCCAATGTCACACCCAGACATTCAATGGCTTTAACATCTCCAGTCAGATGTCTTAAAAGCACTTCATAATAATCAGGCCCACACTACTTCCACACCCATCCTTCTCCAAGGTTCCCCATCTCAGTGACTGGCACCACTGATCATCCAATTAATTAAGCCGAGACATAAGACACATCCTTTATTAATACCTCACCTTCATTTCCCCAAAGCACTAAGTCCTGTTGATTTTACCTTTTAAGGATCTCTTGAATCCATCCACCACTCTGAATCTCCATGGTTACTCCTAAATCCAACCCAACATCAATGTCCTGCCTAGACATTCACCATCCAAATGATATCCGCTGATGTCTGCTCTCCACACTGGAGCCATATCTCATTCTTATAAAAAATTAGATTAATCCATATCTCTCCTCAATTCAGATCATTCTATGGCTTCCCGCTGTTGCAAGGATAGTCCCAAATCCTCAACATGGCATGTTGGGCCCTACAGATGGGGACTCCACCTGCCTTCCCAGCCACATATCTCACCACTCTTCCCCTCCTTTCCCTCAGCCATTCTTGCCATCTTCCAGTTTCACACACACACCATCCCCCCTCCCACTTAAAGGCCTTTAAAATAGCTGTTCTCATTGTTTGAGATGCTTTTTCAATCCCATTCCTCTTCGTCTAATTAATTCCCGATCAAGCCCCAAATGTAAGCTCAAACAGCACCTCTTTAAAAAAATCTCCCATGATCCCCAAAGATGACCAGTGATTTGGTGAGGGAGGTAGAATACACAGCCATCGGAGGATATATTAGAATTGACTGGAGAATTTTTCAAAATATACATATTTTGAAAGATTTATTTATTTATTTGAGAGGGAGTGAGGAAAGGATCGGAGGGAGAGAATTTTCAAGCACAGAGTCTGCTGAGCACAGAGCCCCACGCAGGCCTCAATCCCATGACCTGTGAGATCACCACCTGAGCCGAAACCAAGAGCTAGACACTCAATAAACTGAGCCACCCAGGCACTCCAAAATATATTTTCAAAATATATGTGCCTCTGACTCTGCCCTAATCTCTCATTCATATTCTCTCTCCCTCCCCCCAACAAACATACACAAACACACACACACGCACACGCAGATGCACGCACTACCACTATCACTAGATTCTTATTTGACGTTCTCATATGCCCTAGTTAAGATACCATTAATTGGTATTATTATTAGCAATTATTATGAACGGGAGTATGTTATGAGCCTCAGAAGCATGGAAGTGGAAAAAAAATTGAGGATGGTCTGCAAGATGCCTTCCCACTGCCAATCCGTAATTCTCTGGGGTGCAAAGTATTATGCTCGGACCCAGTCAGCGCTCCCCTGGAAGTGCAGGGCATTAACACGGTAGGGCTGGAGCTGGCCGGTAAATGACAAGATACCACTTACATGTGAATTTCAGATAAACAACAAATAGTTTTTTAATATTGGTATGTCCCAACTAAAAGTTTTTTGTTATTCATCTAAAATTCAGAGTTAGCTGGTATTCTATATTTTTATTTGCTCCATCTGACAACCCTACATGGGGTAAATCTTTGATAAATGGGACATAAGTGGTGGTTAAATTCTTCTCCCTTCCCAAGGACTGTTCTGAGATATGGTAGCTAATGCAGCATGACATATCCCAGAAGATCAAGCAATCACAACCCCGGACGGCAAGCAGTGGCCAGCATCAGTCGTAACACGTCAGCTCCCCTCCCTGCCTGACTCACTGCCCTTCTCCCTTGCTCTTGCTTCCCTGGGAGCAAACTCCCTAGACTTCCATGTAAGCTTGGGTCTTAGGTTCTGCTTCCTAGGAAACCCTGCCCACAAGAGATGATGGAAAAATAAACTGTGGTTTATTCATGTGATGGAATCCCCTATAAGAGTTAATACATATGAACTAGATTTATATATATCAACATGCATAGATTTCAAAATTGATGTTAAGCAAAAATAGCTTATACTTATACTGTTTATGGAATACATAAAATGTAGTAAAGTATAAAATTACAGATGAGAACAAAAACGAACTTGAAGATGTTGGTTATCTCTGGTGAGGGAAAGAGGGAGAAGGGACAAGGATGGGGATGGATGTAGAAAGATTTTAAATGTAACATTTCATTTCTTAAAGAAAAAATCAATTGGAAGCAAATACTGCAAACTGTGAATATCTGTGTAGTGTAAATGGTGGGTATATAGTATTTTTCTGTATTTTTATATTCTTGTATTTTTCTGTATGGTCTGCATTTTGTAATCTCTAAAAACCTAATTACATTTAAAATCAGCTGCTTCTAGCTTAGCAAAGGACAAAGCAAGTAGAAATTGATTTCACCTACCCTACAGAAGACAAAAGGAAAGGTGAGACACCCAAATTTAATTGCCCAGAGAGAATGTGGAGTTCTCTCTTTTCATCTCTCACCTAGCATCCACAGAACACCTCTCAAGCATAGCCACTTTGGAAGAGATGATTATATGTAAAACAGCCGAGTACCAAAAAGTTGAAAATCTGGGGGGTCATACTTACAAAAGAATTGTATCCTAAATATTTATTTATAAGTCTGTTGGTTAGAATTGAAGCCTCAAGGAAGATTTCCCCATAGAGGAAAAAAACATTGTTATCAACTGTGGTTAAATTCTTAAGTTAGCCCTCAAAAGGCCTATTTGTTCTATAATATAAAATTATTGAATTCCAGGGTTGGAAGGGAGCTTAACATAATTGAAATTCTGCACATTTGCAATGAAAAATAGTAGAAAACAACAAGTTTCGAAACTGGTAATGAAACAGCACAGAAAAACAATAGAGTTGAATAAGAAATAGCTTTTTTCATTATCTTGAGTGCTGAAGTTTGAGGACAAGAAGAGCTAATTAAAGGCAGGTTGGAAAGCAAGGGAAGCTTGCAGAAACTGAGGGGGAAGTCGTGGGCATTCCAAGGACTTTTAAGGTTGATTGCATTGGCTTTGTTGTCATTTATACTTTCTACAGTCACTTTAAACAAAGAGCTCTTACTTCCCTTGATGCTCAAGTTATCACTGATGATCTTATACACACTTTTCTACCATAATTAGGGATCTATGATTCAATGAATTGAGACCAGAAAAGACGGTGTGTGAATATCTGCTTGTGCCTGCATGTGTGTGTGTGTGTGTGTGTGTGTGTGTGTGTTAAAGAGATTGCCTTAGGGGGTCTTAGCTAAATTCTGAGTGGAGCAGGGAAGGAAAAAGAACCAGCTGAAATGTACCATGGTTTTGGCACAATCCTCCTAAGGGAGGAGAAAAATAAGAAACAAATATAGATCATCCATGCCCTGCACTGGCCACCAAGTATGTGACTGGCCAGAGACAGTATAGCTACGGTTTGAATAAAAATCAAGTACAAAATAAACACACATTCCTCAAAAACTGAAAACAGAACTACCACATGATCCAGCAATTCCTCCTCTGGGTGTATATACTCAAAAGAATTGATGGGACGCCTGGGTCAGTTGGTTAAGCGTCTCTACCTTCTACTCGGGTCATGATCCTCGGGTTCTGGGATCAAGCCCCACGTTGGACTCCCTGCTTAGTGGGGAGCCTGCTTCCCCTTTCCCTCTGCCCTGCTTCTGCTCTCTCTCTCTCAAATAAATAAATACAATCTTAAAAAAAAAGAACTGAAAACAGGATCTCGAAAAGGTATTTATAGCAGCATTACTTACAACAGCCAGAAGGTAGAAGCAACACAAGTATCCATTAGTGGATACACAAAATGTGGCCGACACATACAATGTAGTATTATTTGGCTTTGAAAAGTAAGGAAATTTTAATCCATGCTACCATCTGGGTGAACCTTAAGGACATCATGCTAAGTGAAATAAGCCAACCACCAAAAGACAAATACTGTATGATCTCACTTATATGTGGGACCTATCCTAGTCAAATTCATAGAGACCGAAAATAGAATGGTGGTTGCTAGAGGCTGGGGAGAGAAGAATGGGGAGTTACTGCTCGCCGGGTATAGAGGTTCTATTTTACAAGATGAAAAGCATTCTGGAGATGGATGGAGGTAGTTGCTTCCCAACAGGGTGAAGGACCTTAACACTACTGAAGTATACACTTAAACATGGCTAAGATGAGGGTGCCTGGGTGGCCCAGTCAGTTAAGCGACTGCCTTCGGCTCAGGTCATGATCCTGGAATCCCCGGATCGAGTCCCGCATCGGGCTCCCTGCTCAGCAGGGAGTCTGCTTCTCCCTCTGACCCTCCCCCCTCTCCTGCTCTCTGTCTCTCATTTTCTCTCAAATAAATAAATAAAATCTTTAAAAAAAAATGGCTAAGATGGTAAATTTTATGTTATGTGTATTTTATAACAATTAAACATAAAAAAATAAATAAATAATAAAAACAAAATAAATACGCCACAGTGTTGGGGAGATGCGGGTGGGGCAAACGGAGTGGTCTCAAGGAAGATGAAAAAGGGACTGAGAGCTATAATAACGTCAGGTGAAATCATCTGCAGGACAATCACCACTTCCACTAACCTAGTACCTGCTGCTTTCTCTTCTTCACATTTATTACCACTGCAATCATGTACCTGCACGGCAATGTTTTAACGTCTCTCTCCTCTCAATCCCAAGGTCAATGAAGGTAGGAGCCACATCTGCTGTGCCCACCACTATCCCAGGCCTTCATTACTGACTGACACTTCATGAGACTTAGTAATACTTAATGGAATGAATGCATTTGTAGCCACAGAAATAACCATCCCCTAAAAGTCTGATTGCAGTAAAAGAAAGCAATTTCAAAAGATAGAATATAACGGAACAATAAATGCTACGAATGATAAGACTCGTGAGTATCAAAGTAAGCAATGGCGTTGTGTCTTGCGAAGTTTGCATGGAGAAGGAGGAAGCTGGCTTGAGTCCTAACCCTGGCCCTGCTCCACTTTGTGTGTGACCCCCAGCTGGACTGTGGACATTTCACTGCTATTCCATGCTGAATATGGCCCACTTGCCAATAATTAAATACAGACAATTCTACTTGCAAGGGCCTCTGATTTTATTTGCAAAGTTTCTCTTTTGTCCTGTGGGTCTGTGATTAAATAGGAGAAAAATAACATGATTAATAAGATCTTAAAGTTCTGATTCTGCAAATACCAATTTCTCTGAGCTGCACCTACTTCCTCTTTAAAATTGGCATGGCCCAGGGGCGACTGGGTGGCTCAGTTGGTTAAGTGACTACCTTCGGCTCAGGTCATGATCCCAGGGTCCTGGGACCGAGCCCCACATCAGGCTACCTGCTCGACAGGGGGTCTGTTTCCCCCTCTCCCACTGCTTGTGCTCCCCTGCTCTCTCTCTGCCAAATAAATAAATAAAATCTTTAATAAATAAATAAATAAAATTTAAAAAAATAAAATTGGCATGGCCCTAACATTAAACTTTTTGGCACCTGGGCCTGATAAACTTCTAATAAAGTAAACTGAAGCTCTTTATAAATAAAAAATATATATATGATGAGTATAGCACCTTGAATTTATACAACAGCTCCAAAAAGTGTGCTTCATTTATCTACCAAAAGAGAGAGGGGGAAATAAAAACTCTCTTTGGGTAGCAAATGGATAAATACGAGTAGTAGTATTATCCTTGGCTACAAAATGAATACAAGAGGCAAAGAAAGGTCAGACAACTTGCCCAAAGTCACTCTGGAACCCAGGCTTCCAGGCTCCTGGCCCAATGCATTTTCCCTCAGGGCAATAAATTACAAGAGTTAGGTTAGGTTTCTAGATTCTCCAGATGTTGCCATCCCCTCAACGTCCTTGTGCTGCCACCCAATGCTTTCACATTTTTTATGGAGTTAGATGAAAGTCTCCCTCCTCCTGACAGCTTTATTACCCCAAGAAACCATTATCTCCCTCTAACTCGGAAAGTTATATGCAATTGTTGGTGCAGTAACCAAACAGGAGTCAAAGACATTTCTATGATTGATGCATCCTTCAGTAGAAAACAGCTGAAAATATTACTGCTTTGATATTCCCTTTTTTTTTTTTTTTCAGGCCTAAAGGTTAATCAATTGACAGTGTTACACAGAGAGTCTTTTTAAAAGTCAAACAACAAAGAGTCTGTGTAAGCTGGAGAGCACTTCTGAGGCTAGGAAGAGTTGTTAATCCCCAGAAGAGAATTTTGAACAAAGCGGGGAAAGGTAAGCATTGTTAAATTCACAGGATGGTTTGGTGGCCCTTCATGCAAATGCAGGGGTCAGAACGGAAAGAGCACCAAGCAGGACTAAAATTGCTTAAGTACGATTGCCAATCCAAAGGGAAGAAAAAGAAAACATATGAAAAATATAGGAAAAGGAAAGATATTTAGAAAATGAAGAAAGAGGAAAGAGAGAAGAGAAATATAAAAAGAAAGAGTAAAAGAAAAGAATGAAGCATATATTAGTAATAAACAATAGTTATAATATTTAAAACTTATAAAAGGCTTTCATATATATCTATCCATGTATTGCTCAAAACTCCTGCACAGTAGATAACATCAGCCCAGTTTGAAGAATGAGGCTCAAACGCCAAAGATCAGAAAGTTAGGAAACAGAAGACAAACTCAAATACAGCACCTAAGGAAGCTTGTCCTAGGTCATATAAGGGGGAATTAAGCCTAGACTCTGGTTGTGGCCCCAGGGACTATGTGGGAACCCTCAGCCACATACCATAGTAGAAAGAACCCCAAGAGCCTTCACTCCAGACCCTGCATAAGTTCCATCTCCTCCAAGACAAAAAGGTTAAGAGGAGCATAGCAGGGAGGCCTACTTCCTCAAAAATGAAAAAGAATAGAATAGAATTTTAAGTGTTCTGCTTTCAGAAAGAACAGCACATGCAAAGATATTGCAGCACAAAATAATGTCCAATATCAGAAAGCGTGAAAAGTGATCAGCCTGAGTGAAACATAAGGCAAAAGATGTCAAATATAAGATGATTCTGGCTCAGTGATTGAGTGATGGGTCCAGGAAGGCCTTATAAACCACACTGAGGAGCATAAAGTTTATCCTATTGGCAATGGGGAGACTTCAAAGGTTTAAAGACAAGAGGAAGCATTGCAAATGACATCATCAAATTTGTTTTGAAAAAATAACCCTGACTGCAATGTGGCAGAAGAGAACAGTATCTATGAAATAAGAATGGGGTAAAATTCAAGCATGGAAATATGACCTTAAAGATAGAGGCACCTGGGTGGCTCGGTCAGTTAAGTGTCCAACCCTTGGTCTCAGCTCAGGTCTTGATCTCAGTGTCATGAGTTTGGGCCCCACATTGGGCTTCACACTGGGTATGAAGCCTACTTTTTTAAAAAAATGAGAAAAGAGGGGGGCGCCTGGGTGGCTCAGTCATTAAGCGTCTGCCTTCAGCTCAGGTCATGATCCCGGGGTCCTGGGATGGAGCCCCTCGTCAGGCTCCCTGCTCCACGGAAAGTCTGCTTCTCCCTCTCCCACTGCCCCTGCTTGTGTTTCCTCTCTCACTGTGTCTCTCCCTGTCAAATAAATAAAATCTTTTTAGAAAAATGAGAAAAGAGGGGCACCTGCGTGGCTCAGTTGGTTAAGCATCCAACTCTTGACCTCGGCTCAGGTCATAATCTCAGGATTGTGAGATCGAGCCCAATGTCCAGCTCCATGCCAGGCATGGAGTCTTCTTAAGATTCTCTCTCTCCTTCTCCCTCTCCCTCTGCCCCTCCAACCCTCCTCTTCAAAAAAAAAGGGGGGGGGGACATGTTCTAGAGATATTTTATTTTATTTTGGGGGGATATTTTATAAGTACAGTCAATAGGTGGAGCCCAGAGAGGGAAGAAGTTAAAGATGATTCTGGGAATTCTGGCTTCTATAAGTGGATAAAGTATATATAATAGCATCTATCAAGGCTGAGAAGATAAAAATGTTTATTCAGGGCATATTGAATTTGATGTGTCTTTGGACATAGGTATATGTGTCAACCAAGCTGATAGAAAGTTGGTTCTGAAGCCCAAAAGAAAGTTAGTACTAAGATAGATTTGGGGATTGTCAATATTTAGATGATGGTAGAAGTCATGGCAGGAGAAGTAAATGTCAATACCCAGCCTGTATTGATCTCTTTGAAAATTCAGCCTTCAAAAGAACCTTAAGTTGGGACACCTGAGTGGCTCAGTCGGTTAAGCATCTGTCTTCAGCTCAGGTCATGATCCCAGGGTCCTGGAATCAAATCCTGCATCGGGCTCCTTGCTCAGCAGGGAGCCTGCTTCTCCCTCTCCCTCTGCCTGCCATTCCCCCCTGCTGGTGCTCGCTCGCTCTCTCTCTCTCTCTCCCTGTCTCTCTGACAAATAAATAAATAAAATCTTTTTTTTTTTTAAGGACCTTAAATCATGTAACAAAGAAAGTGAAATGCCCACTATATAATTGGCTTTCATAGCCATACCATATCAATGGTATAGCAACCATACCAGGGGTTTCCAACCAACTGGCTGCTAGACTCACCAATATCTATTTTCAACCCCTGCTCACTCTCCACTCTCTCTTCTGCATGTTTACAGAGAGGCATATCACTTGACATGCTTCTCAGGCTCTGGATCCGCCTGCTTTGTTTCCCAAATGCCAGCTAACACTTTCTTCCAGCTGTAGGATCTCCAAGGAATGATAATCCAGTGAATGCCCCAGTTATCACATGGCCCTAGGAATCTGCATGCATATACTCTTCTGGGCCAGCATCAACCTGCCTTGGACACCCTGAAACTAAAGAAGAAAAATCTCAACAGCCAAAAGTGGTAACAACCCGAAAGTCCACCCACAAATGCATGGATAACAAAATGTGTTATATCCATGCAATGGAGTATCACCCAGCCTTAACAAGAAAGGAAATCCTAAGACATGCTCCAAAATGGGGACATTTCAAATGCTAGGTTTGAGGACATTAAGTGAAATAAACCACTTATGAAAGACAAATACTATATGAAATCACTTATATGAGGTACCTAGAGTAGTCAAATTGATAGAAACAACAAATAGAATGGCGGTTGCCAGGAGCTGAAAGAAGGTGAATAGGTAGTATTCAGTGGGGACAGAGTTTCTATTTAGCAAGATGAGAAAGTTCTAGAGATGGATGGTGGTGGTGGTTATACAATAATGTGAAGGTACTTAATGCCACTGAATTGTACACTTAAGAGTGGTTAAAATGGTAAATTTTATTCTATATATACTTTATCACAATAAAAAATGAGGCAAGCAAAAAAAAAAGATATCCAACCTAAGAATAGTTGATTGTTTTATATTCACAACACAGAATACAACATAGCAGTGAAAAAGGACTAATGCTATATACAAAGACATAAATGCATCTCACATACACAATGCGAATCACAAAGAGCCAGATACAAAAGGGTACGTTTTATACCATTTCATCTACGAGAAGTTCAAGAACAGGCAAAACTGATGTGTGGTGACAGAAGTCAGAACCGGGGTGCCCTAGAGGAGGTGTGTTTAGTGGAAGGGGTCAAGACAGGACCTTCTGCGTGTTGAAATGTCCCATATCAGGGTGCCTGGGTGGCTCAGTTGGTTAAGCAACTGCCTTCGGCTCAGGTCATGATCCTGGAGTCCCAGGATCGAGTCCCACATCGGGCTCCCTGCTCAGCGGGAAGCCTGCTTCTCCCTCTCCCGCTCCCCCTGCTTGTGTTCCCTCTCTCGCTGTGTCTCTCTCTGTCAAATAAATAAATAAAATCTTAAAAAAAAAAAAAAAGAATTATTGAGCACTTAGTGCCAAACACATTGCAAAGTTCTAGGTCAGTATCTCAAAGTAGGTCAACTGCATGGGAATTGTGTAAGTTGTTTGTTTAAAGTGAAGATTCTTGAGCCCCGCCCCAGATCTACCACCGACTCAGACACTCAGGGGGCTGGGCCCAGGAATCTCTTTTCAGGAATCTCTTTTCAACATCACCCCAAGTGACTCTACAAAGATGAATAATATATACTTGTTCCGCACTAACCTCTCTGCCCTCAAGGGGGTCAGGGGATGGAAACGAGCCAAACAGATCACCTCCAGATAATGTGGCAACGACGATGATGAAGGTATACAGAGACTGCTAAGGGAGCTCGGAAGGAATATATGAGGCTGGAAGGAAGAAGAGGTCAAATCGGATGAGCTCATACCTGTACTGAATCAAAAAGGCAGGGGAGCAATTAGCAGAACAAATTGGGGGGAAGAAGGCAGAAAGGTGACTAGTTTGCAAAGTGCGGTTTCCAGAAAGTAGAATCCGCATCCCTGAGGGACTTGTTAGAAATGCAAATTCTCAAAACCCCATCCCAGACTGACTGAATCTGAATTTCTGGGGGTGGACCCAGCAGTCTGTGCTTTCAAGCCCTCAGGGGATGCTGAGCCCACTGAAGTTGGATTAACCAGAACTGGCTGTCAGGCGGCTTCCGAGCCAGGCTGCTGGATCCAAATCCGGGCTCTGCAGCTTCCTTGCTGGGTGACCTGAAGCGAATTGCCTAATCTCTTTGGGCCTCAGTTTCTTCACCTCTATAATAATAGTACTTAACTCATAATCATTACCCATACAGGGCCTGGCATGCACTAGGTGTTTATCTTTCGTAGCAGTGGTGGTGTGGGCAAAAGGACCTCGGGGCGGTGGCAGGGCTGTTTCACAGGAAGCTGGGATCTGAGCCTCAGGCACGAAGCAGGGTGTGACAAGAGGTCAGCAGAGGACAGATGATGACATTTTGTGTTCAAAAAAGAAAAAGACACTGGGAACTTTCGCATCCAAAAAGATGGACTCCATGTGCTTTTTCCTATTCCTCCCACTAAGTACAGTGAAAACCCCTGGATATAATACATCAGGCTCTGAAAAGTGGAGAGGAAAAGGCAGACCAGGGAGGGACCTCGGGCCCCAAGGAATGACCCAGTGATGAGTTCACTGGATTTTTTGTTGTTGTTGTTTCTTTCAGCCTCACATACCCCAGACTTGAAGCTGATGTACCTGGCAACCCAGAAATGCCATGGGATGCAGATAATGAGAGCCTTGGCAAACGCATGCTCCTTAGCCAAAGGGACAGGAAAGGGGCAGCCTAGAAAGACAGCTTTTAGGTCACAACTACTCTGCGAGAGCCAAACACCACAGAAAACACCGTGGCCCAGGGCCACCTACGCCAGCAAAGGCTGAGTAAGGAGGCCAGATTCCACCTCAGTCAGGCTATAATGAGACACCTCAAATCCGACCCAAGGAGCTGTCGGAGAGACTGGGACCACATTGCCCATCAGGGTGTGGTGTCAGTGGAGACCACGTGGGGGCCAGGAGGAGCACCCACCTTCTTCTGCCAGGGGCACCTCACCCCTTCTGCAGGATGTCAGTATTGGATGGTGGATACTGTACTCTAATTTTGCAAGAGTTACGGTTGGGGAAAATTTGGTAAACGTTACAGGGGCTCTCATGTTGTTTTTTAAAACTGCATGTACATCTACAATGATCTCAAGATTGAATAATTTTCTAAAAATTCAAAAGAAAACTGAACCAAATCTTACAGCCACGGAGAGCTATGGATTTTAGGCTAAAAGTGACGGATGAGATTTGTACCATAATCAACCATTTCTGAGTGCGGTTTCACAAAGGGCTCAGATCATGACAGCTTCCAAATATCACTGAAATTAACCTGAGGGGAGCTTTTGGCACAGACGTCCAAAACTGCCTGCTCCGGAGAAAGAATCTTCCATTCAGCATCATCAGAGCTCATGGCTAGTCTCCCAAAGAGGAGCCAAAGGACAGTTTGAAGTTTCTGGGTTGCTGGGGTGATGACCCTAAAGCCTGTGGGAAGTCTTCAGGGAAACGCCCAGGGGGGTGAAGGAGGACATTACTTACAGAAAAGCAAGATCGTGCTTTGAGAAGCTCTTGTTTCTGACAAATATGCTTGTGAACCAACTCTATTAGCTCCAGTAGGATCTGGCAGTCTGAAAGGGTGAACACAAATCAGTACGACTGGTGACCAGAGGAGGTTGTGGGACACTTTTGCACCAAGAGAGATTTTTGAAAATGAAAACCGTAAGATGCTTCCTGGGCAGTTAATGTGTTTCCACTTGCACAGCTCTGGTTCCATCATTTCAAGCCTTGCACCCCAGTGGGATGGAGGGACCCTGGCCAGCAACAGGGGCCAGCATGGGGAGGGAGAGGAAGAGAGCAGGTTGGTGATCAGTAAACCCTTGTGGAACCCTGCAATGAAAACAAATGACTTGATGAGTATTGAAGGGAAGATTAGTCAGAGAGCACCAGAGCTCAAAGAAGAAGGTGCTCAAGACAGGCCAGAGAAGTCAAGGTGGGCTTCTAGGAGGAGGTGGGGTTTGTGCAGAGTCCTGAGAGAGACCAACACATGGGGCCTTAGGGAGGGAGGAAGTGACACGGGGTGGAACAGGAATTCACTATTAGGCAAGGTGTTTAAAACAGTGCCATTGTGAAATTGGGGCTCTTCAGCTCAGCTAGCAAAAACATGAAGCTAATAATGATAGAGTTGCAAAATGAATCTCTGAGGTGATTGACTTTGTGCAAAAAATAATAAAATTAGTAAATCAATTTAACAAAAAAATGGGGAAAAGATCTCCATTGGTATATTTTCTTTTTAAAAAATATTTTAGCTATTTATTTTAGAGAGAGAGAGAGAGCACAAGCAGGAGGGGCAGAAGGAAAGGGAAAGAGAGAGAATCTCAAGCAGACTCCGTGCTGGGTGTGGAGCCTGATGCAGGGCTTGATCCCAGGACCCTGGGATCATGACCTAAGCCGAAGGCAGACACCTAACCAACTGTGCCACCCAGGTGCCCCTCCATTTGTCTGTTTTCAAATCCACTTAGTGGTAGTGAAGTATTACAGGTAAGTGCATAGAAAGAATGAATCCACCAAACAGATCTGCTCACAAGGCCAGCATGGTGCTACCCGCTGCTGTTCAAGCTCAGCTACGTGCCCTCTAATCATTTCATTTCCTTCTACTCTTTTCTGGGCAACCTCCTTCAAAACCAATGCTTATGTGCCCTGCCTGGACCTCATTTGGCCTTCAAATGGCACCTGAGGCACCAAAATCTTAAAACGAAACACAAACAGATGCACCCAGATGATGGCCTAAGCATATGCCATTTTAAAACTTATTATTGAAATTAAAACATTTTGGGGTCCCCTGGCTAGCTCAGGCAGAAAAGTGTGTGACTCTTGATCTCAGGACCATGGGTTTGAGCCCCACATTGAGTGTAGAGATTACTCTAAAAAATAAAATAGAAAGAAAGAAGAAACATTTTTGTGAAATCTGAGGATACCTCCCCAAAGATAAATCTGGAGGTCTCCAGAGGTCCAGGGACCCCAGTTCAAGGAAGGGAGCAGAGTTTGGGAGGTAGAGGGAGATGCAGAAAGCTGCTAAGGTGATGGAAGGCCTGGGGCAACGACAGTTAGAGCTGGATGGGAAGATGGGGAAAGGACTTGGGAAGTTGAGGAGAAGGGAAGAATGAAACTCTGAGCAGCAGGCTCTGGAGTCCATGAATCAGCATCATCTGATGCCCCTCCTCTAGTTATCCTGCCCCACCTGTCTTCAGTTGCTGTAACAGACAGAACTGCCACTTGTGAAGTCTTCTCTAGCACTGTTTCTCTGGATGCAATTCTCAACACCCTACCTTTTTTGAAGCTTGGCTCCTTCTCTTTGATGAGGTCTTTAGCCAAAATATTAGTTTCCAGAAAGGTCTTCACTACCCCCCCAATCTTAATAAGGTTCCTCACATGATTCTTCTATACAACTCGTTCTTTGCCTTTGAGGTTTGTATTAGTTTCCTATTGCTGCTGCAACAAAATAGCAGAGACTTAGTGATTAAACAATACAAACATATCCTCCTGCAGTTCTGACGGTCAGGAGCCCTACAGTCAAGGTGTCAGCAAAGCTGCATTCCTTGTGGAGGCTTCAGAGGAGGATCTGTGTCCTTCCTGGTTCCAGGTCTTAGAGGGGGCCTGCATTCCTTGGCTCACAGCCCCTTTCAGCTTCAAAGCCAGCAGCACAGCGTCCTCTAATCTATCTCTGTGCCCACCTTCACATGACCTTCTCTGACTCCGACCCTCCTGCCTCCCTCTTATAAAGACCCTCATGATGACATTGGGCCTTCCCAGATAATCCAGGAAAATCTCCCCATATCAAGAGCCTTCTCTAACCACATTTGCAAAGTCCCTTTTGTCATGTAAGGTAACATATTCACAGGTTCTGGGGATTAGGATGTGGACATCTCTGGGGCCATTATTTATTCTATAACAAGGCTCTTACTACAACTCAACTTGCTTACTTTTTTTTATTGTCTATCTCACACATCAGACTGTAGGGTCCATGAGTGAAAGAACTATGACTGTATTATGGTGCTGAGGGCATAGCAAATGGTCATTAAATATTTAATAAATGAGAAATGAGTAAAGGAATGGCAGGATATATGAAGATGGAGGACATGGCTGAGATATCTTCTAAGGAAGTTGGACATGGCTATTCTGTCTATTCCAGATTTCACTAAAAATGGTAGAAAGCAAACCAACCTTGCTCAAGACACCTTCCTTTCACTGCTCTAGAGTATATATATCAACCCTAGGGAAGGTCTTTGACTGAGGTTCAAGTGTCCACCCCATTATGGAGCAATCCCCGTAGCCATGAAAATAAGGTGATGTGATTGTCAGAATCATCATAGCCACCAGGCTAGAATTGGTGAGGGGTATTTTGGAAAAAGGTAACAGGGCTGCTGCTGCCAGACAAGGGGGAAAGGAATGTTGGACAGACAGAACAAATTCTGCCCAACAGCATCTGAGCACTTATTACCAATAAAAGCTATCACTAAATCATCTTGCATCTTTTAACCCTCTTTCTTTCTGTATGTATGTATCTTCATCTCTAATGGTTTGTCCTTTAGCCAGTTTTCTATGTCCTTCATCTTTCCACTTTTTCCCTTTTTCCTCCAAAAGACATGGCTGATATATAAAACCAAACTGTTTATGTAAATGTGTTATGCCTACAAAATAAAGCTTTGTATCCCCAGCTCTTATTTTTAAAGCAAATGAGTTGGAACATTCTACACTCAAGAGTGCAGTAAAGAGAGTTCCTGGTTAGAAGCTTGAAGTCTTGTGATCTGGCACTAATTCTCTAACTAGCTGTGTGACATAAAGTCAGTTCCCCAGGCTTGACTTTAAATCTCTTTCTGTGAGGGCACCTCAGTGGCTCAGTTGGTTAAGCATCTGCCTTTGGCTCAGATTATGATCCCAGGGTCTTGGGATCAAGTCCCATGCCAGGCTCCCCACTGAGCGGGGGGTCTGCTTAGCCCTCGTCCTCTGCCCCTCCCTCTACTCGTGCCCGTGCTCTCTCTCTCAAATAAATAAATAAAATCTTTGAAAAAAAATTTTTAATTAAATTTTAAAAAATCTCTTTCTGTGAAATGAAGAAATGGGTCTAAATGATCTCTAAGATTGTGAACATCTCTAAAATTGTATTACACAAAGGTAAAGAGTAACTAAAATGCAAGGAAGAATGTTCATAACCAGGAAGGTGGGTTGCATATAATCTTGGAGTGGTATTTTGTTTTGTTTTTAGGAATCATTGCCCTTCAATAATAACAGCAATAATACTAATAAGCTTACATTTATTGAATGATTACCATGTCTTAGACACTGTTCTAAGTAGTTTACATGTCGCAGCTCACTTAATCCCCAGCTGGGGATAACTAAAGCACAATTGACAGAAAGATGCTCTGCCCCTGAATTATAGATTGCTGGCAATAGTCTCCCCATGACAGTGGATCCTCAAATCAGGAAAAAGAAAGCTATTTATTGACCTGCCCCAGATGCTGTATTTTGCACCCATCTTGCTTACGCCTCACAACTTACAAGATAAACATTCATGTATTTCTCCCTTTGGCTGACAATCAGTAACTGTTTAAAAAGAGATATTCCAGTTCGAGATAGTGATAGATTAGGATCCTGAACTCACCTCCTCCCATGAACACATTGAATCTACAGCTGCATATGAAACAACTTCCTCTGGAAAAAAATACCTAAAAACTGGCTGAGCAACTCCTATGCAACAGAAGAATGAGAGAAGGTCCATATCCAAGCAGACAGGAGAGACCGTCTTCCCATAAACTTCTCCCCCAGTGCAGTGACCCACAGTCAGGAGGGAACACAAAACCCAGAACTTCTCCTTGAGGAGTGAAGGATTTGAACCCCACATTGTGCACACCCAATTTTTAAGACTTGCACCTGGGAGATGAGCCCCCAAAACAGCTAGCTTTGAAATGCAATAGCGCTCATGTCCACAAGATCCATAAGACTATAACAATCTGAGTAAAGGCTCTTAAACGGCTCATGTACTCAGACTCACCCACCCCAAGGCCCAGTGTGGAAGTGGCCAAACGAGGGGCACTCAGACTTTGTGTGAAAGAGGCTCATTTGCTTGACTTGGAGCATCAGCCTGAGGGGCAGGCATCTGATAAAAGGAGATGTGATAGATTAAAGATGGTTGCCAATTAATTTGCTGTTCCTCCCATTAAGAAGTGGGAACTATTTCCCTTTCTCTTGAAACTGGGCTGACCCCATGACTTACTCTAAACAATCAACAGTGATTAAACTTACACGGGGCCAGTTCCTGGCTAAGGCCTTGTCCTGATGGCTTCTCCCTCTGCATTCGGGGAAACCAGCAGCCATGCTATAAGGAAGCCCAAGCTATCCTGCTGGAGATAAGGATCACATGGAGAGGCCTGGGGATGAGACAAGAGAGAGAGAGGGAGAGAAACTGAGCTTTGTAGAGGAATTTTCCAGCTGACAATCAGCACCCAGACCCCAGACATGTAAGAGAGGCTTTCTCCCCACACCTCTTTTTTTTTTAACCTTTTGACCCTCTTCACCCACTTCTCCAGACCCCAACCCCTCACTTCTGGCAACCACAAACCTCTCTGTATCCCATTTACGATTGCATCAAAAACAATAAAATAACTAGGAATAAATTTAGCCAAGGAAGGGTAAAACCTGTATATAGAAATCTATAAGACATTAATAAAAGAAATTGGAGAAGACACAAATAAATGGAAAGATTTTTCTATGCTCATGGGTTGGAAGAATCAATATCATTAAAATGTTCATACTACCCAAAGCAATCTAGGGATTCAGTGCAATCCCTATCAAAATTCCAATGGTGTTTTTCAAAAAAAGAACAAATAATTCTAAAATTTGTATGGGAATCACAAAAAACTCTAAATAGCCAAAGCAATCTTGAAAAAGAAAAACAAAGCTGGAAGTGTCACACTTCCTGATTCCAAAGTATATTTCAAAGCCATAGTAATTAAAACTATATGGTATGGAAATCAAGCCAAATCTTGATTTCGGCTCAAGTCATAATCTCAGTGTCACAGGATCCAACCTCACATCAGGCTCTGTGCTTAGCGGGGAGTCTGTGTGGGGATTCTCTCTCCTCTCCCTCCGCCCCTCCCCCCACTCACACACGTGCGCTCTCTCTCCCTAAAATAAATAAAAATAAATTAAAAATGAAATTAAAAAATAAATTAATTAATAAATAAAATAAATAAATAAATCTTAAAAAAAAACAACTGTATGGTATTGGCATAAAAACAGATACCTGGATCAATGGAATAGAATATAGAACCCAGAAATGAACCCATGAATATACAGCCAATTAACTTATGACAAAGGAACCAAGAATATACAATGGGGCAAGGACAGTCTCTTCAATAAATGGTGTTGGGAAAACTGGAGAGCCATGTGAAAAAGAATCAAACTTGACCACTATCTTACATGATACCAAAAATCAACTTGCAGTGGATCCAAGATTAGAACATAAGACCTGAAACCATAAAACTCCTAGAAGAGAACATAGGCAGTAATTTCCTTGGTATAGGTCTTGGGGATGATTTTTTAAATCTGACACCAAAAGCAAAAGCAACAAAAACCAAAATAAATAAGTGGGACTACATCATACTAAAAAGCCTCTGCATAGGGACGCACGGGTGGCTCAGTCGGTTAAGCATCAGCATTCAGCTCAGGTCATGATCCCAGGGCCCTGGAACCGAGTCGTGAGTTGGTCTCCTTGCTCGGCAGGGAGCCTGCTTCTCCCTCTGCCTGCCACGCCCCCTGCTAGTGCTCGCTATCTCTCTGACAAATAAATAAAATCTTAATAAAAAAAAAAAAAGCTTCTGCAGAGCAAAGGAACCCATCAACAAAATGAAGAGGCAACCTACCAAATGGGAGAGGCCTTCTCAAATCTTCCAGCCAGCTAATCCACTACCTGGATGCGGCCATATGAGACACCTCCAAGGAGACCAGCAGAAGGACTTCCAGTCAACCCTAAACTCATGAGGAATAATAAATCACTGTCGCTTTAAGGCACTAAGTTTTGGGGTAGGTCGTTACACAGAATTATTTATGTGAAACAGGAACAACGAACTCTTTCTCATTTCTTCTCAGTTACACAGGTGCTTTGACCAGTGAGAGCAATAAGTGTTGGTTACTTAATGTAAGTTAGAGGATAGAATCTACCTCTTATAATACATAAGGATAGCTGTTCTCCCACTGAGTGTAAGAGTTTAGCCTAGAGTCAAATGGCACCGATGTTAGGTCTTGCCTGGGTATGCAAACCACGCAGACAGCAGCAAGGGATGAATGGATAGATGTGGCCATCTCAACCATCAACGCGAACGGACACATAATTGCTTTGGCTGTTACAGTCAAGATCCATCACAAAGAGAAGAAACAGATGCTTGGCCTTGCTGTAGTCTCAGCAACCAATCGTCTG